>NC_135497.1:108983467-109337279 GCF_052857255.1 Amblyomma americanum
TATGCAGATATAGCATATAATCAAAAATTGGAAACGATTCGGCCAGAGCGACTAAAAACTTTGACCCCTCCAAGCTGCTAATAGGATCTCGGAAAGCACATGCGGTACCAGGGAGCTCAACATGCCCAGCGCCAGCCGGGCGGCGGTAATACACCGTCCAACTAACAAGCATTCACAATATTGAGAGCTGATGAGGGGACAGCAGTTATTTTTATTTATCTATTTAACCCCCCCCCCCCCCTCCCACGCTTATAATGTGAGGAAGATGAAGACTTGCCCACTTCAGCAGGGCCCCATCATACTGTTCTCTCCACTGACGCCCCCGGGAACTGTCACAAGGCGGCGATTAGGATAGCCCTATATTCGCAGGATCTGGCTTGGAGCCATTCCGTTCGCATCCTTCATTACACTCCTATATTCTTCGCAGAGTTTTTGGCTATTGGTTTGGCTCTTTTCTCAAAATTCCGATATATGCGCAGGTTCTCCTACTTGCAGACTGCCTGTCAGTTTTACTCTCTCTCGAAACTTCTGGAAAAGCTTTATTGAATCGTTTCCTTAGGTTCAGAGGTCCATTTCAGAGAGGTTCAGAGAGGCCCGTTTTGTCTGGGTCATTCGGGTGTCTTTTTTTAACGAGGTGGCTGATTTATTAGCGTGGTCGGCACTCAGTGCCCCTTTAATTTGTCTCGTCCCTCAACTCATTCTGTTGGAGATTTCCCGTTTCCAGCGGTTCCAACAGAGCTAAGCCAGCTTCAGTGATCCGTTGCTCAATACCGCGGACTTTCGGCACTTCAAGCACCCTTGGAATGTCCGGTCATGTAAATCAAGGCTGTGCGAGGTGCTTATGGCCGCAGGATCTCTTACTTAAATTTCTACTCATGCAGATGCGGCAACGCTACGACCAATCTTTGTGACTCATGTGGGGAAGTTTAAACAATAGAACATTTTCTATAAACATTTTCTAAACAATACAACATTTCGGGTGGTTCGCATTTCAGAGAAAGACGCATTTTGAGGTCCCTCTTTCGACGTTGGGGCTCGCTGTGCCACTTCCAGGTATTCTTTCGTTCGGTGCGAGCGCCGAGGGATTCGCGTTAAGTGGGGTTTGCGCATACCTTCATGATTACATTATTGCAACCGGAAGGTTACCATGTTAATTATATTCAAAATTCTTCCGCATGTTTAAAAATATGTATT
Organism: Amblyomma americanum; assembly: GCF_052857255.1. Taxonomy (NCBI): domain Eukaryota; kingdom Metazoa; phylum Arthropoda; class Arachnida; order Ixodida; family Ixodidae; genus Amblyomma; species Amblyomma americanum. The sequence continues at coordinate 108,984,662 of NC_135497.1, forward strand.
TTTTTCTTTTCCTGGTACTTCATAATTATTTTATTTATTTTAATTTTCTACAATTGTTATTTGTTTCCTAGTTTCAGTCATTCCATTAATCTATTTCTCCGCCTCATGGCTTTCTTTCTTTTCCGTGCAAATACTGCATAATTTTCGTTGGCATTCGCCACCGTACCTTGGCCAATGCCCCCGCGTGGGTATGTGCCATGCTTACTGAAGTCACCAGCAACAACAACTCAGCAGGGCACTTGAAGAGCACTGACCGAATGAATGTCTTCGCAGTGGAGGAGTACGAGGACGAGACGGTGCGAAAGTGCTGCTTGCGCGGTCAGTGGCCAGACAGGTTCCTTCGCTCATGCTCGAAGAGGGCGGGCATCCTGAGGAAGTACATGGAGCAGGGTAGCGCCAACATCACGCAGGATTGCGTGGAAGCCTTCGAGCGGTGCTGCGACATTGCTGAACGTAAGGCCAAGGAAAAGACTCTAGTTCGCCTCTTTTATTATGGTAAAAATATAGTCCGTCTTCTCAGTGTCATAATATTTTTATTCTCTATTCAAACGAAATCCACAGCACCTGAGATGGCGTTACTCCAAGGGGGGGGGGGGGGGGGGGGGGGGTGGGGGGGGGGGTACAAAGCATTATTAAACTGATCGCAAAATTCCGGCTCGCTAAATATCTATCCGGGACGACTGAGAGGATAATTTCAAATAAATTTGAGAGGGACGTCTTATTAAGAATCGTAAATTTCGTTTTTTACTTTGTTCTTTGAAGAAAATTTCTCTTGGCACTGTTACCAGTAGCATGAACACCTTATTTCCTTCCAGACGACGCCGCTCAAAGATCCTCATCCGCTGGAGTCGATGAACTCTCAGACGAGTATCTTGGAGTACACAACCAAATTCGAGACGACTTTCGTGAGACGTGGATATTCCATAGCATGACAATTAGGTGAGAAAAAAAAACTACGATCAAGCCTCCTGCCTCAGATGAGCACTTTTGCATCTTCTCAAGCATAAGAGTTCACATGAATATTGCAAGCGCTCAGCTTGCCTCGGTTTTTCATTTCACGTACGGTCCAAGTGCCGTGTGGGCGGCACATCTGAGGGCACGGTAACGCCTCGCCTAAGCAAGCATTTCTGATCAGTTATGGGCAGCAAAAATGCAGTTTGTAAATTTCGGCCCAAGAAATAGTGGCATAACACCGCGCTTTGGACCCACGAGCATTGTTCGCAAAATGATTTCAAGTAAGTTAATTTACGCTGTTTGGTAAATTCTGCGCAACCTCATGGGAATCAAGGTTCATGAAAGCTTGACGCAGCGTAATGATCATAATCTTGTCGTTCTGGAAATGTGAGTTGCACTGCATAGACGAATACAAACAATGTAGGCAGTATACATTAGTGCATCAGAGATACAACCATAATAATGCAACCAGATTTTTTTTCGTTTTTTTCAAGTCACACTAAGAGCGTCTGGACAACAGACAGAGATGTGCCCGTAGAAACTGAACTCATTGTCTGCGCAACAAACCTGCTTACCAGAAGGATGAGGCAAGCCAGGAATAATGTACTTGATTTATCTGTACATTATTTCTTAATGCACGAGTTTTGTTGAGTGCGCCTCAGAAGACTTCACACTTGACGCACTTTCAAGGATGTGCAAATCAATCTGAAATCATAACGATCAAGACTGGCTTAAATAACGCCAAAATTTGCGAAATCAACTTTGGATAATAAAACCTAAGTGCTTGCTTCGTTTCTGTGAAGCCTCTCTCAAACATATCGCCTGACGGTCGCCTTAGTGATATTTCGCTGTAATGGGAACTACGTACCTACGTACGTTTTACAAGTTCAATAACTCTCAGAAACGTAGAACGAGCAACGCGGCTGAAGCTGAGATTTAGCCAGAAGGACGCAATGGTTACCTTAGTGTTAAGCCCCTTAGTTAGCAGTCTTCAGCAGGAATAAAGCTTGCGTAAATCCGCGAAGATACTAGTCCATTACTGTGCAGCGCGGCCATCACCCTTTATCACAACCAGCTCGTGCGGCAGCCTGGATGACTTCAGAGTTTATGAGATACTGTTAATTGCTCCGTACGAGCCACAGATCCTGTAATCGGGGGCGAAACAGGGATAACCTTTATTCACATGATGGATACTAAGGTCTAATCAAGCTTATGTAGCTCATAGTTCGCCGAAGGCGTTGCATATTAAGGTGGCCTGTAGCATGTGACTTTGAAGACCAAAATCTTCGACAAGACACTCTGAGATCCCGTCTAGCATCCGGTAACTGTATGTATATACCTCCTTTTCAGACGGCTAAAAGCATTATAGTAAGCGGCTGTGCTGGCTATAACGGGCACGTTAAGTATGCCTCGTTCTTTCGGAGGCATCAATGGTAGCAAAGAGATCAGAGACCCTGCGCAGCGTAAGGTTTCTGCCCTCGCCTATAAATAGGAAAGGCTCACAAGTGCGGTGCGAACAAAGTTCTTATTTTGAAGAAATAATTTTCATCTCGTGGTATTAGATTGTTTTAGTTTGATGTGGTTCTTTATACGCTTCGATGTTCACGGAACGCTAAGTGCAGACAGAACAGATGTTTTAACGAGGTTACAGTCGTCAGAGATAACAGCGGCGTTTGCGCAATCAGAGCGGTCAGGAGGTCAATCAGAACGTCCCGGCACTACGGCATACCCCTCTAAGCAGAATGTATTTCAACAAAGGCTCCTCACACCAGCGCTTACATTTCTCGATCTCGCATATTTTGAGAGAATTGTACAACTCTCCTTTGGTTGGTGCCTCATGCAGGGACGACGGCACCGCCGAATTCTCGGCCACTTTGCCGGCGTCGGTCACCACATGGGAGGTGAACGCTGTGAGCGTGTCGCCCAGCGGAGGAGTCTGCGCGGTGGAACCTCTCGAAATCGTGGCGACGAAGAAGTTCTTCGTTGAGGTCAACGTTCCCTACTCGGTCGTCAAGAAAGAGCAAGTCGAGATCCCGGCCACCGTCTACAATTACGGCACGAAACAAATCACGGTGCGCTTGATCATACCACCACCATCTGCGCTCAGTAACCACTGGGTACACTGCAAAAACGCCCTTTGAACAGACGGCCGACTGTGTGCACGAAGGCTGTGCACTTGGCCTTGGGCGTGATCAGCTCACTGTGTTGTGCCATCGTCACCTTTTCTCTTCGCTACCTTAATACTTGCGTCATTTCCCTAATTCCATTCTTCCGGAATGGAGAGCAGCAATTGATAGGCGTGTTACTCCGACCCACCTCTCCACCCTTCCTCGCAGTGAAGCTTTTTCTCTATCTCTCTAAGCACAGTATCCACCCGTGAGGCTGCTGAAACGTACCTCGCGTCAACATCAGTTACAGTCGAGGAAGAAATTACCAGGGCACTTAAGTCTCCTTACGTGCTACGAATTCGAAAGCATTGTGCACTACTGCTGTTTCCGTTGGTGCGTTTGTGGTTGATTACGTCTGTGGTATTCTGTGTATTTTTGTAACTTAGTTCGCGTTGCCTACCAAACGACACACCATTCGGCGCTCCGCGGGTTAATGCCCACATATGCACAACCGGTCGTTCTCTACATAATATTCATAGATGGCGGCGAGTCCTCATACCACTACCAGCGCAGCGGTTAAGCGATGCGCCACTGCACTGGCGGGTGGCTGTTCCTGTCACGGCCACCCGCAGGGATTGTGCGAACTACGTTGCTCTTCCCGAGCAACTTCTCGCACAGCTGGAGCGACGCTCCTCCAAACTTGCCCAGAACTCACCCGAGCTTAACCGAGCTCCCTCCCATTGGCTGCAGCTTGCGCGGCGCTCATACGAACTTGCCCCAGTTACTTGAGGAAAGTAACGCATGAGACAAGTAATGCTTACGCATTAATAACATAACTGCGAAAAAATAGGCGAAAGTGATGTTATATTAGTCATTACGTTCCATATCTTGCTGCACCCATCGAATCCCACAAAGTGATTGTGCAGAGTATTGGTCTCGGCCTATTTCCTCGCTGCCGTTCCTGCCGCTCTATTAACCAACTGCATTCTTCGCTTCCTTTTTCCAAGACTGTTCCCTCGCGAACTGAAAGTCACTGAAAGTCACTCCAACGTGGCGCCGACGCGCCGGGTTTGAAAGAAAAAAAAAATAGGAGTCATCAGGCTGCTCATATTTTCGTTGTTCGCGCAGCGCGAGAACATCGTAACTAGCTCTGCAGAGTGAACAGCCTTCACCTAATACAGCCGCAAGGCACGCTTGTTCGCGACGCGCCAGATATCTGCATTGGTGGCAACGTACAAAGCCCTTATTGGGTTTGTCCTCTTATCTGAGAACACTTCTAGCTTAGATCAGCTAAGAGCGGATAATGTTTGAGAGCACCGTGAAAGCAACGTTTCCACTGAGAGGAAAATGACGGTCTTGTTATAGGATGTACACTGGAAAGCACTCGACAGTCACTGACAACATGAAGAGCATAGGAGAATGTTGATTTATTTTTTTGCTTGTGGTGATTAGCGGAAACAATTACACTACTGACTTCCAACAGGAATGAACACAGCCATAAAAAAGTAACAGTCTCCGATGGCTTCTTTACTTTCGGTGACTGTCATCGTCTTTGATATTTGCAATAAGACCGTAGGATTATTCGGATGTTCCGGTAGCTGCATGACTTTTAGTGTGCGCCTAATGAGTGAAGGGCAGACTTTCTGACGATTCTCACGGGCGCATTCTCTGTCTGCGTCATTTCGACATCTTTTTTGACATTCACGTGCTGTTGAAAGCAAGGAAGGACAGCACAATCTTCCCTAAGAAGATTTTTCGGAGAAATATGGACAAAGCTAGCACCTCAGAGGGCCTCTTTCGACTGAACACCATGCTCCTGATAGTTTCACGTGACTAGCGGTCCCAGAAAGGCGAAATTTCGTTATCATGCAGTGTGCAATGACGACATCTGGCTCAGCGTTTTTAAATTATGCATAGAGTCTTAGTGTGGTTTCGAATGCCAACGCAAGACCCCGCTTACGCGAGTTGGAGTGGCGTGCGATTACGCATGAGCTTCGGCGGAAGAAAAAGTTAAATGTGCGAAGAAAATCTCACTGGACGGGCACGTTTTTCGTTCGCTCGCAGCCAGGGATTAGAATACGCTATCTCGCAAATGAGCGGCATTTAAGGCCCCAATCGCACAGCCTGTGCGATGCGTGTAGCTTATGTAAATGCACCTGTATAAATTTCTCTATCTAGTAAGGCAGTGGCTGTACCTTGTTTTGTCTCTCCTCAGTTCTACAGTACTTCATCGCGGTAGCTGCTTAAAGCTTTGAAAAAAATTCTACCAATCCCTCTTCCAAGCGAATTATTTTATCTCAGTCACGGCGGTCGCATTTCAATGGAGGCAAAATGCTTAAGACCCATGTGCTGTGAGATGTCAGTGCACGTTAAAGATCCCCAAGTGGTCGAAATTATCCTGAACCCTCCACTAAGGCGTACCTCATAGCCTGAGGCGCTTTGGGACGATAAACCCCATGAAACTAAACCAAACCAATTTTCCAACTGAATTGTTGAAAACACACAACATGAATATGGCCTGAGGTGAAGTCTGTCTTTGTGTGTGTATATATGCGAGCATGCGCGCGTGTGTGACTATTCTTTTGTGTGTGCAAGCACTAGGGCTTCCGATCTTTTGATCTCGAAAAAAAAATACATGTCTCTGACTGTCTGAAGCCAGCTAGACCTGAAGAAATGCAACAAATGAGGTCGCGAGGGCGCCGCGCCTGGGTTTCGAACCCACGGCGGCGCGAACAGATCAGCTTCGCTGGCCACTGCACGAGAGCATTGTGCTATCACCGTAACCAATAATCCTTAGGTTGTTGTTGTTGCTGTTGTTGTTGTTGCCTTGGTGACATGGCTCCTTGGTGTTTAACTCGAGTTTTGCATTGCACGTCGTCGACTTCATCAAGTTCCATCCGTGCTCAATGGATTCGGAATACACCGCCATTGCAGTGCACTCTTAACATGCACATGTTTTAAGCGGTCCCAAAATTTTATCGCGCGCGACCACAGAGGTCCTTAGTCACCGATATCACCGATCTTTGACTGAAGCCTGAACTTGAAACCCTATCCTCGAAGCGAAAGCTAAATTACGTGCGGCGTGCTAGTGCACATTGTGGGAGGCCTGCTAGATTCCCGCCGTGGCGTCTGCGCGGCATCCCGCGTCGCTCTCTTTCCCTTTCTCCCGCCTCGGGCGGCGGAGAGGCGGCTGGTGGCTAATCGCTGTCATTCGGCCGCAGCTCCGCCCCCGGCTTCCCAAGGGCCTTTGCCATTGGTGACTTTTGGCGGGAATTCGGGACCCGTTTGGGGTGGTCGCGGGACCTTCCGAGCGGGGCCCCAGAGAGAGGAGACCCCTCCGAGACAGCGTAAGGTGCGTACGTTACTGTTCGTCCGGGCCGGCCTCTGCCGTTCGGACCAGTTCATACTCGAGCTCGCCAGCGTGGGTCCTTGATCCGCCGCGGCTCGAGCCTGTCCAGGGGTCCAACGACCTCTGACAGGCGCACCTTGCGTTGACTGCCCACTCTCTCTCGCAAACGGCCCATCGGCCGACACGAGAGAGATCACAGCACTGCCGCGGGGACAATCTCCTGCAGCGGCGTGCTAGCGGCGCGCATTTCTCTTGTTGCCCCGAGCGCGCACCGGAGCCTTGCTCTGAGCGCGCCCCGGGACGGGGTGACTGTTGAGTGTGTGTATGTACCGCTGGAGGACGGCGTCAATAAACGTCTCCTTCGTGAACTTGGAGGCCTGTTCCTTGCGGCGAGCCGCTCTCCTCTCTTCAGAGGTTGAACGCCGCCGCAGCGGTGCCCCAGGGTGCGTGTGGTGACGGCTGATCGGGGCCCTTGGCTCGCGCGAAGCTCGAACCCGCGGTGGGTAGTGGCCTGTGCCTACTGAGAAACCCACAACTGGCGCCCAACGTGCTAAGTCACTGGCTCTTAGCCTTTGATAGCACATTTGCCGAGCAGGTCGCCTTGACGATCACGCTTGAGCACCATGTCTGCCACCCCCATCGGGGCACTCGGCAGCTACGTGTCGGCTCCCTTAGGAGTCGAAGCGTCCTTTGATCCGTTGGCGGCTGTTCCTTCGAATAGCCAAACACCGTGGTTGGCCGCGGCCCCCATTGGGGCATACGGCGCTACAACCCCCAACGTCGATCACGCAGCTCCCATTGGAGCTGTATCGGGAGCACCCTGCGGTGCACCCGTCAATCACATGCCTCCGCTGTGCGTGCTTTGCACCCAGTGCGAAAGCGGTGCGTGCGACGCTGCCGCAACCGGCCGTCCTGCACAGCAGCAGCCGTGCCCCGCGAGCAGTCAATTCTGCTCTGGGAACGGTGAGGCGCTGGCCCGGCTCCCTGTGGAAACCGCGCCGCTCATCGAACTGGGCGCCTTGCCCCCTGCGTTCGTGCAGCCCGCCCAAGCCTCCTCTGAGGCCGGGGCGCAGGCGCTGCTAAGAAGTGCTGCCCAGATGATTCAGTCGCTGTCAGGGGCGTATGAGACGCTTTTGGCCGCGCCGAAGGTGTCTCACCCCGCGGTCAAGTTGCCCATGCCAACATACCGCGGGTATGATGACCTCCTCAGTGCCCGGGATTTCCTTGAGTCCCTCACCCATTACCAGAGAGCTATGGGTCTCACTGATCAGGTTGTGCTTGCACACATCAAGCGGTATTCACACGGGGGACCTCGGCGCGGAGGGACGGGGAGACGAGGCGCGCTACGTCACCGGCCGGCCAAACCCCTCCCCCGCTCCCAAATTTAGTATTCACACGGGCAGCGGGGAGCCGCCGCGGGGATCTAGACGCGCGAAGCGGCCGGGCGGCGTGGGAGGGGTTAAAGAAAGGGCCGGACGGCCGGTTTTGCTGTTCTTTGAAGACAGCGAAGGCTAAAAAAAAAATAATAAAGATTGAAGGGAGATAAGAGGGAAAAGAAACCGAAAAAGGGAAACAAACAGACAGTTCCCAGCACCGGAGCTGAATACACGTCGAACTTTCTGGCGCTAGAGGATCCAGAGCAGGAAATGGACGTCGCAAAAAGGCGCAAGTACGTGTTGTTGGCGGCTCTACTTGAAACCGAGGATGACGACGATCTTTTCAAGAAAAAGCGGCGGTGCTGGGTGAAGCCATGGATGCAAGAAAAGTCACTTGGTGTGCAGCACAGTCTGTATAACACGCTCCGTGAAGATGACCCGGACGAATACCAGAAACTGCTTCGTGTGCCGCATGAAGTTTTCTTGTGGATGCTGGAACGCATCAGACACCGGATTATTATTATTATTTTTTTTACAACAAAAGCCGCCATCTGGGTTTACCATGCTCAAGGAGCGGGGCTGTGCTGATCTGAGGAGGGAAAATGCCGACAGTCGAGGGGGGAAAAATTAGAAGAAAAAAAAGAGATGCGTGAAAGATAGAAGAGAAGAAACTCTGAGAAGATGCAGACAAACACAAAGACGACGTATGCCACAAAACGCATCTTGCTCTAACCAGTTCATAAATATTGGACTTCAAAAATGTTTTTATTAGTGCACGCATTCCTCTTCGTTCAACGTGCGCAAAATCCACGGCAAGAAGTAATACAGCTCCGTCGACAGCGGAGCGCCACTCACAGCGACCCCAACGCGCGCCCTGCCAAGTGCCGCCTAATCTCCCGGGGACGCGGGGACTGAACGTAGCGGCCGAGCGAACGGTCCCCTCCCCCGTCGGCGGCGGCCGCCGGACCAAAACCGGAAACTGCGTCGCCGCGAGCACTCTCGAAGGCGTGACGTGTACGCAGCCGCCGTCAGTTCGGGAGGGATTCCATCCCCCGTGTGAATACCCCTTCATCCCCGCAGCACTGACTGACACCGCAGCTAGGTGGCATCGGCTTTCCGGCCACCGGGCAGCGACTCTCGAGGAGTTCCGTGCAGCATTCTTGCGCGAATTCCTGCCCGCTGACTATGAGCGTAGGATGCGGCGAGAGTTGGAACTCCGTACACAGGCTCCGGATGAGTCACTCCTGGAGTACGTACGTGCGATGGAGGACCTTTTCTCAATCGCCGAGCCCAGAGCCTCGAACGAGGAACGTGTGGAAAGGACTATCAGGCTGGCACATCCGACTTTTTCGGCATACCTGCGCGGAGGCCGGTTCCGAGATTTTGAGGAGCTGGCCGCCGAGGCAAAGCGCATTCAAGGCGACATTCTCGCCGCGCGCGCCTATCGTCCGCCACCGCCGGCAAGCGAGGCCCTCGAGCCACGCTGTGCATGGAGAGGGGCCATGCCTCTACCCAACCGGCGACCACCCGCACACGCTGCCTCTGCAGCCGTTAGCGGGCAAAACGAAGTATGGGAGTTGAGCGATAGAGCTCTCGATCCCTACTCCTACAGGAGACGGACAGCCTTCGCTGCACCGTTTTCTGGACCGCCTGCCCAGGGACGCCAAGCGCCCCAACGCACAGCGGAGGGGGAAACCCGAATCAGCCGGCCCTTTGGCCGTGCAACGGGCGGAACCAGGCAGGGAGAGGCGCCATTGTTCCGCGACCAAGCTCGCGGCGGTGTGCGCTGTTTCCGCTGTCAAGAGACGGGGCACTTAGCGAGAGAATGCCCCGTAACCAGGCCTCCTTTGAGGCAGGGAAACGGCGGCGCGGGTCGGTCGTAAAGGGACGGCCGGCCCAATCCTTGCTAATCCCCTCTGCGTACAGAGCAAGCTGCCTTGCTAATGCGCACGCGCCGTTTATTCCGGTCACCATTGCTGGCCGCGAATTTTTGGCATTACTGGATACGGGAGCCACTGCCTCCTTGTTCGGTGAAGAGGTGTTGTCCCACTTGCAAAAGCACTCGGTGCGCTTGCGGGACTGCCGTACGACATTCAACCTTGCGAAAGGCGTAGCCCATTCGGCTGGCGCCGCGAGGCTGACTGTCAGGTGGGGAGAGCGGACGAGACGCACTCGTTTCATCCACCTCCCAGGGCTCAGTGTGCCCGTGATTCTCGGAAGGGACTTTCTCCTGAAAACCGGGATCGTGGTGGACATTGCGAATGGCGGCTATCGCGACGGACCATTGTCCCAGCTGAAGCCGTTCATCTGCCCACCGGCGTCAATAACTGCCTGCGCAGTGAAGGCGTTCGGAGAGTGCCACGCTCAGCGACCAGGGCTAAGCCCTTGTGTCGAACGTTCCGTCGTTCACGCTCCCCTTTGGGACCGAGCGGCGCGGCACGACCAGGCACCACATCCGCTGGCCGCCTTTGCGGTAACGTTGGATGACACACAGAAGGCTCGTTTGACAGCACTGTTGTGTCAGTACGATGAGCTCTTCACGGATCAACCTGGCTGTACTAATTTAGTGAGCCACAAGATCCACACCGGAGATGCGCTTCCTTTGAAGTGCAACCCCAGACCCGTCAGCCTTGCGAAAAGGCAGGTGATCGATGGGTTGCTGGATGAGATGCTGTCGGCGGACATTATCCGTCGCTCGTCCAGCGCTTGGGCGTCTCCGGTTGTGTTGGTGCCTAAGAAAGATGGCAGCCACCGGTTGTGTGTGGATTATCGCCGTCTGAATGCGCTGACTCGAAAGGATGCCTATCCGCTCCCGACGATCAGCTCAATCGTAGGAAACCTGGGCAGTGCGCGGTACTTTTCCACGCTAGATGCCTCCAAAGGTTACCTACAGGTCCAGATGGCGGACGCTGACCGGTCTAAGACCGCGTTCACGTGCCACAGAGGGCTGTTCGAGTTCACTCGCATGCCCTTTGGTCTCTGCAATGGTCCTGCGACTTTTCAGAGGCTCATGGACCGCGTCCTAGGGGAAGCGAAATGGTCTCATGCCATGTGCTACCTGGACGATATCGTGATTTATTCACGAACCTTCGATGAGCACTTAGGCCACATTGCCGACGTGCTCGCGAGGGTACGGGCTGCTGGGATGACTTTGAATCCTGCGAAAGCCCAAATAGCGCGGACCCGGGTTCAGTTGCTAGGGTTCACGCTGGGCGAGGGCTCCATTGAGCCCGATGCGGACAAACTCCGAGCCATACTCGAGTTTCCCGTGCCCAAGGACGTACGCGGCCTCCGCCGTTTTCTGGGAATGGCCAATTTCTATCGGTCGTTCATCCCGTCCTGTGCCCGCGTGCAGGCACCCTTGACCAAGCTCTTGGGAAAGACTGCCGCGTGGCGATGGGGGCCCGAGCAAGAGCGATCCTTTCGCCTCCTGTCTAGTGCCATTGCCGAGACAGCGCAGCTCAGGCTACCCGACCTGACCAGACAGTTCGTAGTCCAGACTGACGCGAGCGATCTGGGTTTAGGAGCAGTTCTCCTACAGGATTTCGATGGCGTGCTGCAGCCGCTGGCCTTTGCCAGCCGCTCCTTGCTACCCTCGGAGAGGAATTATTCCGTGACCGAGAAGGAGTGCCTCGCCATCGTGTTTGCACTGCGGAAATTCGACGTCTACCTTGACGGAACGCAATTCGTGGTGCAGACAGACCACAGTGCGCTCAGTTGGCTGATGCGGCTCCGCGAGCCTGCGGGTCGGCTGGCGCGCTGGGCTCTCCTGATACAGCATTACGACTTTTCGGTTCAGTATCGAAAGGGGAGCACGAACGTGGTAGCTGACGCGCTATCCCGTGCCCCACTCGCCAGCGGCGCCTTGACGCCAGCAGGCGGAGCGGGCGAAAAAGCGGACGAGCCGCCGGGCGGCAAGGAGGGGGAGCCCGCAAACGGGCTAACCCATTCCGCTAACCAGGCAAGCAGCGCTTCGCAAAGCGGGCGGGAGGCAAAGCTCCGCGTGAGCGCCTCGGAGACGCCGTCGCGAGCGGAAATTTTGGCTGCAAACCTGAAGGGGGACGAGACCAGGCCCCCCTCTGGGAGAACTGGAATCGTTTTCAGCCGGAAAGAGCTGCTGAAAGCCCAGCAAAATGACCCCATGTGTCGCGAGATGAGCGACGGTCTCAGGGAGACGGAGCGCCGGGACGCTACTTGTATTGTAGCGGGCGCAGGGGGTGAAAGCCAGCGTGGGTCGCGGCGAGCCCCGGGGGATTCATATTTGCTGGGCCATGACGGGCTCGTGCTGAAATACATAGCCACCGATGATGAGTCCATTGACCCGTTCAAGGTGGTTATCCCCAAAAGTCTGAGAGGCGCACTGTTGCGATTTTCTCATGACGAACCACTGGCCGGTCACCTGAGTGGCTCCAAAGTTTTTGCAAAACTGAGTCAATCGGTGACGTGGCCCGGCATGAAGCGTGACATTTTCCGCTATTGCCGTTCCTGCCATGTCTGTCAAGCGGTGAAGTCAAGGGGCGGCAAGCCGCCCGGAATGATGAAACCAATTGACAGTGTGCGTCCGTGGCAGATGGCCACCTGCGATCTGATGGGGCCTTTCCCCAGGAGTAAGCAGGGGTTCATTCACCTGATGGTAGTAGCTGACCATTTTTCCAAATGGGTCGAGTTGTACCCGCTTCGGAAAGTGTCAGCACGAGCGGTGCTGGATAAACTCCAGGAAGTGTTCTGTCGGTTCGGCTTTCCGGAAAGACTGATCACGGACAATGCGTCCTATTTCACCGCTCGGGTGTTCGGTAACACGTGCCGTTCCCTCGGAATCGAGCACTACACCACTTCACCCTACCATCCCCAGTCCAACTTGACCGAGCGAATCAACCGAACGCTCAAGCCAATGCTGGCGGCCTTTGCCGAGTGTCAAAAGGACTGGGCAGACCATTTGAGCGAATTTGCGTTCGCCATTCGAACCGCTGAGAATCGCTCAACTGGTTTCTCTCCCGCCTTCCTCAATTTCGGGAGGGAGCTGGCGAATCCGATGTCAAACGTCGTGCAGAGCCAGCTCGGGGATGAGCAGACGCGGGCAGACTTCTCTGCTTATGCGTCGACGCTTCGGGACCGGCTTAGTCGGGCTCTCAACAGAGCAAGACAGAGTTTGGCGGCAGCCAGAGCCCAGCAGAAGGCTCAGTATGACCGCAAGCACCGCAGCCTGACTTTTCAGGCGGGCGATCTTGTCCTGAAGCGCAACCACGCTCTTAGTGATGCGAGCAAGGGGTTCTCAGCCTCGCTCGCTCCTAAGTGGCTTGGCCCGTACCGAGTGGTTAGAGTCTGGTCTCCGCTCGCGTACCTGCTGGAGGATCCCCTTACGGGGAAAACCAGCCGTGCCCACATCGCAGACCTGAAGGCCTATGCGTCACGGCCTGACGAGTTTGCGTCGGTACCCATTGGTATCACAAGCAAGCGCAAAGGCACAACTGGTGCTGCGGAACGCAATCGTACCGAGCACCGGTACAATCTGAGGCGACGGTCACCGATGTGATTGATGCCGGATGGCGGACTCTTCCGCAACCGAAGGCACGCAGCCTCAGCTAGCTGGCGAGCTTTCTCGCCGGGCCCTACCCCAGGTGAAGCACGGCGATTTCTTTTTTGTTTTGTTTTCCGCATGCTCAGTTCCAGCCTTGTGCAGTTATTTAGTCGTTTGTTTGTTTTAGTCAGTCTTTAACATGTTTTTGTTTCCAGTTTATTCGCTGTTTCGTCTAACGTTCCGAGATCTGTACATATGTAATATACGTTTGCGTTGGCGTCGTTTTTTTTAAACCAGACTTGTACATATGTAAAGTTCAGCCTACTCGCGATTGCACTTTTCTTGTAGCGCAGAGATGGCCTTCTTTTGTACAGCGCGCCTTCTTTTCATTTATGTTCTGACCCCACGGGTGCGGCGAGGAAGAACACGGGACCGGTTGGTTCGCGGAGGTGTCGGCGAAAGTCTCCCCTTCCGGCTGGGGAGTGGTTTGCTCGTTAAGGAGCGAGTGTCTCGCGGAATGGTTTTTGTGTGAAAAGTGCGTCTGAAGAGTGACCTTTGACCCCTGCCACGGCGCCTCGGAACGATTCCGACAAGCGGGTCGTTGTGACTGATGAATGTCCGCTTCTGTGCCGGTGCGTGCCTGGGATGACGTGCGTGCTCCCAAGATCAAAGGCAACGCCGAGAGGGGGGCAGGAAGGACAGCACCGAAGGTCGCTGTAGTCTGACGTCGAGCTTGCGGCGCTGTGCCGCCGGCGGGCGGAGGCCAGCCCGGCGTTCGCCGCGCTGTTGGCGCCCGGAGTGCCGGCGCCTAGCGGCGGCCAGGCAAGTGGTCCACCGGGATCGGAAGCTCCAGGCGAGGAGGTGTCGGGCTGCGGGTCCTCTTCGGGATCGTCGAGCGTCGTCGACGTCCTCATGCTCAACTTTGACGACCTTGTAGAGGACATGGGACCGCCGTCGATAAATCGTCCACCGGAACCCTGAAGGCAGCAAAGGCGTGAGTTGGCCGCCGACAGGCCCAATGGGCCGCGCCACCGAAAATTATGAGGCTGCAGGCCACCTGTCAGCCAGCCTTGTGTACAGTGTACAGTGTAATTAGTTTTGTCTCCTTGGAACGTATGCAAGTGTTGTTTGTTTTCTGTTCTTGTTTGTTTGTCTTTTGAGTTTATGGCTGGAACTGAAGTGTGGTAGTTTTATGTGGATTAATTTTTTGTTTTTTTATTTTGCCGCATGCTTTCGCCGATGGGTAGGAGGGCATTTAAGGAGAGGAGGATGTGGGAGGCCTGCTAGATTCCCGCCGTGGCGTCTGCGCGGCATCCCGCGTCGCTCTCTTTCCCTTTCTCCCGCCTCGGGCGGCGGAGAGGCGGCTGGTGGCTAATCGCTGTCATTCGGCCGCAGCTCCGCCCCCGGCTTCCCAAGGGCCTTTGCCATTGGTGACTTTTGGCGGGAATTCGGGACCCGTTTGGGGTGGTCGCGGGACCTTCCGAGCGGGGCCCCAGAGAGAGGAGACCCCTCCGAGACAGCGTAAGGTGCGTACGTTACTGTTCGTCCGGGCCGGCCTCTGCCGTTCGGACCAGTTCATACTCGAGCTCGCCAGCGTGGGTCCTTGATCCGCCGCGGCTCGAGCCTGTCCAGGGGTCCAACGACCTCTGACAGGCGCACCTTGCGTTGACTGCCCACTCTCTCTCGCAAACGGCCCATCGGCCGACACGAGAGAGATCACAGCACTGCCGCGGGGACAATCTCCTGCAGCGGCGTGCTAGCGGCGCGCATTTCTCTTGTTGCCCCGAGCGCGCACCGGAGCCTTGCTCTGAGCGCGCCCCGGGACGGGGTGACTGTTGAGTGTGTGTATGTACCGCTGGAGGACGGCGTCAATAAACGTCTCCTTCGTGAACTTGGAGGCCTGTTTCTTGCGGCGAGCCGCTCTCCTCTCTTCAGAGGTTGAACGCCGCCGCAGCGGTGCCCCAGGGTGCGTGTGGTGACGGCTGATCGGGGCCCTTGGCTCGCGCGAAGCTCGAACCCGCGGTGGGTAGTGTCCTGTGCCTACTGAGAAACCCCACAACATGTACTTCGCATTGGTCGAATAACCTAAATCGGTTTTACTTTTTTTTGAACGAGATAGCCGGAATTCATTGCGGCAAAGCCTGTCCCTCCCATAACTTAAGCGGCTTTAATACAATAGAGAAAATTTCGAGTCACCCGTGCTCACACGTCACAACTTTGACCAATAGGCCACTCCCTTGCCGACGTGTGACTGACTTTTTTGGTTCAGCAAAACATTCAGCGAACGGCAGCGTAGTGCAACAGGTGCAGCACTTGTGGACGCTGGAGGAGAAACTCGTGAGCATACATGCAAGACACGCGGGAAGACGAAGGCGGGAACTGCGCAATCTTTTGAGCCTAAACGGAAATTTTACGGCCAAGATATAATCAGTGTCCAAAATATGGCAGACAGCAATTTTTTTTCACGGGTTTTAATTACCAGTAAAGCCAGACCCAAAGAAAAAGCCTTTTCGCCATTCGCTGCCGGACCACTTGGAGCGGAAACCCTAATCGGCAGCTTGTCCATCCCCTGCGCCGGAGGACATTGCAGGAACGGGTTCGATTCCTACCGCCGACACCGTGCTTCTCTTCTTTTGCGTCCGCCCCACGCTGCATATGGCCAAGATTTGTGTTATGAGCAGAACAATTGGCCGTACGAGACATTCTGTTGTTAAAGAAAAAAAAACGTCAACGTTTTCAAACGCGGAGAGTTTTCAAGCGCGGAGAGTTGATTGGAGCGCCTGTTAGCGACGCTTCTGGCCGCTGTCGTAGCACACTCGCGTGTGCGCAGCAGCCGACGCCAACTGCGTATGAACGGTCACGAGCCCTCTTGCTTCGGCGAATGAAAGAAACCAGAGCCTTGTACGCCTTCATGTAATTTGACGGTCTTTTGATCTTGCCGACGCTCAAGCAACAACAACGCAGAAATATCAAGCAATAACAGCTCCTGAACGCAGCCGTATTGTGGAGAGGCTCTTGTGGCTGTGTACACACTGTCTCAAGGGCGTCCCGCATCAGATGAGCATTCAGACGCTGTCATAAATCCCAACTTCTCCCAAGGGGGATACGCGCTTTGCCTAGAAACTTCCGCAGTAAGGGTCTTTAAACCTGGTTCTTAATACTTTTTCAGCCTGCTTTTAAACAATGGGCTTTCGTGGTTTAGCTATCTTGACGGCAAAAACGCGGGAGAATGTAATGATTTCTTTCTTCCGTTTTCTCTTCGTTCGATCAGATGCCCCGCCAGACCACTGTTACTGGCGGAATTGCTTAGTGGGCGCCGCTCACGGCAGAAAAGAAATACGGAAACGATGAGGGTATTCACGCGCCAGCGTGAGATGATGGTCAGCTACTGTTGAACGTCTGCTGAAAATTCGGCAGCTTTCGAATGGATTCGCCGTCAACTGCTGGGAAAGTGTGTCGGTGTCCAGTCTGTGTTTTTGCGCGCCAACTGCTTGGCTGTTCCAGCTGCGTTTCGTTCGACGAGCGCCTCCGCTTCTTTTTCTCTCGCGCGTTTCGACAAGCGTCGGGTTCTCTGGCATCCACTCACGGAAAAGACAGCGGCTAAAGTTACCAACATCCGGCTTCTTACTGAGTGCAGAAACTGTACATACGTTAGCGACTTGGTAACATTAGGCAACTATGCCGTTAAAGCAGCAGTTAAGCGCTTTGCGTAAATTTACCTTGTCTCGCGGCTTATTTTTTGTTCACAAAAGTCAAACCCTCAAATTCAGTAGGAAAGCTTGAATTTAGTGCCGAAAAATGACCGTAAATGAGAGGTCGCCGGTTTTCCGCTGATTTCAGGCTAAGGTGGTGCTGCTTGGGACTAACGACATCTGCTCTGGGGCCAAACTAGGAAAACCATCCGCGGTCCGGGTGCTCGAGATTCCACCCGGACATGGCCGCACCGCCATATTCCCAGTGGTGCCCCTTGCCGCAGGAAAAAAACAGATCCACGTGAAGGCACGCAGCACCAGCGGCGAAGGGGACGAGGTCAAAGTGGAGCTGAATGTCCGGGTAAGATAGCGCACTAAGCCATTGTCCCGTCTTCGATTTCCAAGTTAACAGGACCCCTGTTTTTGCGTCGTCCAGTCTGTAAACCTATATACTGTTACTACTCCTTTTCCTTTCAAAACACTCCTGTTTCCAGCAATTAACCGCCTCAAACTTGGCCACTCCCACGCAGTGGGTGTGTGCCAACTTTATTTGAAGCCAACCAACCAATCAAGAGAGCGCAAACATGCCGCAGTCAAGCGCGAAGGCAGCAAGTTTAGCTTCCAATGTCGACGAAATTCTCCAAGGTCAAGCTGCACATAAAATACGAGAAAATCCTAAATAGGTTCACAGTCGTCGGAACTGCAGGAAGAGCAACGCAAGTTGAGAGGGTGAAGAGAACCTGCAGTGTACCGTATCACTTAGTTTCGTGCAGCTTGACAGCACCAGGAACGGGATGGCGGCAGTGGCTCTCGCAATTTTTATTTTCAGCCTCCGGGAGTTCAGAGAACACGATCGTTTGCCGTCATCTTGGATCCCGAAAACCCTAAAAAGCGAAACACGAGGAACATCCAAGAGGAATACACAGGTGAGAGACAAACAGCATTTCATCCAAACTCCTCGTGAATTGAACTGACCACCGAGGCGCCACAGACTTCGCCCTGAAAAGCCTGTTTCTGAAGCGCAAAACTCCATGGCGCGTAACTGTTCTCCTGCGTTCTAGCAAAGCTCGTCTGCAAAATTCGACTCCTAATGCGAGATGCATTCAAGTAGACGCTGCCATCACACAAGAATTGTCAGCTAATGTGTCATGACTACTTGCGGTTTCGATGTCACGTTTAATACTTCTTTTTCAGAGACCTTTGGTACAAATGGAACGCAGGTGGTACACATTCGGTCGCCACGTCCTGATTTTGCTTTGCCAAACACAGAGCGCTGCGAAATCGACATCGTCGGTAAGTACACGCCCCAACGCCTTGTATTGCGATTCCAGATAAAAATAGTCCTACATCAGTCTGCTTTCGTGTAATAAAAACAGCTTGCTTAGCAGTTAAAAAATAATAATAATAAAGTGACAGGAGCTAGGCATCCAAATAAGTATAGTAGTTTCTCTATGCATGCGTATATTTCCCAAACGTAAGTGCCATCGAGATTTTAACAACCGCACTGCGAGCAAAAGAAAACGACGCAAGTGCCTTTAACCCATTGCTGAAGTGAGCAGTGTCATGCATAGCACATCTTCCTCTGAAGAGGTACGTTTTATTCGCGCAAAGAAGTGTGAAAATTTCTTAACCTAATCAAAGTGCAACTCCATCTGCGTCTTAAATTTCAATTATATAAATTTATAGTGTAAGCCACCGGCCTTCTTACGCTGTCTCAGAAAATTCAGTTCAGGTATGTGAAGTTTACTTTCAAGGGAAACAGCACCACTTTTCGAGAATTCCGCGGTATTCAAGGATTCAATTCCGTGTAGACTGTACGTAAAGCATGCCAAGATTTTCTGCGCCAGCATTTAAGAATGGTGCTTTAATCGACGATTAAATTTCAGGCGGTAATATTTCAGATTTCCGCTACCGTCAACCACATCCTGCCGTGCGCCGCTGGATTTTGCCAAAAGATGCTCTGCGGCCTTTGCCTTCAGTGGCGTTGGTTTTCTACCTTAAAAGCAAGCGTTTATGCATTGGAAATGTACCGATACCGTAGATGACGTCATCATGCGGCCCCCAATTTGCGCTTGCCGCTGAGAAGAAGCTTGAAGCCAGTCGTGATTTTAATCGCCAATAACGTCACCATTTCAAATGCTGGCCCAAAGGAACCTCGCATGCTTTACCTGCAAGTTTCGCACAGGCGACCCCTTTAAACTCGTCGAATTCTAAAACCTCTTCAGTTGGCCTTTCAAGTGCTTAAAGCGGCAAAAAAATCGTACCTTGTATTGCACTGTACATAATTTCCTGCGCACGCGGTAGCTGGTGGTTAAAATTTCGGACCTTAAATGATTTCGGTGGGTTTAACTTGACTCGTACCCCAGTGCATTAGTGGACGTAAATATGCCCGTGTAACTTCATGCGAATAGCTCCATTTATCTGTTAAGATACAAAGGCTGCGTGCGAGCGTTAGCATTCGTGGTGATAAGCGACGTTTCTTTAAGTGTGTATGGCTCACGGTATATTAGTGCATATGCGCCTAAAAACCGTTTCAAGGCGGTCAGGCGACATGGCACAGAAGATTACTATTATTCCAGCTGCCGCGTAAAATCGCCACTACTGATAGGTTTTTTTTTTTCATTTTTTCCGCTGCGCAGGAGACGGAGTGACTGCCGTTCTTCAATCTATAATCAAGAAGCCGGACCAAGCGTTCATTTATCCCTCTGATTGTGGAGAACAGACCACGGCCAAGCTGATGCCAGTACTGTACGCCTACGAGTTCTTCAAGACCGCCAACCGCATCAGCATTGCTGAAGAGAACGACGCTCTTGACTATATTCGAAGAGGTGATCCCTTTATTCTCAGTTTTGTTTCATTTCAGCTGCTGTTTTGACGGTGCGGTATCTTTTGCCAGAAATATATTTAGCAGCAAGGCTTTCTGCTGGGCGGGCTTCAGCCAGCTTTGGTGCTTTGTCAGTGCGTGGAGAGAAAGTCGCCTGAATTGCCTTGTACCCTCCTAATGTTCCCACGAAATGTGTTTTCCAGTGCAGCGCACAATACATGCTGCGTTGCGTTGGCTCTGACCGAGTTTAACCACGTCGCCTGTGAGTTTTCAAAGAACTTGTCCGTGCTCGCTCCATGATCGGGGGGGGGGGGGGGGGGGGGCACAATATGGGGGTATAAAAGGGTGTTGCATACAGGAACACATGCAGGCGGCGGCCGTGTAGCCTTATCAGCACACTGAACGTACGGTACCATGCAAGCTTAAAGTGAGAAGGAAGCATACCGCTCGATACACTGACGCATGTTATGAGCGCATACATTTTTGCCGATTCCTTTAGGCGCAATCACTAGCGACTATAAAAGATGCCACCGTGCTCCTGGTGTTCCTATCGGCGGTGGATTGTGGGCTTCACAGGTTATGGTTCTTCGAAGCTTGAATGCACTTGGCATAACTGCGCCAGTCATTTCAAATAGCAGAGATGCAGAGTAGGGAGTTTGTTTTAAGGAGTGAGCATAACGGCTTCGTTCTGTAAAAATGTTCATGCGAGGAGCAATTATGGCGTGTTACCCTGTTTAAATCAACTACAGATTCCTTGACAAAGGTGCAGTTCTGAGTGAAACTACACTGTATAGCTGTGTCAATATCGCACCGATTACATTAGTGGGTATGATATGTGACAGCAATAGGAGTGACACATAGTCGATTACGAAGACACATCGCTACTTCTGATGAATACGTATGGGCGAATCTGACGTTGCATAGCAGATATATGAATTATCAAGAGAAGAGCTCGTAACTTTCATGTGGCACTTAGTCTTAAATATTTATACTATGACACTAGCTAAATACACTAGCTTCATCTTTCTCTCTTCCTTTTTTCCAGCCTACAACCAAATACTCAAGTACAGGAAACCGGATGGCTCTTTCAGTGTTTTCGAATGGAGTAGTGCTAGCCCATGGTAAGTGCTGCACTTCTAATACTTTGTCCGAAAGGACTCTCTCATTCAAACATCAAACTTAGAGGCGCGGAAAATACGTTGGCATAGTTCATAGTCGTTGTAATTAAAGCTATTGGTTCATTTTAATTTGTTAAGCTACAAGCCCTCGTTCTTAAACTTTGTGTGAATGAGTATTACGTCCCTTCATGTAGGCCCCAGTCAGCAGCGAGCAACTCACAGAAAGTTGTAAACGTAATATCAAAAACAGAGAACAGGCTTACTCGCTCTTCTATCTTAACTCCTTATTGCACAAACTAGGAAAGAATCGAAAGAAAAAATATAGCTGCTACATTATGCGAGCTAATATATCAGTAATGAAATTCCAATTCGTGGCACTGCATTTTTGGTTCACATTGCGCATGTAGCCTGAGCTTTGTGAAAGACCAATCTCAAGGCCGACATTCGTAATGAAAATCGTAGAAACAATTGTTCTTGTCTAAATAAAACTGTAGATTACGTTTGTAGCAACAAATTTATCTTGTCAATGTAGAAGCGCCGCTTTCTCCCTGTTCGTATAAAAGTGAAATGAAAATTGGTTTTGAGGAAAGGAAATGACGAAGTAACTGTCTCACATAACTCTGTGGGCATCCGAACTGCGCCGTAAGGGAATGGACAAAGGAGGGAGTGAAAGAAGAAAAGAATAAATAGGTGCCGTAATGGAAGGCTCTGGAATAATTTCGACCACCTGGGGACCTTTAACGTGCACTGACATCGCACAGCACACGGACGCCTTTTGCGTTTCGCCTTCATCGAACGCGGCCGCCGCGGTCGGGTTCGAACCAGGGAACTCCGGCTCAGCGATGTAATGTTTTCGGGCCTGCTTGTTCTCGTCCAGTTTGCACGTTTTTAACTTCAGAGCGTTGGTACCATGATGACCGGAAAAAATTGTCCAGCGTCTGCGTTGGTGACCGTTTGCGAGCGTAGGTGGGCCACCAAGGGTAACGTGGCCTTGTAACGTCATCAACACCCGCCCACCGTATTGTGAGTAAACTGACCACTGTGGGCGCAAATGACTGGTCTCGAGAGGTTGCTTGGAAAGAGTAACCTGGGTCTCACAAGCCCCATCGAAGGCAGCACTTGCCATCGCAGGACAGTGCTGCATCGCTTACCAGCAGCACCACCGCTCTAGGAGTGGTATGAGGACGCCCAGCGATCTATGAATGTAACGCTATCGCGTCATACACATAGGGGCAGCTTAATTGCCCCCTCCAGTTTTTCTTTTTTTACTATTGCAAATAACAAGCTTACACTAACGATCGGAGGCAAATCGAATCGGCGGTCAACAAACACCGATGCTTTGCGCATATTTTCGTCATTGCCTTGTTCACCCTAGGATTGCCAGCTCGAGGAAGATATGCTATACTGACAAAATTTTCAAGTCTCAAGAGAAATATTGGCAGCTCTGTCACTATGAAAGAGGATTTTTGTAACTGGTCTACCGGAATGCATTAAAGTAAAATTTGTTTTCTCGAGTAACTGTTCATAGTTGGCGCCCGAAATTATGGCAAAGAGGTACATGTGCGCTCGTAAGTCGCCATGCAAAGTGTCCGCAAGTATTTCTTTTCAGCGCCGTTCGCCGTTAGCCCAGGCATCAGTGAGGAGCCTTAAAACATTCCTCCTCAGTCTCATAAAGGACTAGGCGCGGCACGACGTTTGGAGCAGCCATGTTACCCGCATAAATTCTGTCCTCTTCTCCAATTTCTCAACCCACCGCGATGGCTTAGTGGCTTGGGCGTTCGGATGACTCCGGGGTATGCATACGGCATACGTGGCAGAAGCAAGGACCTGCACCTGGGATGCATGTGTGTACGCCACAGTATGTGTGATGGAGAAGGGAGGAGAGTGGTGGTGAGCCTGAGCTTGTCGGCGTCCCCCGTGAAGCCCGGGGGACATGGGGGACATACGGAAGTTGGAGGGAAGGGACAGCGCTGGGACGTGGAAGGTCGATGTGTAAGATGCCACGATACAGCGCCCTTGAAGTTGGCGATCCCGGTGGAGGTTGATAAGGCGTTCGGCTGCTTAGCCCAAGGACACGGGACCGAATCGCGGCAGTGGCGGCCGCATTTCTATGGAGGCGAAGTTTAAAACGTCCGTGCACTGTGCTATGTCAGTGGACGTTAATTAAAGAGCCGCATGTGGTAATCCAGAGCCGCGCAGCTTTGGGATGTCAAACCTCACAAAACATAAAGGCTATTTTCTCAATCCTAAGGAAACTGATAAAATTGCTTTCGCAGTGTGGCGAAACCCCTTGCATTCAGCTTTTCTTTTTGGTAGCGCGAAACACAGGGCCACGAAAGACACGCTTGTATTTTACACTTCTATAAAGTTTGAGTTTATGTCAACTGGCCCAGCTTTCAATTTAAATCCACTTTTCCGTTCCGGCTAGGGAAAGTCATGCAGAGCGTTCCCAGATATTTGTAGTCCGGAGAATTTCTGGTCTGGGGCTCGAAGCCAATACCACCGCTCTGGTGGAGTGCCGTGAGAAGGTGCAAAGTGCTGTCATAGGGAGTCGGCGCGGTGCATTGCGCCCAGCGTCCGTGGTGCCTGCTCTCTCATTCTCTGTCCCTGTGTTTTATGTGCGCTGGAGAGATGAGTCATTGTGCTGCATGGCGCAAGATAAAACGGCTGGCGTGACGCTAGAGAACGGCAACTTCACCTGCGAAGGGAGTGGGTCTGCGACGCCACTCGTGTCCATTCCCTGATCGCATGAGACTGTTCCTCGTGCGCGTACAGCACAACACCGCAGTCGAATAGGGTGATGATTATGTTGAATTATAACTGCTGAGAAGCAGCTTTGGCCAAACAGCACCATAGGACGAGGCATTTTTCGTTAGGCATGGTGTGGTCAAAGACCCATTTTCTAAGAATTTCACTCCGCAGAAGCCCATCGCAAGACCAGGGGAATGCTTGTACCCCTTGGACCACCGGTAGGCAACCGGCGGCACTGCGGATCGAACCCCGTAACTCCAGCATGCGATGCGGATGCTAAAAGTCAAACCACTAGGCCACCACTGCGGTCACCGCAGTCGAATACCAGTGGCTACTTTGTTGCTACAAAGTATATATGGCTGTCTCTAATGACATGCGACATTGAAGCCAGTATTGCGAACCGACCGTCCATTATTACGGCTAACTTTCGGATACCTTTTCAAACTACGATGCATGCCAGCTTTTTAAATTCAATTCTGTTTCTTGTCTTAGCTTGCATATTCAATTTTTTTCTGTTTTTGCTTACCCCCCCCCCCCCCCCCCCAATTCCTTCCTTTTTTCTCTACCGAAATAATTGTTGCGAAACCGTTCCATTGCTAGAGTAATGGAAAATATTCAAAAGAAAAAACATCTGGCATTACATGTATGGTGCCTACGCTTCACTTATCGCTGACTGTCGTCCGCAGGCTGACGGCTTTCGTCATTCGCAACTTGTGCGAAGCTACGAAATCCGTCATGATTGATGAAAACGTCATCCGAAGCGGACTGCGCTATATAACTAGCAGGCAGCAAGGAAATGGGGGCTTCCATGAATATAGCCTCAGCGAACTAGTGGTGAGTAAATGGCCTCCTTTTTATGTTCTCCTGGTTGGTTTGTTGTGCGGTTCACTTCCCTATATTCTGCTTTTTAGCGCCCAACTAAAGATGGAGTCTTCACAATGCAAAGCTTTAACAGCACCTCATACTTAAAAGGCCACAGAAAGGGGTGTTTGGACTTGGTTTTAAAATGCTTGCACTATGTAGAGTACAGGCCACCCAGCATCCATGCCGCGTAGGAGACCTCGAAAGCCAGCGGGAATTTTACAAAACATTTTTAAAAATACCCGCTTTCGCTCCTCGCGGCGACGCGCGGTGCCGGGCTTTCGCACGAAAACCTGGCAGACGACGTCACATCTTGCTAATGACGTCAACAGCCGGGGATTATCATTGGTTCACAGCGCCAAATATTTGCAGACGTCACGCGCTACCGCGGCGGATGCTACTCCGCGCGCGCCGCAGCTGGCGGAGGTAGGTGAGGGGCCGACTGAGGGGGGCCGGCGGAGGAGCGCCGCTGTTTTGGCGTGCGAGAGGAGAGGGAAAGGCGCGAAGACGCGGAAGTTTAAATTTTGTCTGCATATAACTAAGCTTCCACAAAACGCGCTAAAGTAATTCTTGCTGGGGGATAATTATCAACCGTCGTCTTTGAACATCCCAGACATATCGCACCTTTATTGAGACCCCTTTCTAGGTCCCTTTAATAAATAAGCCCCGTAAATAAGAACGGTGTGCTATTAAACTCAAAAATGAAGTGTAAATGATGGGATGCACAATTTTTCGTCCATTTCGGCAATATTTAAGGCAGGCACGACTGGCAAGCTGCCGTCAATGTGCTATGTGTGTTACATAGTTTTATTTCCCGCTGGTGTAGCTCCCTCTCCACAAAATGGGCTAGGCCGCATCTCCGCCTATGTGGTGCGTGCTATCTAGTCTTATTTTCCGCTGATATAGCTCACTGTCCACAAAATAGTCTAAGCCGCCTTTCCGAATATATATACCTGTTTCTACGCATTACGAAAATAGATTGCGCTGATCAAAAGAAAGGATGGGATGACGTTTCTACGCATTCGTTGTTTCAACAGTGTGTAGCACACATCAGTAGGAGTGCCAACGACACCCTGACGGTATGGTAACATGACACACAATTAAAAATTAATCCACAGCTATAGCTACATGAAAATCAAGGCACAGCACATGAGGCAGAACATCTTGAGCTTATTGCATCACTGCCTTTCGGGAGTGAAAATGAATGTACAAGAATTATAGCACCTTCTACAAGTAACGGCACCCCCTCTCCACCCTTTTGGCAACCTCTCCCACCCCCCTTTTTTTGTCAGCCTGTCGAAAATAAAACAAATAGCATAAATTAAAGCCAAGTCTGGTAACATGATAGTACATATATTCTTCCAAGATGATCCAAAATTCACAGAAATCAGTCGACTCAAAGGTAATCGCAGAATGTAAAATGCTCTATCACGGTTAAGATTACTTTTATAATGTGTGGCTTATGACATAATGCGGTAAAAAAAACCATATTGAGAATTTATCGGGATGAATACCTCTGCAAAATGTAACAGCGCTTTCGTAGAGTTGAACTTTCAAACCTTGTTGTGAGGAAGAAAATGGGGATACAGCAACGGGCTGTAGGGTGTCTGCTTAAAAAGTGTCTTTGTAACTGTCAGTTCAGTGATAAGGATTTTATTCTTCCTTCTGTAATGCAAAGCTTGTCATAAAGTCTTTTATAAATGTTTTATACTTGTTGGCCTCTGCAAGTATTGTGAATAAACTTTGCGCGAGAACCGCCGAAAATATGCCTTTTCAGAACTGTCCAATTGCCTATTTACGTACATCGTGGAATTTTTTTCCACGGTCGGCGATTAGACGAAAAACCGCGCATATGGCGTCTCATATTTGTGCCATGTACGCTCGCGTACAAAATAGCATGGACTACGCTTTGGTGTTCCAACCCTTGCCCCCCCCACCACCCATCAAAAATTGAAAAGTTAGCTACCTTCATGCAGAAGCTCACAGGCATCAAATACTTGCATGAGGCTCATGCAAGTATTTGATGCCTGTGAGCTTCTGCATGAAGGTAGCTAACTTTTCTGTTTTTCCTGGGCCGTGGGAGGGCAAGGGTTGGAACATAAAGCGTAGTCCGTGTTATATTGTACGCGAGCGTACGTCGGTTCATTCGTGTCAGGCACGGTTTCAGAACAGTTTGACCACCGAAACGTAGTTCATGTTATTCTGACCTCGACAATGCGTGATGATTGGACAAAGATGCTCACATCACGCTTATTCTTTCCAAATGTGCAGCTAAATTTCGGGCACCCATCAGCGCTGACTGCCTTCATTCTCATCACCTTCGAGGAGTGCGCTGAAGGAGGATACTCGGTAAGCGCACGAGGGGGGCTGCCACACGGTGTTCACAAAGCCCCAGACTTTTAAGCTTCAGACTCTAACTTGCAGAAAGAGATTGCGAAATAGTTTCATATATTGGTAATAAGATGTATATAAAAAATGGCAACAGAAAGGTTTTATGTAACCTAGAATCAAGAATACATCGCACCGACGCTTGACGCGTTCTTGCAGCGACGTGCTGCCCGCGGCGTGCTGGCAACGCACCGCTCTCGAGGTATTTCTACGCCTAAGCTGCTTCGCACGCAAGCCACAGCGGAAGATGGTTTGGGACTAGCAACTGCCTATCATAAGATGTTCGATCCTGTCACTCGTGAGCTAGAAATACAATTATCTCACCAAAAGTAAGGGACGGTTGGTTTCAGCAATGGCTTCAGCAGCGAAACACGCCAGGCGAGGGCCGCCGCGAGAGCTTATTTAGGTTGGCTTCACCGCATGACAGCAATGCAGCAGGTAAAATGAGTTCATGAGACCGCAGGTCACCCTCAAATACTGCTCGCGTTCACCTCGCCACGCGGTTTCACAGAGTCAACACTGCCAGCAGCTGCCCAATGCTGTGCAGTCGATACGCCTCCATGAGTGAAAAGGGTTCGAAGAGCGCCGTTAGAAGAAGCGGCACATAAAGGGCAACTGCAGAGGTTTTAGAGTTCGACAAGCTTAAAGGCGCAGAACGATGTGAAAGTCGCAGGTAAAGCATGCGAAGTTCCTTTGGGCCAGCATTTGAAATGGTGGCGCAATCGCTGCTTAAAATCGCAATGACCTTCAAGCTTTTCCGCAGCACACAGCGCAGAGTGGTGGGCGCATGATGACGGCATCTACGGTGCCGGTATATTTCCAACGCATAAACGCTTTCTTTGAAAGAGAAAAGCCAACGCCACCGAAGGCCAAGCATTGTCTGGCAGCGTCCGACAACGCACGGCAGGGTGTTGTCGACCGCGGCGGAAATTTGAAATCTTACTATCCATGAGGGGACATCGAGCTTTTCCACCCTCCTCCAGTGCTGTGAAGAGAACCGTAAAATTTAATCGTAGATTACGTCACTATTTTCAATGCTAGCGCAAAAAAACTTGACATGCTTTACATACAGGCTATATAGATTTGAATACTTGAATATCGCGGAATTCTCAAAAAGCGGTGCAGTTTCCCTTTAAGGGGCGCGGCGCATAGTTCAATATATCGAATGATCCGCTCAACGTGAGTTCTATATACGCGAGCGATACGGCTACAGTTTTGCGTGGGATTTTCAAGGGGATGATAAGGCTGTTCGATATAAACATTTAGCCAGGCAAGTATGCGAGACACCAGCCTAATTTGGGGGAGGGGGGGCACAGTTTTTATACCTTTCCTTGCACCACATATACATGCGAAAACTATCCTGCATGCAGTTACACTGCCACCATGGTCCACGGCACCCATATGCCACCACCGTGCTATTAAGTAACAGTAAATTAAATATATAGGAGCTGTAAAAAGTGATTTATCAATTTAATTATGAAATTCGCGGTGCTAGTTAACATCTCTGAGTCAAAATGTGTTCTAACTAGCACTTTGAGCCCTAACGTCGAGCGAAAGAACTGCTGTTGCGGATGCCTAGGCATAGCTTAAGGGAGCAATCGGAGACTCATGGATTCCTACAACGCCTTGGGGTGCGGCCCCCTTCGAAGAACATGCCAACGCACATTTCTTAATCCTCTGGGGTTTCACTCGCAATCATAGCCAGTGCTTGCGTACCAAGCCTACTTTCTCTTAGACGCGGAGACCACGAAAAGTTTAATATATCGGGCGGCATGGTCTACCCGGGTAGTTATGCTGCCGTCCGCTACGCAGCATGTTAGCGTCTTCATCATAGATGCTTTGTTGCTTCG
The DNA here is from genome assembly GCF_052857255.1 of Amblyomma americanum. NCBI lineage: Eukaryota > Metazoa > Arthropoda > Arachnida > Ixodida > Ixodidae > Amblyomma > Amblyomma americanum. Next base: position 109,013,451 of record NC_135497.1, read on the forward strand.
AGCATTAGTGCTCACATTGCCTGTACGCTCAATGAAAACGGTCACCTGTGAAAGCTCGCCACTGACTTTTAACACCCACCTTCCATACGCCCGAAAGGTTTCGCAAACCTCGAGGGCGAGAGCAGCGGCGTTTCTGGAGCGGAATTTGCACCGCGGAGACTCACCGGGAGCGTTGGCGCTGGCTGCCTATGCCCTGTCCTTGGCCAACAACACGGGGAAAGATGGACTGATCCAGTGGCTGATGGAAAGCGTGCGCTATGACCAAGGTATGGCCTCTCATACTCCAAACATGCAGGCGCTGCGCACAGCCACTCCCTGACTGCATATTTAAGGTGTAGAGATGAGAGCCTTATGAATGTAGCTTCTAAATTTTGTCGCGTTGAGAAAATTGCTGCATCTGCAAAAACAGAGAAAGTCGCATAACTGAGACGTCTCGTTTCCTCCATGAATAATTAAATATATTTAAATAGATAAATAAATAATATTTGCTTTATTTCATTGTTCCTTAGGGCTAGATGCATTAGTGAGGATATCGGTTACAAAATGATGCACATTAAATCATTTTTGCCGCTTTATGCGAGTACAGAAGAATGTTGCCGGGTCTGGATATGGCTGGATATGAGCTCTTTATATCTGCCACAACTGAGCCAGTAGACTGTTACTAAAATTGTTTCTGTCCTGTTTCTGCCGTAGTCACAGACGACCGACACGTTCCGGCGAGCAGCGAACTGCTGTCTGCACAAGCAACCGCATATGCACTCATGGCGCTCATCAGGGAGAACGCACAAAGCGAGATCATAAGAAGTTTTCAGCGTTGGCTGAGCAAAAGGACCGGCCCCACTGGGTCTGTTCAATCTACGCAGGTAAACCCGCCTCTGAGCACTGATTCAAACCCGAGCCCGTACACTACAGACAATTAAGGAATGAAGTGGTCCTCAGAGAGCAGCGCTGCTTGACAGTGTCTCTTCCTGGCCTGTTCTACCAAGTGTCGCACTTAAGTCATGAAAAATCATTTCGCTTGAGTGTATACATGCGCTAAAAGGCAAGATTTGTTCTTCAGACAATGTATTAATATTCATCTTTCTTTGCTCAGGACACTGTGATGGTGTTGCAAGCGCTCACCAAGTTTGCCGCATACGCCAAAGAAAACAACCTCGACTTGGCATGCGAGGTCACCTTGAGCAACAGCAAAATTTTCAAGAAGAATATTAGGATCAAGCGAGATAACGCCACCATCCTGAATAAGATCGAGGCAAGTAGCATGAGCACGCGCAGTCCTATTCATCGCTGACAGTGTGCAGCTACCTTACATAGGCCCTTTGAGCAAAGAACGCTTGAAATATTTAAAACTAAGTTTTTTTTATTGTTGTTAAGGACATTTTCTTCGGCATAGTAGTGCCACCGGTGACGCACACCACTAAATATTCCAGTGTTAAGTATTAGGCTGGCATATACTAAACTATAGTATATTTTAAACTATTACAGTTAGGTGCCACATTGGAATTCGAAGTTTGTTACTCCCATGAATTGCAGCCACATAAGTTTTAGAGACTGGTAAATGCGATTCTCGTCAGTGCTGCAGCGCAAGGATTTCTGGCTTTCCGGGCACGGCAAACCGTGACTGGCTTGTCGAAGACTGCACGCAACAATACGTCACTCGCCGGAGTACGCGTCACGTGCTCTTTTCCCGCCGATTTCGGTTTTGCTGTCCCAGACAGATAAATCTGATTAGACAAGAGCCTACGGCCTGCCTCCAAGCAGCCGCATTGCAGAGTGCCATGCCTCGCACAAAAACGTACGCATGTCTTGCACTGTGATGCTGCACACAAAAGCGTTACCGGCGGATTGATTTTGAAGACAGCACGTCAATTCCCGGACTAGCTTGCTTGCTTTTTATTTTCATAGGTTTTGCCCAAGTGCAAGGAGCCAAACGTGAGCCCAAGACGAAATCAGTGCGTTGTGCCGAATTGTCCTAATTTTTTTGAAATGCTTCCACGCCAACTGGTACTCTTTTATTTTTAGATTGATCGACCGGGAGAGAAAATCTTCGTCAGAGTCAAAGGGTCCGGTACCGGCATCCTGTACTTTAACTACACATACGACGCTAAAGTTCTTGACGGTGAGCTTTGCAAGGTACGTTTTCTTCCCATTGAGGAAAGAAAAAAAATTATCACACCTAAAATATTTAAACACATGCACCGATTGTGAAAAGACAGAAGGGGAGAGTACAAGCAGACGTATTTAACCTTGATCGCAAGGCCTGGTATCAAAATACCTTCAAAAGCACCTTAGCCAGCTAGATGTAGATGACCCTTTTCGTGTGAGCAACTCAAAGGATGTAATTGAATTTTTGGGTGAGCAAGGTGGTGCTTCAGGAGCTAATTTCGCCTTTTCAGTAGATATTGAGGAGCTCTTTTATTCCATTCCCCAAATAGAGTTACTAGACGCAGTAAAAGAGCGAATTGAAAGCTGGGGGGCTGTTAAGTTCCAAAATAGCAGCGGGGTTTCTGTAAATGACTTTGTATCGTTAGTTAAGTGTTACCTCTCATCCACCTTTATTTGTTTTAACGACAAGTTGTTCGTGCAAAAAGACGGCATATGCATAGGCTCATGCATAGCTCCAATACTTAGCGAAATATTTTTAGGTCAATTTGACAAACGCGTTGCAGCGTGCATGAAAAGGGAAAAAGGTGTAGTGAGGTGTTTTAGATATGTGGATGATTTTATTGTGTTTGTGAATGTTGAGAACGAGAGTGACAAACCACAGGTTGTAAAAAGTGTTTTAGATATTTTCGGTGAATGTTCTGTCAAGCTGAGATTCACGCATGAAGTTCCGATCAACGGGTGTCTCCAATTCCTCGAGATTTGTTTGTTCTTTGGCACGGGGCACATCTGCTGGTCGTACCAGCCACGCACAAAAAAGGAAATTTTAGCGTACAATTCGGCTCATTCGAAATTGGTAAAACGGGGCATTGCAAAAAATTGCCTGCGTGGTGCTCTCGAGAAGTCTTGCCAGCATAAAATTGAGATCAGTTTGCAGACGCAAGTGCACCGGTTGCAGAACGCCGGTTTTCCTATGGATACCGTGACGGCTGTAGCGCAGTGCCTCCTGAAAGAAATCAGGGCAGGTGGCCGCCCTGGCGTGGCAGCGGAAACTAGCTGCAGGAGGCTGAGGCGTACCGCTATTCCGTACGTGCACCAGCTATCGCACCGGCTGAAGAAAGTTGGAGAGAGGTGCGGTGTGGACGTGATGTTCACTGCCCCCGAAAAGCTGGTGCGCATGTGCAAAGCGGTCAACGAAGAAAGGAAACCGGTCTGCACCACAAAACACGTATGCAAGTTTGTGCCTTGCACTACTGGCATCGTATACCGCATACCCCTCTCCTGCGGTAGATGCTACGTGGGGCAGTCTGGACGGTGCCTGAACGAGCGGCTACGAGAGCACAGCACGCTGGTAGATTCATTGGCGGGGGGCGGTCATTTGGCCAATCATTGTAAGCGGTGCGGGTGCGTGCCGGCGTTTGGTGCCACGTGTGTGCTTGGTAGGGGAGGCACAAAGTTAGGTCGCGAGATTTGTGAGGCCTATCACATTGACAGAGAAGGTGATAACTGTGTAAGCACTAGTTCACTTACCTTGACCAAAAAAGAAAAAATGTACCTAAAGAACAGTTTGCCACACCTTGATTAGATTGTCTATGTATTGTTAACCCAGTGTGCGCATGCACCACCGAATTGCTTATATGTTCCTTTATGTTCAGTAAACAACTCAGTTGATGTTTAGCGCTCGTCCTGTCTACTTCTTTGTCTGTGTCTCTGTTATATGCGCTAGTCTTTTAATTCATGATGAAACACCAACTAGCCCAGCTTTCCGCCTTGATCGCAAGTCTCCACTTGCAGTAATTAATACCAACTACGCGGAAGAATACAAACCCTGAAAATGGAGTACCGATTGGTATATGGCATACCGGGTGTCCCAGCTAACTTGAGCCAAGATTTAAAAAATAAATTATTAGAGACAGGCGAGTGAAAGCAGTTGCATATTGGTGACAGCCATCTTGCGCACTACAAGCAATTTTTCGTTTCACAAATATTTAATAGTTTAATGAAGTTTAATTACCTAGATTAATAAATATTGACTTTAGACAACAAATTGCATTTGGAGAGTTGTCGAGCACCTTCAGAAACCCCCATTCCATCATTTACGATAAGGAAACCCTCACGTGTGTCTTTTTTTCCCAGCTCCAAAGAAAGCCCGCGAAATACAAAATACACCACGTGACTAACGCTGTTGCGCGCCACTATCGTGCTGCTCTCGAATGTGGTTTGAGCAAACGAAATCACCTGCAGCCTTGACTCGACGGCCCCGCGGCAGCGGCAGGCCGACATGTTGGCGGTGGTTTCTCGTCTGCGGCAGCTACTGCGGGGCCGTCGAGTCAAGACTGCAGGTGATTTCGTTTGCGCAAACCACATTCGAGAGCAGCACGATCTAGGCGCGCAACTGCTTTAGTGACACGGTTTGTATTTCGCGGGCTTTCTTTGGAGCTGGGAAAAAAAGACACACGTGAGGGTTTCCTTATCGTAAATGATGGAGTGGGGGTTTCTGAAGGTGCTCGACAACTCTCCAAATGCAATTTGTTTTCTAAAGTCAATATTTATTAATTTATATCATTATCCTTAGTTAAACTGTTCATTGCGAAACAAAAAAAAATTGCCTGTGGTGCGCGAGATGGCTATCACCAATATGCAACTGGTTTCACTCGCCTGTCTCTAATAATTTATTCTTTAACCCTTGGCTCAAGTTAGCTGGGAAACCCGGTATATGAGGTTTAACGTCCCAAAGCGAGATGGGCGTGAGGGACGGCGCAGTCGAGGGCTCTTTAACGTGCGCTGACATCGTACAGTACACGGGCGCCTTGCGTTTCGCCTCCATCGAAACGCGGCCGGTGTCGAACCCGGGTCCTCGGGCCTGGCAGTCGAGCGCTCAAACCACTGAGCCACCACGGGGGTTCGCAACCAAATGGCGAGTTTGTCAATAGCTCCGAATACTTGTTTCTTTAGGTAGAATTCGCTACCGTGAATGCCGCTGGAGAGAATTCAGGCAGCTCTCATTACGTCAGTAGCTCACGTGCCACAAGAGGATCGACACGTGATGTAAAACAGCAGCCATACGGATATAATCGGGAACATAAAAGTCTGCCCAAGCGGCAGCACGTTCCCGGTAGTATTGCCCGTTCTGTACATGGTGTACGTGTCGTCACTCGTGTACACAAGTGCTTATGACGTAGTCAATGCTCTTCGTTCGGGCATACGTCTAAACAATATGAAAGGGAGTGCCTTATTAGCATGCAGTTCAGGATTACTCCCCAAGAATGAGTGAGAAGCTTACTTTTTTATGACGAAATAGTTTTCTTTATAGGCATTATCTCCCTCATGTCTCTTAAAGTTTGATGCAATCGAAAAATATTTCGTTCCTGAGTGCGGAATTCGTGCTGCTTCGCAATCTTTGTTACATTTAAAACTAAAAAAAAACTCACAAAACGGTTAACACTGTGTAACGTGAAATTAAGCGACATCGGTTCGTGGGTGCACGTGAGGATAATATTCTTTATTCACTGATATTTGTCCTCCTCTCTGGTACAGAGCATGTGACGTCGCTATGCTGTTACTACTGACGTCAATGTGTTCTATCCACGCACCGTGACGCGTTGCAGTGATGTCATGAGAGCTGTTACTGCATGGTGACCAATCAGCGTGTCGCGGCATTGGGCCACCGCCGCAGAACCCAGAAGCGCATCCTTGACAGCTGTCGCTGTAAAACAGCCTTCTAAGCCAGAGCATTTATGGGAGAACAGCCGGCGTGAGCCTGCTGGATGTGCCTCCTTTGATTCTCAGAGCGCAGATCCCGTGTGCGTTTGGATGCCCAATTAGTGCGCTTTCAGCACGTCTCGAGAGCCTCCGGTTTCTCAGTGTGCGCGCAGGGAGGGCATGTGCACAGTATTTCGTTTTGTTTCGACCAGTCGTCTTGTCTTCAAATGACATTTTTCGTGGTCCCCTTCGTGAGGGACAACGTCCATTTTATATACCGGTACGTGACAGGCAAGGTAGGGTCCCGTAGTGGTGCTGCCAGCGAACCAGAAAGAAGGCTGGATGACTCGCCTGTGGCGGAATGCAAGCGTTACTTAGGAGGCAGGACACAAAGGGACGCATGTGAGTCGATTTATCCGTTTGTGTCTTGCCTCCTAAGTAACGCGTACCTTCCACCATGATCAACCAAGTGGCCCCTGTGCTAGTCTTACTCGCGTGGGACTCGAGACTGTTTATACGTGCAAACTTTCGCCCTTGAAAGAATCTTTATAGCGGCGTTAGCGACGCGTGCACTCAGAAGCCATCGGAATAAAAATGGTCCGTAATTATGTGCCGGCCTATTGTCTGTCTCCCTTTTCCGAGCGTCATATAAATAAAACTACCTTAATAGAAAACGGAGAAACCAGCTCATGTTATTCTGCTTTCTGATTGCAGTTTAACATCACAGCAAACTTTGTGGAAACGAAACCGGACATAGAACTCATACTCACACGAGTTTCTCGAAGTAAGTATCAATAAAAATCATCTTCCCTTTTCTCTTTTAAGAGAGTTAGCTCTTACTCATCACGTTTCGAGATTTCGTGGGGTGTGCTACCACCCTGAGATCATAGCGCCATCTGGGGCAGCAACTAGAAAACAGCACATCACGAATTGAGACTTGTAGCGCCATCTACAATGTATACATTCGTTCCGCTATATATACTCAAACAAGGGGCACCCATTGTGACAGTTGTGCACCAAATTTGGTACGCAAATAAAACCCTATAGGTTGTGGTATAGAAATAAAACCATAATTAAATGATAGTAAACATTGGATACATGTAATTACTAATTGAAGCGTTACCATATCGCACCGCAAGCCGAATTATAAGCCAAACTTCACCCCCCAAACGAAGCGAATTCCTTTTGGGACGTATATCGAGGGGGCTCAAATCGACAACGGGTAGACGTGCATCGTAATTTCTCTGATAGATGGCGCTAGGCGCCGATCGCTCCGCTAGGTGGAAAAGTTGTCACTTGTCCTAACCACTCAGGGTTTTCTTCACTGGTCCCGCTGGATGCGGAAAGACTCTCGTTTTACGCATGGTCAATAAAGCTAACGCTCGTTACTGCAACGTCTTCCAGACGGTGGCGGTTTTTTTTTTTAGCGGATATGCAATTAAACAGCTTTTGGAAAGATGTCGCGCTGACCACGCACGTTCTTCGAGTAGAGAAGAGCCAAAAACCCTCCGCGGTTCTCGCATTTGTCGCCTGTGTTGCTTGTCCTTAGTGTATCGGATAATCTCTGGACAAGTTCAGAAGTCATAACGTGCTCAGTCAGAGGGTCACCTGGTGCTCCCTTTGGAAGCATGCGCTTAGCAGCCAGCCCGCTCTCAGAGCGCCCTCTGAGGCATGAAGATGTCGCCAAACATGTGGCTTGATCATAGGCAGTGTAAAAATGCCTACAAGTACACCGGACAACAAACTACTGCTGTGATGGCTGCCTGCCGTGCTACCTGTGGAATAAGCTGCACACACACTGGACGCAGTAGTGCTTCAGTAGGCCACATTCTTTGAGAATGGCAAACCACTGGAAGCCATCCGTGTGCAGCACCACCCCGCGGCCATGTAAGCCTGGAAGGCTGCATACGGCATCGTGGCAATTCCAAAAAGACGTTTCAGTCATTATGGGGCTTCGCTTGCGAGGCCTTCAGAGTGCAGTGGAGTCAAGCGCACTAATAAGGACCGCATAACCTCGTTTATTACGAACGAAGGCGGGACTGCCGACAGATAGTGAATAAAGGCAATGGCACTCCGTCTCAGATACAACGAACAACCGTGACCACACCACTCGGTTAGATCGAACAAGGAAGCGCCGTAAATTTGCTCCCGTAGTATAAAAAGGCTCTTCCCGCAAACGCTTAAACCGAAGAGTGTCTCCCAGCCCTGAAGACACCGGACCGAATGAAAAAGGGTGGCAATGAAACTGTTGATAACCGCCGCAAACAGCAGAAGTAGACGACTCTAAAAACAGGTGCATGCCTCCCATGCATTACACAGAGTGAATTGGGGCAGCCACAGTAAATCGTGTATTTCTGAGCGGACATAAATCTAACAGTTTTTGTCTAATTCGTCACAAAAGGTGGGGTTCTATGGGTTTACGCAGGATCCTTTACTAAAGGCACCAGATTATAACATTGTATAGCAGCAAAGAATTGCTGGGCAGGTGGGCGCGCATTGCCAGTGCGGGTATGCTAGAATCATAACAGTATACGTGAATAGGAGGCTTCCCGTCTTACCAAAAGGTAGTACTACAGCCTGACCAGTTTGCGTGAATCTTCTATAAAGAGTAAAAGAAAGCAAAACATTGTGGAACCAAAACTGGCCGTTGTTTTAACGTAACACATGAAGGGCGAACTATACAAAATACGTGTCCCGGTAAAAATATACTGAGCCTCGTCACTCCCGCCAATGTCCGGGGAGGTAACTCTCGCAACGCCTACTGTTTGCAATACTTTTCAGTTCTACGGTTTTTTCCTACTTACTGATGCGTTGTTTGCTTTTGCTTTCGATTATTCCGCGACTAATACGCAGCAGTGCACCCTTCGCTAAACTTGCCCACTTTAGCTGCTGCTTATGAAGGCATCTTCTGACACGACCCCCCATGGACTTTGAATCGCATGCTCTGCGTTTACTGCTCCTTCTGAGCTGCTTATACCACAGAATGGAAAAGGGACAAACTACCAACGAAGATTAGCTTGTGGGACTCTTATTCGGCTCTCAAGAAAAAGAAATGAAAAAACTTCTACGCTTCTTCCTGTCGCTTTTATCAAGGTCAGCAGTAAACATTGCTTCATGGTATAAAAATGGTAAGGTAAGGTAAAGTAACTTTAACGTGCGAAGCCGACCGCTGGAGCCGGGATTCGACCTCGCGCCCTGGGTTCAGCAGCCGAACGCTATAACCACTAAGCCACTGCTGCGGGTAAACCCCCAAATATCAGAAATAGAGTAAGTTTTGGCCACTACCTACAACCCCGTTGCTTTGCTGCTAGTGTGGTCGCTTATGGGTGCAAAATTAAAGAGCACTGCAGAATTCAAGTTTTGATGCATAGTGTGTTTGTGTGTGTGTGTGCGTGCGTGTGTATTGTCGGGCTCCCGACAGCAGTTGTTGCTGAATCGTTTCGGCTGCGTGTGTTCTCACGAGAGCTGGTTCCGTTCTCAGGTGTCGAAAAAACCTCCTCACGTCCACCATCTGACCTGAAGCCAAACTACCGCATGGAGGCCTGTGCAAGGTAAGAACCCGTGTTGAATTGTTACACATACGCCAAAAATATTTTTCAGCATGCGGTTACGTGACATTCGCCTTGCGCATTTCATTTTACAGCGTGCTTCGCAAAAAAAAAATACAAGTATACTCAGCTCTCATCAAAAACAAATCAGCGCCTTGCTGCACTGAGTTCCCATTTTTGTTATTATTATTGTTGTTGTTTCTCATCGACTGCATTTCCAATTCAAGCATTGTGTGAGTGATAAGGAGTGTACTAGTCATCTGATATGGCTTTGCTTGACACCCTGCGGCCAATCTCACTATATTTGCACCCTCTATACGTATAAACAATGTCGCATCAACAATTCAAACGAATTATCACTGTGCTTCCTCGAACCAATTCTTAAATGTTGATGGTACTGCCGATACTTAAGCACACACCACCCTTACTCGCGAAACACGCAATTTGACAATGTGACTCAATATGCGATGATAAATGGCGGAATCCGCTATTGTGACCCGCCGCGGTGCCTCAGAGGTTAGAGCGCTCGGCTACTGAGCCGGAGCACCCGGGTTCGGACCCAACCACGGCGACCGCTTTCGATGGAGGCGAATCGCAAAAAAGATGCCCGTGTGCTGTGAGATGTCAGTGCACGTTAAAGATCGCCAGGTGGTCGAAATTATTCCGGAGCCCTCCACTACGGCACCTCTTTCTTCCTTTCTTCTTTCGCTCCCTCCTTTATCTCTTCCCTTACGGCACGGTTCGGGTGTCACCGAGATACGTGAGACAGTTACTGAGCCATTTGCTTCCCTCAGAATCAATTTTCGAGTCATCCACGAACAGCCACATTCTGATCCTGAATCCGGACATCTTAGGGGCACCTACATGTTAACAGCACTTTTTTTTTGTTTCTAAATGAACGTCGCATACATTTTCCGAGTACTCAAGATAACGTAGCGCAGCAAAACACATATTTTCATAGTATATAGTAGATAAGTGCATTGCAGTGCATTATGCACTACTGAGACACCAGTTAACTTCACGTGTTCCAGAATAAATTGAATAAGAGCTCAACTGACAGTACGTCACTTTGAGCACGATTTTCAGTCGTAATGCGAAGAAAAGAGAATCAGGGACTTAAGCTTTTATGCTCCGGTTATGCACCAGAATTATCAGTAAATAGTAAATAAAATCACAAAAAAAAACAAAACTGTATATAAATCGTAACTGCATCGGGTCATTCCGCACGTCAGTCGCGCAAAGAAAAAAAATGAAACTAGCACGAACAACGCAGCATAGCGCCTCAGTTCACTTGCTGCATTAACGGTTAGTCAAAAGCTAGACCTAGCGTTCTCGTCTTCAGATGTAAACTGCAATTTTTAGAGAAAGCAGTTCAGCGCCAGTAAGAAAAACGTCTAGTCATACAATTCCCGCAAGTATTTCATTATTACAGGAGCATCTTCCTGATGGCTGCGCATTAGGCTAAGGCAGTTTATGGCATGAGCGCCTGAATTCAGCACCGCCTGTGCACAGGTGCTAGCACCGTTGTTACCAAATGACACCCAGCACACTGCAGTATCTGTACGCTGCAGCAGTAATTAGCACGTGCAAAGAGCTGCGATTTCGCGTTCGTTCGGCCCTGCCTAAGAACATCGCCGATATGCTGGTGTAACATATTTTTGCCAAAAACAGCCTCATCAGACCTGTTTCAACGCTATAAACCCCGAGGCATGTCCCGAACAGAATGCAAGAAAAAGTCTGCCTCTCTTCCAGAGTTCTTCAGAATATACATAACCCCGACCAAATTAATCATTTGCAGTAATATCTAAACTGCAAGGTGCCACAGCGCCGTTACCATGGGAGCCAAAATCATTAACATTCCACCTTGATTTGTTGGTGGGTTGGCACCGCAACTTCCGTGCCACCACTGAAATACACCTGAAGCCACCTGCTTAACAGCGTGCGAGAGCAAGCGACCGCAAGAGGAGAAAAGAGAATCGCCCACGCGGCTGAGGTACAGTGGAACGGTTGTCATGGTAACGACACGTGTTAGCACCGTGCCAGTCTCAAGCATGTCTCCCAATGCATGCAGCTTAGCCGCCGGGGATCTATGCATTTTGGGGACCGTTCATTCAAACCACTGGGCTGCCTCGCGGGATTGGGAATTTAATCGACGCTACTTACTTGCGAATGAACAAATAAGAACACCCCGCCGTGCGTAATGCCGCTGATAATGATGAGAGTGGTTTTGCTGCCGTGCAAATATACACCTTTCTTTTTTTGTAATATTGGTCCTCGTAATTTGAAACACTATGTATGGCCACTGTTCATGTTACAGGGGGGGGGGGGGGGAGTATAAAAAAAAACTTTTCGTGGCCTTTTACGCCGATGCATAAAGTGTTGTTCTTTGTTTTGTTTTTTACTGCTTGCCCATTTTCACTGTTCCTCGGCTCCAACACATGAGAAAATTTTCGCCCTTACCTTCATCCATCTCAGTAAATTGCAAGCTAGAACACTGTAAAGAGTATTAGCACTTGAGGTTGAAATTTCCCCAATACTTGGATTAAATTGGGCAAGGTAGTAATTCATCCAAAGAAAATGACTCATGCCTACAGACTAAACCTGAGCGGTGACCTTCTCCCATACGGACGAGCCTTTCCACATTTTCAAATATATTGCTATCTCTGCAGTCGGTAGAGAAACACTCAAATTTGTTTGAAGCTATGCAGAATGTTAATACACGTTTGTCTACGTATGCAGGCCAGTCGAGCATGCTCCAGATGGCATGGTCATGTTGGAAGTCGGTCTTCTGACTGGATTCAAGCCCAATGCTACCGAGTTGGATGAGGTACGCGTTGTCTGTTTTGGCTTTCTTTTAACTTTACTAGACTTTTTTTTCCCACTGTTGTATTCTCCTGATCCTATGAATGCCTACGTATCCTGAGCGACTGTCACACACCAACAAAACTACAGTGTTCTAGGACTTACCCTCATTTCACCATCGGGGAATCACTGAGTGCACATGATAGCTTTGCACGCCTCCGCAGTGGCTCAGGGGTTATGGTGCTGGCTGCTGACTCTAAAGACGCGGGTTCGATCCCGGGCCGCGGCGGTCGCGTTTCGATGGAGGCGAAATTCTAGAGGCCCGAGTTCTGTGCGATGTCAGTGCACATCAAAGAACCCCAGGTGGTCGAAATTATCCGGAGCCCTCCACTACGGCGTCCCTCATAGCCTGAATCGCTTGGGGACGTTAAGTCCCACAAGCCAAAACTAAATGAACCTGGTACATCGCTCCGCTCAAAAAACAAACCTAGGACTGCAGTCTGCAATGACATTTTCTCGATGCATTCTTTCACATCTCTGTCATTGCTGAGCACTGCCTTTGACACCGGAGGTAGCGAATGGCACGACGCGCTAGCCATCACCCCTGACGTCACAGGCGGCGCCTACCAGTGATAAAGAATAATAATAATAATAATTGGTTTTTTGGGGGGAAAGGAAATGGCGCAGTATCTGTCTCATATATCGTTGGACACCTGAACCGCGCCGTAAGGGAAGGGATAAGGAAGGGAGTGAAAGAAGAAAGGAAGAATGAGGTGCCGTAGTGGAGGGCTCCGGAATAATTTCGACCACCTGGGGATCTTTAGCGTGCACTGACATCGCACAGCACACGGGCGCCTTAGCGTTTTTCCTCCATAAAAACGCAGCCGCCGCGGTCGGATAAAGAACCGAAACTTTGAATCGGGAGAAAAGGATATTTACCTTTCCTTTCCACTCTTCCGTTCCTCTCAGATTGCAAGCGACCGCCTGTGACGTCAGCTGTCGTTTGCTACCTCGAGTATCAAAGGCGATGCTTACCAATGACTAAGATGTGAAGGATTGAATAGAGAAAAGAAAAATGTCGCAGATTACGGCACCTGGTCATCTATATGGTCATTGCACGCTATAGTTGCTTTCCGTTTTATTCATCGCTCTTTTTTCATTGAACCCGGTCTACCAGCCAGAAAACACTTTTGCGCAGTGCACGAACTCGCAGTACGAAGTAGTATAAACTGATGCCCCAATCGCAAATGGAACGAGAGAAAGAGGCTCGTTTTAGAGCAATTTCTCTTGGTGCGGCGTTCCTCAGAAATACATAGCCGCTGCCCGCGCATTGCGAGGAGAGTTCACACTTGCTTCAGAAGTGCGGCCCGAATGACGTCGAGGGCCGAGACAACTTCAGATTTAATCGGAGCCATCGTCACTTTGTCATCGCTAATTTGTCGAACAGAAGTGCCTCGTGGAACACGCCACACGTTAGGGGTCATATTCCAAAAGTTCTTCAAAATGGCATAGGCATGCAGGCTTTCAGAAACCTATTTGCGTACTTCAGTAGCTCTTGCAGCGTTAGTCTCGTGGGCAGCTTCCATCTTCCTTGCAAAAACGCCAGCCTTCGACATGCAAGGAGCGCTTGTCTGATGAGAAACGGCATCCCAGCAGGCCGCTATGCCACAGGCGACCTCCAAATGTTGGCGGTTCCGAGCTTTGAGAGATATAGCAGGCTAGAGAAAATGGTGTATTTCAACGCGATAGCGTTTAAGGCCCCGTTAACCAGGAAATCCGGTGTTGGCGTTGTCGGCGTCAGCGATATGAGCGAAAAATCACGAGCATAGATGTGGGAGGTGGTCCCCAGAGAACAACCTAGGATGCAGGTGGGCCACCTAGGTCACGTGACCTTTCGGCGTCATCACAGCCTGCCCACCGGATAGGCAGCAAACTGCCCACCGTGGCAGGCGGCAGTTAAATGAACCATTTTTCGCTCGGGAAGAGCAACTTGCGCCGCACGAGGCCCATCCCTGTGAGCACCTGATATCGCAGGGCAGTGATGCGTCGCTTCGTCTCTGCACCACTACGCCAGGAGGGATATGAGGACTATGAATGTAGAGAATGACCTTCTGCATATATGGGAATTAACCCACTACTCTATCGTGTCATCCCCTTAAGGCAGAGATTAAGTACCCCCTCCAATTTGGTTTGCTATATCTGTTACCTAACTGTAGCGAAGACAACAAGCACAAAGAAGAACCCGCTAAGAGCCCTGGTTCTTCTGCCCATCTTCACATAGCCATATGGTGGCTTACTACGCAGAGGTTCTGCTGTAGTACCTGCGTTCGTGCGTGTAAGCAGAGGCTTCATCAAGACATCATTTTTCCTAACGTGTATGTTACTGTGTTTAATTTCTTTTGGTGTTATGTTCTCCTTTTTTTTCCAGTGCAGATCTCTAATCAATAACTAAAGAAAACGGTTATCCTGCTCTATTAAGAGACAAAGATTTCCTAGCAAAAAATATAAAAATAAAAAGGCAGAAGCAACTCAACTGTCACACAGTGTGACGGCATTCGTCTGCGGCCACGTTGGGAAGTGCTAAAAGCAGGAAGAAAACAGCATAACAAAATCAGTTGCAACGCTAGATGGGGATGATGCCCTCAAAGTCTAATATCGCCCTAAACCGCTACATACAAGAAGCAGAATGACGGGACAAGCTTGTGGGAACATGTTAGCACATTATGACAAGGCAGTGCCTACGTTCTAACGAGCCACCGACTGAATCTAGGCCAACGAAGACCAACTTGTTCTAAATCCAACAGCTAGATACGCATTCTGCCTGCAATCCTACCAGAAGTTTTATTTGTTGCAAGGTGGAGAAGCAATGTGCGCCAAGTTATGCGGTGGAATGCACCTCGCGGTACACCCGCTTTCTAAGATAGGTTAAGCACATACATAACCACTTAATAGGAGCTTACAGTCTATTCCTTACGCGATCACAATTAGCAAAAGTGCCGTAAGCACAAATCTAGATAGCACTAGAGTTCTACTATCCTTCTGCAGACATCACTCCAACCAAGAAATTCTTTCCAGTAAACATGGTATTATGAGTCAAGAAATATTCCACATCAACGTTCAGTTCGTTCTGCCTTCCTTTTTATCTTCTGACGGCTTATATACTGTTCTCTTTTTTTCCACTCCCCTGCAGCTCGTGAAAGAAAGAAAGATTCAGCTTTATACTATCACAAGTCGCCATGTTGACTTTTACGTACCCTTCATTGCTGCAAACATGACGCACTGCGTTAATTTCTCTCTCGAACAAGAATTCAATGCAGGTAAACTGCAGTCAAGCTACGTGAAGGCATACTCTTACTACAAACCAGGTACGTTTCTGTTCTCCTGATTCTCGACGTTTCAGAATTTTATACATTAAAGCATGTAAACAGGTCCTTTTATTAAGACGTCATTTGAGCCCATATTTGGCCTCTAAACAACGTTACTTTTCATGCTTTTTGGTATTAACTTTGTCCTAAGCTCAACTGCGACACGCCGAAACAAAACAAAATGAAACGAACAAAATTCGCGCCCGCAAACGAAGGACGACATCCCTCAGCCTGAGCACGTGGCTATACGTTTGGTATAATATCTGGCTGAAGACGAGAGGCCGCCATTCTTGATCATAAAACATGGCGCTCTTCAGTCAAGATGATAGGTGGTCGGCTAGATTAATTTTGAATAATTTTAAACGCAAAACCGAAGCTCAACGGTTCAAAAAGCGCAACCAGTACGCCCAGAGTAGACAGCGCACGCTGACGTGTGTACGCCGATCTTAGCGGTGGCAGACGCAACCTAAGGGCGCGCCCCTTGTTCAGGCACGTCAGCGTGGGGTGTCGCGTCCGGGTGTTGCATGCAGTTGCGCTCGTTGCCCAGAGAGTTTCCGCTTCCGCGTCAAATGAGCCGCAATGTTACCAAGCCACTGAACCAAGTAGCATAGAGTGCCTGGATATTTAAGAACAGTTTCTACTTTATTCAGTGGGCCTGCGAGCCGCAAATAGAAGCCTTCTCAGTGCATAGGTTGAAAATTGTTTTGCACATGTGGTCGGTGAACCACGTTTATTTGACGTCCCGGTAGCCGCGGCGGCTGGTGAGCCGGCGGAGCGGGCTGTTGACTTTGCTGGCTGGCCGGGCTGGTTGAATGAGAGTGTTCTCTGATGCGCGAGGCAGATCATCTTCATCAGCGCCGCTGGCGATGCCAGCGCCGCTACAGATGCTCCCCCCCACCCCCCCTAGCGCGATGCGCGATAAAAGAGAAAAAACAGTATGTAAAAGTTTGTACAGGTTCTCAAGCCCAGGACACAGTTAGCTTCGTGAAGGCCGGGTCAGAGCTGGGGAAGGCTGGCGGGCGGAACAAAAAGAGCTCTGGCGGTCGAGCCTGGCTGCCTCGCAAAGGGGGAGGGGAGCCAAAAGATGAGGATGACGGAAGCACAAGGCGGGAAAAGTCATCGAGGAATGGGAGGCGAGCTAGGCGTTCTTCAATCGGACAGCCTACGGGTGGGGCCGGCGGTTGGGGGGCAATTTTGCGCTGGGTCAGTTGGTTCGGACGAAGATATGGCATGGGGAAGACATAGAAGTGGAGCCGATGCCTCGGTCGCGGGAAATGGCGAAGCAACGGCGGACGGCACTGAGCGTGAGGTCTGCGGCGTGAGGAACGTGCTGCCTTGTTAGGTAGTAGTCGAAACGGGCGACGGGGTGTACCGGATGGCTGCAAAAGTGAGCTCACCGTGGCGTAGGGACCGGTTGCTGGGGGCACAAGAAGCAAATCCGGGGAGTAATTGTAGGAATGGGAAGGATACGGTAGGGCCGAGCCCAAAAAAGGTGTTGGATGGGGCACGCTGCAATGCATCGCAAGCATCCCACCACCTGCTAAGGCTGTCTCGTCTGTCGGGGAGGCACAGGCACTGGAAAAGGCGCCAGGTGGGCAGGGATGTGCGGCAGGCGTTGCGGATGGCGCGTGAGGTGCGACAAGGCCCTGGGGAGGCGTGCATGCGGTCCTCGCGACAGGAACGACAGTTGTGCTCACTGTGATCAGGCTTGAGAGAGCAGGCGCACGTGGGACTTGAAGAGAGTCCGGGCCCGGGACGAGAGAGGGTGCTGCTGGTGATGACCCAAGGGCAGGCGCCACAGCTTGGAAGCAGGGGTGGGCAGGAGGCGCCGTGGAATGGGAGATCACAGGTGGATGGCCGTCCATAGGGGCCGGTGAAGCAAACTTGAGAGAGGTCGGGGTGCAGTTTGAGGCAGCTGGTTGAAAAGGTTGGCAAGAGACTGGCGCGTGGTCACGTGGCACTTGCCGAACCGTGGATGGGGGCTCATTCGGTGGCGGCGACAGTGGAGAGACCGGTGTCTGGAGGGGCGCAGCCGGAGGAGCGGTCGGGGCGAAAATCGAAACAGCTCGGGTAGGGAATGCGGCCAGGGGTGGTGGTTCGAGTGGCGCCGCAGTTTCTGAGTCCGGAACAGGAGCGCAGAGAGCCGGCGGGAGCTCCAAGCTAAAATACGCCGTCAGGCCCTTCTTGAAATCGGCGTATATGTCGGGACCGGGAGGCGGCAACCGCAGCTGTGCCAGGAGACCGGGTGGGAGTTCGCGGCTGGCGTGCTGATAGTGCAGCAGCTGGCTGGACACATGATGGATGTGAAAGTGCGAGTCCAGCAGCGCCAGTCACAAAACGGGGTCCTTAGCATAAAAAGCGGGCAGGCCGGGCAGCCGAGGAAGGAAGGGGCGCTGATACGGCTGAAGGAGCTCACCGGATGCGGTGGTAGGCGTGTACATGGCGATGAAAAGCTGCCGAAAGCCTGGTGCGAACAGGGGGCGTGCAGCAGCAAGGCCAAGTGGAGGGACAGGACGGGCAGGAGCGCAGAGCCGGTGGGAGCGGCGTTGCGTGCGTCGGAGCTGTCGTCCAGTGTCCCCATATGCGGTAGGAAGTCCACATTTATTTGACGTCCCGGTAGCCGCGGCGGCTGGTGAGCCGGCGGAGCGGGCTGTTGTCGTTGCTGGCTGGCAGGGCTGGTTGAATGTTGTTGTTGTTGTTGTTGTTAGCCTATCAAATGATGGCACATACCCACACTGGGGGATCGGCCAAGATTGAGAGTCTTCTCTGATGCGCGAGGCAGATCTTCTTCATCAGCGCCGCTGGCGATGCCAGCGCCGCTACACACACTTTAATTTATTGGCTGATTATTTAGAGCGCTGAAACAGTTCATTGGCGCCTTCTCTCTCGGAGTTGCAATGATCTGAAAAAATCTCTCGTATATATCACGCGGCCTATTTGCTGTACGCATTTTTGCAGACTTCAGATGTAACGCCATGTGTCACCATGCATATGAAGACCTTCCACTAGGACTTTATTTAGCGGTGACTGCTGCATCAGGGCATAGCAGAGGTGAATTATATGAATGAGAAAGGGTTTTCTCGACGAATTAAATTCAGAAGGGAGCGATGATGGGGTCCGAGCAGAAAAGGATGTTGCGCTGTACTACTTTGATAGCCTTTGTTACCACGTTCCGAATTCTAGTTCGCCTCACTAGTATTGGTGAGTATTACGTAATGCTAGTGACATGCAGCAAGCGTCGTGCAGGCTGCAAAGAATCGTCTCCGTAATGAAAAGCACATTGTTTGTATTTTGCGTTCTCGCTTGAAACGTTTTATTTTTGTTTTTCTCCAATACATGTCTGAGGGAGAAATTAGCTCGTAATTTCCTGAAACAATCCCACTGCTCTCTTTTTTGTCCACTAGTACAGCTAGTAAATTTCTCATTACCTTAAATACGGAAGGCTTAAACAAATAAAGGAAATCAACGACTTTTTCGTGCGCCCATTTGGTTGCACCTAGCAGCCAGACAATAAATGAGGCAGTTTTTAAAAGTACAGTATAATTATCTACACTCAGTGCTGTACTTCTTGGCTGTGCAGACTTTTCTTGCACACGATTCTACTCGCCCGACAAGACAAGCCCCCTACTAAAGGCTGATAAGTGTGACGACTCCGATGTCTGCGTTTGCGCGGAAGGTAAGCCTCAAAGCGGACCGTTCAGATCGAACACCGCACCTACTCATTACTCAAACCTCGGTTCAGCCCCAACCCTGTTTCATATATCAGCGGTAGGAGAGGCCAAAAAAGGCATTTTCTAAGTGTCCACGGGTATCCTTACGCTGAACTACCTTTAACCCTCGAAACAAGTTTGCTCCTTTTCCACAGTTAACCTAGACAGAAAAGTATGTGCCGCGGCATTTCAGGCGGATTGTGCCTTAGACGCAGCACAACACATATACTCGCGAAGCTTTTTTCACTACTCTGTCTGCAAAGAAACAGAAGATCCTTTGAAATGTGCACGCTTGGGCGCAGTTTGAATACATGAGTGCTGCGTCCATAGCATATCCTGGATGCTATACTCATGTGTTTTCCCAAACGATAAGGCCAACGGTAGTGAAGCATGAGACCACTAATTATGAAGGTTGAGGCTTTTTTTCCTCCCAAAAAATTTGTGTTCCCCTGCATGGTTATCTCGAAACACGAGCTGCAGAACAAAAGCGTTACGTGATGCGTCTTTGTATTGACCTCTCCTTTTTTTCCAAAGGTGGTTGCCCGCCGGAGAAGCCACTCGACAGGTTCATAAAAATACGGGACGACGAATACTTTGAAGACGAAGAACAGCGTGAGCTTCTGAGAGAATTCGCCTGTGACGGAGTTCACTACGGTACGAACTGGGCCTCATACGCGCCTTGACATATGTGACGCGCTGGAAAAAGCACGGGAGCTGACGGTGTGCCGGCGCTTCTTCCATATTCTTGACCTTAAAGGGGCCATGGCATGGTCGATCTTCATATTGCAGTTCTGTGCTTCAGTAACTAATACAAGAGCTTATTATTCGATATCCGAAATTTTTCTGCCCTGGACGCGCTGTATATTAAAAAAAAATGCGACCGAAATTGAGACCGGGAGACTCCTCCCATCGGCAGGGACCGCCATATTGAATGCTGTCGTGACGTCACTAGGGCATACATGGAGCAACGTAGTCTGCTCTCGTTGCTGCAATATGCGCAGCGAGGTCTCATTTCCCACTGTTCTTTCGCGGGCGATCGAAGTAGCAGTCGTCCCCCATATATGAGTGACTGGTGCCGAAAAAGCGATAACAACAGTAACGCAGTTTTTCTTCGGTAATGGTAGAGTCCGGTCACACTAGGCCGATGCGACGGCGATCGACGGTCGGTGGGCTGGTCGATATGAAAATGCCGTCGCTGACGCACCGCGGTCTGTCAAGCCTGTTTCACATGCAAGCGAAAATGCTAGCGAATCCTGCCGCCGAGGCGGAAAAACCTGTTTCGAGTCGTCGCTGTGATGATCGGTGGAGTTCCAACAAGTTGGAAATTTTCGCTGAGACGCGCCGCTCAATCGCTGAGTCGCTTGCATCTGAACCAGCCTTCACGCTAGACCAACGACGCCAGCACGACCAACGACCGCGTATTGTAGTAATGTTAAGAGTCAGCGTAGTGGCGATCAGAAGAGTGTGGTGGGGGACTAGTTGGTATGACATTCTATAAACTTGAGAATTTTAAAACTTATTGGTCCTCATGAAGCCGCGGCGACATACGCGATGTGCGTGCACCAGCGAAGATGTGCTTCCAATCGGTGCCTGTGCATAGAACCGATCGGCGAGGCAAGCGACACGGGCAGAAAACGCCGCACGACGGTGGCGCTTGTCGCTCGCCGCCGTCGCTTGGGCTTGTGCGGCGGAAAGAAAGCTTCACTCCCGGTGAAGCGACGGCAGGAAACACTGCGTTTATGTACCTTATCCTATCTAAAAAGCGAAACAAGCGGCTACATATCATATCTTCACACTTTCTTATTAATCAGCGAGGATCTTTTCCATTATTACTGCATTTCGGTCGACGGTGGACCGCCTGCCCCTTTCGTGACGAGGCCTAGCTAGTACGCAGGATTCGTGAGTGCGAAGTTCGGCGATTGCGGAAAGCGAATTCGCAAGTTTTAGCGACTGCAAATACCTGTCGAGCGTAGTTTTGACTACACTGTCCTCAAAGCTACGACTGCTTACATCGCAGGACGCGAGTACAATAAGGGGGAAATGCCGATTGTGACCCGGTCTGCAGCATGTGCGCACGGTAGCCGGCAGCAGCCGTCGGCGTCGACTGTGGACAACAAATCTGGCGGTTTTTGATGATTCAAGTAATTTCCGAACATATTTTTACCTAAAGTGATTTAAAATTAAATGTTGGACACATAAGAGGAAGCATATACAATTAGCGGGAAGCGCCGGTATCGAACGCGCAGCGTTTCCCAAGCAGGCGATATAGCATCATCTAAGCTTATTGCAGTGTTATCATAGCGTGTAAATAAGTAAATTACAATTTGTGAGCAAGAGTACCTAATATTTAAGATAAGGAAAACCCACTTTGCGTTTTGCGAACACCCATGTAAACAACCTCAGCGCTGGGCTGCAGTTGTAATCGGCGCACTCCTGGGGCACAGTGCACACGCACAGCAAAATGGTAAAAGATATACTGTTATTTTGAAGCACTCATTTAGACGGCGGTGACTATTCATCGGTGCGGGCACTGAAAGCATTCGAGTCGCGTAGGGTTTTGCAAGCGGCTTAGTTCCTGCAAAAGAGTTCCACGAGTCGAAGGGAATGTATGTTCGACTTACAAACGCACACATGCAGTGGGGAAGTCGTCGCACTCAACACTTTTCCCTGTTACCTTCGTGCATCAAGGTTACTCTAGTGGCACCTTTTGATAATTTGAGTTCAATTATCGAGCCGATGAAAAGCGGACAAGAACTTGGTAGCCAGCTACAAAACGCCGCGGCTTTCACGGCACACATAGGCGAAGGCATGCACTGCACGTGCTGCTTTTCACACACGGGTGCGCTTGACTGCTCAAAAGAGACCGTACTCATAACATACGAACAGAGTGCTTATTCTAAGCGTAAACAATAAAGCAGGGGTCCATCGATTTCTGTTTCCTCAACAATCGGAAAGTGGGCGCCACTAGCAAGTACGCTTTACCAAGGATCACTCAGCTCACGTACTAAGCTAAAGGCTTCCGAAAAAAACACGAAAAATGTATTTTATTTCGCCAAGCTAAAAGAAAGAAACATTTCGAGCCACCGCAGCCTACGGTGTGCATGCAAGAACCTCAACAACTCGCAGCCCACGACACGGGGCGGGTATGCCCTTGTGACGTCAGCGATCAGAGGTTGCCAGACCAGCAAGCAGTTCGCAGAAGAAACGAAAAAACTTCGTTTTAAAAATACTTACAGCACAGAATCAACTGAAAATTCGGGGAATTGTAATTTAAATGGTTGAGAATTGTAGACGGCAAGCAGGGTACGCGGGAAAATAGGCTGTCATGGCCCCTTTAAAGCACAGGCACAACAAAAGGTGTCCCTAAATGTGCACTTACCTGCTCCTCGCGCATCTTACAGCCGCTTAAATTCATAGCCAGCAGAACATTTCGACACAATTACAAATCCGGTTTCAAGCCCCAAAGGTCCACGATGGCTTAAGAAGGGCTTGACCGTGAGTCAGCTACCCAAGTTTGGGTTTCGGGGCCTCAACCTCAAGCTCCATCTTCCGCAGTGAACCACAGAACATATTTAGGTAGCCATTACTGTATTATTATCTGTATCGATTACTCTTTGACTACAGTGCCGATAGCAGAACGTTTAGCGAACCCCCTTCCATGTTCCCTTTTTTTCTCCTCAAGAAAAAAAAAGTTTCTCAAATTACTTTTTACTTCATTTTTATCCACCTGCGGTGCTTCGCGGTAAGCAGACTCGTGACAGGAAATACAAATTTGCTACGTCGATGTAGTGGTAAATGAATCAGTGGCTGATTATGTCGCGACCTCAAGCTGGTATTTCTTATAGTGTGCAGTGTCTGCGCTCCTGGTACCTGGGATGCCAGAGTTCCTTTGATTCTTCCCTTATCATTTTCCTCGTCGGTTTTTTTCTGTTCGTTCCTTGCCCCTTACTCTGTTCTTATAATGCACGCTCCTTCCTCCTCCGCTCTTCAGTTCACAAGGCGTCGTATGCAAGGAGAGCGAACTTGGACTTCACACAAAGTAGAGCATTGCGGGAGGATAAACTCAACTGTTCTTCGCGGTCGCCGTGCGAAACTAGTATTTTTAGCTCTCGATTTACAAAAACGTTAGGATAAAAATCTGCGCAACTGTGGCAGAAAGTCCAGATGCATCACGGGACGTGCCTTCGAACAGCACCTCAGGCAGGTATGACCGTGCGCTGCTATGGCAACTGTGCGTGGCCAACGGGCGAGTCCGCAGCTCTCGACGCTGTTTCCGTGCATCGCGTCTGGGAGCGTCTCCGCTCGAGCAGGGTTATCTGTCGAGCACTGCCTTTTTTAGAGTCAGCCGTTTTTCCCGAGCCGTTAATTCCGCGCTAACTGTTAGGGCCGGCTAGCCCTCGTTACCACAGCGGCAACGCTATAGATAGCGATGAGTGGCATCAGATCGGTAATCCAGTTCCATTACAAAGCTGGGTATGAGATCGGTGCAGCTGCTCACTCCCCAAGCAGCCGGCGCCAGTGGGGCATGTGCGCATGCGCCACAGCGCCGAGGTCCGTACCGACGTACCGAGCGCCGTACCAAAAACGGATTCCTATTAGTCTGTTGTGACACTCCAACACTTAGTGCACGTTTATCGTTGAAATGTTAAAAACTGAAGGCCAAAAGAAAGTTTGTATCAGTCTTCATGAGTAAAACTATTATTTTCGCAGCTTTTTTTTTTCACGTTATGAGAGCGCGAAGGGCTATGCACCCCTGAGATTGCTGATGTTGGAATGGGATGCCGCCGTATAGCACTGGCAAGCATCAGGCGCTTCTTTCTGACCATACGTAGTACATTCACACCGCCACCATGCGTGGCGGTATGAATATAATACGTTTTTTCTTGCCCATGTTTCTGCGCTTTTGGTTGGCGCCCATAAGCAGCAGCAGGCGTGCCATAAACAGGTTTGCGCAAGAAATGGCAACTATCCATGCAGGGGAAATGATAAGCATGTGCTGTGTAGCGATGTTTATACATATAACTTTACGTGAGCAGCATAGAGCTGACTTACTAATTACGTTTATTTTTTTCTGTGTGATTTATTAACTACATAGTATGGAGAGGCAATTCGACAGCCAATGTATCGACGGATGGCTTCATAGAAGTGGCTTTCCTCATCACTCAAGTTCTCAAGCCAGGTAAGCATTTTCAAAGGGGTAATTAAAGCTATTGATGCAACCCCTTGCGCTTCCGCCAAGTTATGCCAATCACGGTTTGCATCTTTGATTATAGTAAGGAAAAGTTACCGAAAAAGACGGCCAGTGACCGATAGTGGCGTTGCACGGGAGCGTCAAAGCGGTAGGGCAGTCACTGGCTATACCAGTCGTCGAAGATTCTAGGTTCAACTCAATATAACGATTCTGTTCTCATTCTTTTCACCCTTCGTCGTAGCCTAAGCACAGCTACTCCCTCGCTATCGCCAGGATCGGCGCCTCACAGCTACAAATAATATCGATTGAATAGAAACGATCAAAACAAGAGGGGTCCTGGACTGGTAGAAACCCTTCTGCGCAGCAGGCGCCACACTTCTTTTCGTAGTAAATAAATTTCATTGCTCCTCCTCGGCCGCTGTCTGTGGCTGAGTTCCTATGGAGAAGGAGCTGCACGCACCAAGTGGCCTCCACTCTGAACCGCAACGAAGACGAAGCAGCCACGGCGAGGACTTCTCGTGCGGAGTTGAATCTGTGGCTTTTCCACGACCTACGCTGACCCTTTGCTGAGACAAGGCCACCTATAATAGCCTTTCGCTGTGAAATGTATTATACCAGCCCTTGTTTCCAAGGCAAAGCCCCGCGTGTGTAGCAATGCTTGGAGGGCTCTCAGACCGGGTACCTAATGTAAATATAATTGCCGGCGTCTCGTGCTTGCTTCACACAAAATATCTCGTTTTGTTTTTGTTTTTCAAGCCGCACAACCTTCGCATTACTGTGAGTCTCAAGTAGACTCTGCAGCGTCTGGCAAGGTATATTTGACATTAGCGAACCCATGGACCGAATTCGCGAAACCGATCGCATACGCGCGAGCCCTTCGCGACTGACCCCTGCGCAAGCCAATAGTGATAGCCGGCGAAATGAAACCTGAGACTTAGAGCCATGTCAAGCTGTTTTCACGTGAAGACAGTTTCATTAATTAGTTCCATGATGCGTGACGACAAAGCTATGTTCAGTAATACCGCACGGTTTTCGGGAGGTGCAATGTATAGGTGTCGGATCGTGAATTGTCCGCCACGCCTAAGAAGATATATGGCTTATCCTGTTAATAAAAGAATAAAAGACGGAAACCACAAATACGTGGCTGTTCGGACCGAGATAATTGTACATAGAGAGAACTGTATAAAATTTGCATAACTAACATGCAACAAATTACATAAAATTCAAATACAAAAAATCCCAGGCATGCATTCAGATATCTGTTAAACAGCTTGCTGGATTTGGGCACTGTCAGCACAGTACAACGACCAAAGGTAATTTTTCTCTCGGAATTCAGCCTGTGAACTCTGCGAAAAAAACGTATGCATTGAGCCAAACACTTCCCCATTCGTAATGGATGACCCACAGCCCCACGTGACACATGGGTTGTGAGGGAGGCCGTAGTGGAGGGCTCCACGTTAATTTAAACCATCTGGGGTTCTTTAATGTGCGCTGACATCGCACAGCACATGGGCGCCTTTTCCGCTTCGCCTCCATCGAGACGCGGCCACCGCAGCCGAGATTGAATCCAGGTCCTCCGGCTCATCAGCCGTGTGCCCTAACCACTGATCCGCCACACTGGCACAGTAAACTGCCACGGACGCAAGCAGGTGCCCAACTGGATAGTTATAAGCCGCCTCATATCCACTGCTTAAAACGGCTACCAGAAAGAATATTTTACCCGGTGGCATCACTCGCAGTGAGCTGAACGCCAGCAGGCTGCACTACAATTCGAAAGTGCTCCAGTAATATGAACACTATGGAAAGTACCAAGAAGCTGAGGCATTTCTATGAACCAATATATACTCTCGATCCAAGGTTTGGAGCGAGAGCAAATATAAAATCCGAATGTAATTCAGGAATACCAGCGAATGATAATATTCGCGCATACAATCATATAAAACGTGTATCGCGAGTTGTAAAAATTACACGCGAAAGCACGTCAAGCGCAACTATTTCTCCGAAACTGCGTGCTCGACATTTCTCCAGAATTCACGCTTAGCCCCACGCCTCTTCACGAACACAGTGCACTTTCGTATTATCAATGTTAGAAAGTACTGTAAGCAGATGACGTGGCAGTTCAACGAAGATGGAGAACGTTATTAGGAACACTCACAAGAACCAAGCAAAAATTCCTCGAAATCAGTAATCCCTGCAACGCCCATTACGCTGTTATCGACCTTCCAACGCTCGAGGTGCTGATAGGAAGGGACTCAGCATTCTTGCTGTAGGCATTCTGCCAGAAAAAAAGAAAGAGTTGTTGCAAAAAAATTTAATCCGCAGATCAATCTTCGGGCTAAAATTACCTCACAATGAGCCCTTCCAGCAAGGAAGCGCTTGGTCTCAATGTAAAGTTATGTGTACATGAAACTAATATATTTCAACGAATCCTTCTTCTCGGCGGCGAGAATCACGCTAAAGTCTTCATTAATAACGAACTCTCAAAAGCACTGAGGACATCCGTGAGCTGCGGGCTGCGAGAACTGAAATGACAGACCCTTGAGGACTCTTCCTGGAACGCTAGCTGATTTCTACGCATAACGGGGGATTTCTGTTTGGTTTTATTAATACAGCGTAGTCTTTTCTTTTGTACGAAAAGCTGAGAGCCACACAGATAAAGATTTTGTGCAAGAATTCTCGAGCAATGCAGCTGTGATATACGCCGCTGAGAACACTGCTAATTGCACTAATTACCTCTTGTAACGACCTTTTACGAAGTGCTTGCTCCGGCCTAAGTAGTGTCAACAGAGTACAGGATGTCCCAACTGACAACTCCGGCGCTCAAGTGCGCCTGCCCAACGACAGTGTCATCCAGTAGGGCCTGAGCGTAACGATGATATGGGCAGGGAATGAAGGGGTACGGGGGGGAGGGGGGGGGGGCGCTCTTGAGAGTGTGGTCGTATGGTCCACGTGTGGATGTCAACTGGTGCGCACATGGGGGCGGGACATGAAATGCGCGGCACCTATCTGTGTCCCTCCTAACTATGACCTATCTATCTATGAGTCCTCCTATCTATGAGCCATTTAGTACGAACTTTCGTGCTCCGTTGTTCTCCTTAATTGTTCCTGGTTAATCGTGCCGTCCATGGTACTTTGATAAACTTCCGGTGATTAACGTTTCCAGTTATAACGCTCTATAGCAAACATGCTGTCCCGAAAAAGCGTCACACACTGAGTGACGTTCTTATGTCATGTTACTCTTTTTTTTTCTGTTTCATTCTTTCAGGCCAAGAAGACGACTTGAAAGGAAAGATACGTCGCATCAAGGCTCGTGATACCTGCAATACATTCAATATTCCCAATGGCGAGGAGTATATTGTCATGGGAAAAGACTCCACGTATATCGAGAAAGACCTCTTCGAGACCAAGCAGTAAGTAATGCGCCGCGTCTTGACTTGAGTTCTCGTGCACATTTGGTGTGTGTGAGCTTACATTCATGTTACGTCTGTTTCCGTCGCCATGCATTTAAAGGCGTCCATTTGCATATTTCGTTTTCTCTGCACTGCATATAAATACTGCTTTAATTATACTGACGGAACTAGATAAAGATTTCGTCGTCGCAGGACACTGTTGTCAGAATTCTACCAGTAGGCACGCCATGAGTTGTGCTGGTGTGTTAAAACTACAGTGAGGCGGTGGACCCGGTGGCACGTATCAAATTGCAGTATTAGTTTCAAGACATGACAAGCTTGAACTTCGTGCACTCTTTTGTAAGCAATCCACAGACGTCACGACTGGTGGCGCAAACCACCCGCTTAATTTGTAGCCCTGAGAACGTAACTCTTCTGTTCCTTCACGTGAATTCTCCACTAGTGAGCGTGACGTCGACGTGCATATGCTCTCTATCTACGCTACGTGCAAAGTTTGTGAAGCTGCTGTCGCGTACGTGCTACGCAAGAAGTTTGAAAAGCGTGGCTAATTAGTGCTTTGGTGCTGTACGCATCACCATAAAACCACAGGGAAGGAGACTGCTTCCTGTCCCCAAAAAGTAAAATAAGGTGATAAAAGTTAATCTACCATGCACACCGCCGATTCGCAGATTTCGTCTCGCTACTAAGCAAGGAGGGATTTGCTTTCCTCCTTGCCTTACAATACTTGCCATGTATCCACTGCTAGACGCGACCGCGCGCCATTGTTAAAGGGGCAATGAATACAACGCTATGAATTTTTTTTTTGTTAGTTAAATCAGATAGTTCGGCATTTTGCGGCTTTGTTGACGCTTGTCCGGCAGCGAAAGGTGCATTTATTGCTAACAGATTTGGATTCGAAGTTCAAAAAATCTTTCCCGCCGCTACGTTTTAAACTCAGGACCCTCTGATGACGAAATAGAACAAGAGTGACGTAAAGCGGCGGTAACCGAAACGAGGACTCGGCGATTGCTGGTGGCGAGCGGTGCGCTCCCGCCTGCCATCAGCCGAAATGTAAACTACTGCCAGCTGGACGTTGAAGTCCTCTATCAGCCGTCACCGCTTCGCTTACGTTTGCACCAACGTTACGATGGATCCCGTTCCCGATTGCGACAAAGTTCTTCCGGCAAAGAACTGCGGCCTGCATTCAGCCACCTAAACCCCACACAGCATGCGATGCTTTTCAGAGTTGAGGCGGCAAGTCTCGTAAGGAAATCCTAGCGCTGATGAGTCGGCACCGTCGTTGTCACCGCCGAGACACCGTCACGACTGATGTGTAACGTGTGGGCATATTTAAATTCTGCAATAATAGTCCGCGTGGGGTTGGTTATGCATCCCAGCGTCTTGATGTCTTGGTACGTTGCCGAAGCTAACACTCCGAGCGGTGCGTTTGCTAACGTGAATGCGCGTTCAACGTTCGCTCTACGCACCTCTTTTTCCTTGTCGCACGTGCGTGCCGTTACACAAACTTCGTCCGAGGAGCACTCAGAGAGGCACTTGGAGGTCCTCTCCTGCTCCGCCCTTGTAAATCGTGGCGCATAACGAAACCATGCGAGCACGCACAACGCATATCCGCGAAGCACCCCAAAACATACCGAAACTCAGCTGGTCGCCTATTGCGCCGCCAATTACAGGTTTTTTTTTGACTTCCAACATACAGATTTTCTTTTTTCCGTCTTCCTCGTGTGATAAAAGTGCACTAGTGATTTCAAAACAAAACTTTTATATTTCAATATCGGTTAAACACGTAACCTTAATGCCCGCTTGTCAGCCTCAGAGATCTGTGGCTTCTTTTCTCCTATTTCATCATCACGCTCGTACTTGCGTGTTTGCTCTGTGGCGGCGATACGTGTATTTCATTTCTTGCTCTCTTCTACCTTACAAGAGCTTTGTTTTCAAAAAGAGTGGTGTTTTTGTGTTTAGGAGCTGGTATTCTATCGATACAAGCCATCTTTAATTCCTCTTCAGTGTTCCTTTTGAGCAGATCGCACGCCAGCTATTATCCGGCGCTAAAAGTGGAAGTATCTTACGTGCCAGTGAACGCTTTCATGGCAATTTTAGGGGTTGGGCTAGGCTTCTAAGACGCAAACAGGTACCCAAACATGTAGATACAAACCGCCTGGCATTCACAGGTTATAACGGCTACCAGACTGACACCCAAAGCGAAAATCAGCGAGACCTTTTGCACCCACGCTGTCTCCTGCATAGTTCGCTGCCTGCAAACGAACGGTCAGAAAACAAAAGCAGTATCCGGCGTCGCTATCTTACGCAAGTCGGCATCAGCGCGAGTTCTCTCAAAGTGCCGCAAGTCTTCCTTGGTCTCTTCTCATTTGTTTAAAAACCGTGGTGTCGTTTTCAACTCTTTTTTTTATTTGCCTTTTCAGGTTCCTGTATCTGATCGACAGCAGCTCGATGGTTTTCCCCGCGAAGCCCAAGAATAAACAACAGAATAGACTTGCGGCGTGGTTCATCAATGAGTTTTCCGATGAGAGAACTCGCTGTTTCTTATGAGTGGCCCGAACCTTTTCATGGCTATGGCAATTACGGTAATGTAAATGTGATTTTTCGCCAGCAGAATACCGGTATTGTCATTAACATAACACACAGATGGCGTGCGTTCGTTTAACAACCATTCATGCACCGAACATTGGCGAGTACGAACTGTGTTCGAAACTTCTCGATGCGAACGACTTGCCCCAGCTTTAAAACGCAGCAATAAACTTCAGTGATGGATCACCGAATATTGTATTCATTCTCTGTATGGGATGTATTATCCGTAAGTATAGCTTTGGCTCTTTCTTTGTTGTTCACTGCGGTGTTCCTGCCTCCACTCTGCTCCCTCTCCATCGAATGTAAAAAGTGACGCCCGGTAAGAAACTTGCAGCAGAGGCGGATTTAAGAGAGGGTGTGGAGGGGAAGCCCTCCGCCCGCTTTCCATAAGCGAGAACTTTTACATGGGAAAACCTTGCTGAACCCCGTTTTGTGTACTACAAATGGTTCAAATACATGGCTCAAATTAGACCCCCAACCACTTCCCCTTAACTCTTTCTTTCTCTCTTTCTCTATTTCTTCCTTTCTTTGTTCGTTTCTCTTTCTTTTTTCTTTTCTTCGTTTCTTCAAGAGGCGTACGCTGCGAGGTCACCCTTCACGGCATTTGGCTGACACTGGCCAGCGCTAGTGTGTACAGCGCAACGAGCAAATCACTGGCGCTCCCAAACCTTTCCTGGACACACACTTCACAGCCGCAGTGGTACGGCAGCCTTTATGCAGGGCAAGTCTCTTGGAAAGATGAAAAACGGCTTTCTTTTTCGCGCAAAGGAATTGGGCCATGCAGGTTAACATGATCGCCGCGCCGCCAGTCAGGAGTTATTTGCAGGTACGGGCATGAATATTACCGATTAAGAGACAACAAGTTCGCTTTGATCTATGATGCACGGGCATTTTATCTCCACTTAAACCCGTTCGACGCTTGCATATCGCCAACATGAAGACACAATGCGCGACTACTACTTTCAACCGCAAGGTGTATCTAGAGGCATGACTAAAGATTGCTCGCCACATCTCCGCTTCGAATGGCTTCCCTCGGATCTGGCGGCTGCTTGGCCGAGTCACTCTCGCGAGTGGTATACAGCGGAAAGCACAACTCTTCCAAAGGAGCCGTGTTCCACCTCATTGTATATACCTAATCTAGCAACGATTTTACGCTTACATAGGGAATGCCTCATCTCTCAATACAAAGCGACATTGTTGCCGCGTTTAGCATTCAATTTTTTTTTTTTTCATTCAGTACTTACAACTCGTAGGCTTCTGCCAGCGGCATAGCCGGAAATAGGGACCGCAATATCTCTGGGGCTTCTGTATCGGGATGGTAAGGTGAACAATGCAACTGGAGATCAACTAAAGTCTCTCATGGGTAGTGAGGTTCCCCGTTCCCTGTAGCCATTAATATATGCACAGTAAAACCGGATCATAAAAGAACAACAATAAGGCAAGCAATTTAATGCGGCAGCCAACGTCACGAAGTTGGAGTCGAAGGTTGCCGATCTGACGAGTTTTCCACACACGTATGGGCATTCGTGCGGGCAGTAACTACTGCTGTCAGCAACTTTTTTCATTTACTCGAGGCACTGAAAAAGCCCGCTTTTGCAGCCACCACACTGCCCTCATTTACTGCTGGTTAAACGAAAGATGCCCCTTGTCTGCGTTGCATCAGCCAAAGTTCTTCGTAAAACGCCTGTTCGTGATCATCCTAGGCACTTTTGCACAAACTCACTATGTTAGCCTTCCCGCTGGCAGCAAGAACGGAGACGGCGGCGTCGACCATCCAGCATAAGATCCACCGCGCCGTGTGTGACGAAAAACCAGCGGCTTTTTTTTTTTTCTTAAAAGGTCTTGGTGAGTGATGCTTGAACCCAAATTTTGACGCTTTTCAGCATACAAAAGGCACAGCGGTTATCCTCTCCGTTTGAGCTCTTAACATGCAGAGAACGGTAAGTATATACGAGCCATAAGAACAGAAGACTGGGCGAACTGAGTGTTGCTAACCAGTGGGTCTCACAAAAAGCCGGCAGCATGACTATACTGTAGCACGTATACCAGGCCCTTTGCATTTATTTTCCGCTTTCTAATTTTCTCGCCTATGGTGAACGCGGTTATGAGCTGTTCGGCGCCTAAAGGCTAACCGCGAAACACGACATAAGCATAAAAGAGCCGCAAACGAAGAATACGTGTGAATTCTCTTCCTACGGTCACAGTGTTTGTTTCACGTTATACTGAGATGAGCCTCCGAGAGCCTGAAATGTCGTGACAATGAATTGCGCTATTCGTACATGGAACTTGCGGGCTGGTTCCGCCATTGCGCGTTGCCTTGCTTTAGGCGCAAGTATGCTTCGTCTGCTTTTCCGTAGATAGCTTCTTTTTCTTTTCTTTTTTATTCACACCACGTGTCATCAGTTATCGAATCTTGCGATTGGTTCCCGCAGTGCATTGGTTAGATTTGTTTCCGAACCCTTCGCACCAGCCAAGCAGTCTCGGCACGCAAGTGACCCAGTTCTCTTCATTCACCGAAGTACCGCGTTGCACGGAACGCGAGGAAATGTACACTGCTCCAGCGGGAGATTTTCTTGCTCCGTTAATACCGAACACTTCCTTTGTCAGACGCGGAGCCTGTGCGCGAGTGCTCCGAGATATTCAAACGCAGAGCGAAGCGATCGGCTCTACAATCGCTTTGCGCCTCTCTTCGGGCTGCTGTAATGTCTGCTGTCGAACACGGGAGAGCTTATCTCCGGCGTGCAAGTCTAACCGTCGCCAAATTCTCAAGGGGCAGCAAAAGTCAAAAGCTGTTGCTGTTGAACTCGGCCGCCTTTGCATCGCTCGTATATTCGTTCCTTCCCTCGCCGCGAGGCTCCGGCCGACCACCGCATGGCTCGACAACAATTCGCGCTCCTCCGTGTCCCTGCCTCCCCGCAGCACGCAATATAGATTGTCGTGAGTCATTCTTCGCTTTTACTTTCTCCTTGTTCCGTTCTTCAGGCACGCGCTCAACAGAGTATTTTTGCTTAATTGTTTCTTTTCCTCCACGCGGAAGCACTTCAGCGGATGCCTGAGAGGGGCGCGAGGCGAGCTAAGTTCCGTCGTAATTAAAATGACAGGGAGAAATAGTGAGACGAATCTCGGCGGTACACTTTCTGTACGAGGAGCAATAGTGGAGGGAGGCCGGTATTTTCCGTCCACGGCGATCTAGCGGAACGAGGCTCACGCCTGACAAAGTCGAAACGCTATTTGCTTGAACAGCCATGCCACGCGTGCGGGTGAGGAGAAAGAAAAACGGATCACCTTGCCACCGTCACGCGTCACTTTCCTTCCGGCAATTAGTTCCTGGAGAGAAAGGCCAGAAGAGCGCGCCTAATTAAAAAGGACCTCTGTCGCTGCGCGTCTCCGGACGAAACGATCGACAAGCCCTGCAGAGAGTGCGACATTTCTTAACTTCCTCCCGACGTGAAATTTACGTCGCCCGATACTGAACGGCAAATAGAAAGACGCTCATTCACTGTAGCGCCGGCAGTGCTCTAAATTATAGGACCCCCTGAAAGCGCAATCAAAACAATGAGCCAAGAGCGCCATCCCGCCAGCGTCCTCCCGCAAGCGCTGCTCCTCTGACGGGGAGGTCGCTTTTCAGCGGGATCCGGATTGCAGCGGCGGCGGGCAACGTCCCACCGGGGCGTCGAACGTTGCCGGATGAACCGCGGCAGCCGGGACCACCGCTGCCCCATTCGCCGCCCGCGTGCCCTCCGCGGGGCAGGCTGCGGCCGACGGGGGTAAAAATTGGCCCGCAACCAGCCTGGCGTAACGCGCAGCAACCGCTCCTTGGCTTGCCCTCCACGAGAACCTCTGGGCGTGCGTGGCTCCAAGTCGCCCGACGTCACGGGCCGCAAAAAAAAAAATAAACCAAACCATGAGGGAGGTACACGGGGAAGGGGGCAGGGGGAGAAGGAAATAAAAAGAGTCAGCTCTAGGCATGACGTCGACGCGGAGTTCGAGAGGCGATGGCTTGTCGGAAGCGACGACAGCGAAGCTTCGCCGCAGGGTGCAATACACCCCGGGTCGCGAGCTCGACATCCCCCGTAACTCTGGCCACGACGGCAGCCACCCGTGCAGCGACGGCCGAGTGGGCCATCCCACGCGCCCGCGCTCTTTCGCCGAAATGCCTCATGCAACCGGGCCGCAACCGCGCTGAGGAGGACAGCCGGTCTGAACAAACCGGAGGGCGCCGTGCCACTGGGTCACCAGTGCTGAAAGCCCTGTTCACTGCGAATGCTGGGAGTTGGATTGCGTAAACACCGATCTTCCTTGGCAGCGAGAACCCGGCTGGAACACGAGATAACGTAATGTCCCAAGCTGATGCAGGGCAATAGTACGCAGGCAGCCAGGGTAACACGGAGCTCGCGCCGCGCCGTTCTGATTCCTTCCCCGCGTTGTCTGCCCGAAATCGGGAGCTATGTTGCATTCACTGCCGCTGATGCAGCACGGAATGAACGCAGCATGCCTCAATTCCTGCTAGGACGGACGTGATGCCGTCAGAACGACGGCGCTTGGTCCGATGCCCTCCGCTATTTACGTTAGTGACACGCATCCCGTTACGGCCCAGTTAATCTCACGCTCTTCGTTCTGTGAACACGACTGCGGTACAGACCGCGGAATAACCACACTTCCCTGAATAAATTATTTGGATTTCATTTAGTTGCGTTTGCATCATATAAAAAAAACAGCAAATTTAAGATTTTCGGGTGAGCGAATGCTTAAGCGGTAAAACGGAGCCCAAATGAAGCGCGGCTAGGGAACTCCTCAAACGTCTACTCACAAAGAAATGAGCACATCATGAGCAAAAGTCACATACCGACTGTTTCACCTAAGATGTTATTCGCTAGTCGCCATCGCCAAAGCGTGGGAAGAGGCTACTGGAGTCCTGGACTGGGGACCCCACCCACAATACGATTCGGTCTCCTTTAACAAACTACATGTTTGTCATCTGTCTCTCTCTCTCTCTCTCTCTGCAATTTTTAAAAATAGGCTTTTTGATATAAAAGGGCGCTTTTTTCAGCATAGCATGGTGAGCGGTGCAGCGCATCAGAATACAGCTAAAACATGCCGACTAGCAGGCTGGTTAACTAATATTGAATAGTTAACTTTTCCACTATCACTGTTAGCCTCCTTATTTGTTGATAGGCGAGTAGAGCACGGAAGTCTATATCCATACCAGTTTTAGAATTTCGAAAGCACAAATTGCCCTCGGCGCTGTGGCCCAACAAACTTTGTCTACATAGTGCCATAATAATACATGCGCTTTCGAAAAGCTTGCAGGCGCAACAGCCCCTCCAGAGCACGAAACTTGTCTAAATAGCCAAAATTTGCTGGGCCACATCGCAGAGAGTAACTACGTTTCTGAAATTCTGAAGACCAGTGATTTGCCTACACACCCCCTTGTATTTCTAAAGTCCCCCCATGATCCGCCGTCGCCGTCAGAATGAACAAAATTTTGTTCCTCCACTTATCGAAGAATTCATTCAAATATTTCTCGGCGTTCATAACGCCGCCACTACCGCGATAGTGCATTTTGGAAACCAACAGTTCCGTTCTATAAAAAAAAAATGGGCTGTGGAAAGTAAGCTTTGCGTTCCTTTAATGATTTTCATTAATAATATAGCCATGGGAGAACCAATACACTACCTGCCTGCGTCAGGTAACTGCTACAATACGGCATGAGCTTGATTCTCAGGTTTACCACCACTGCTTCAGTTTGTAGTCCTTGGCTCGTGCTGCGTGAGACACAATACATATAAGCTCAAAACATTCTGTATAATGACCTTCTTTTGAACTATTACATCAGAAACTTTAGCAAGAGGCCGGTTTGCTTCAGAGAAATCAAAGGCCTGCTGCTGACGCGGTAATCGAGAACCCAGGCTATGGTAAACTGTCGTTCGAGAACAATTAGCGTGGTAAACTGACGCTGCTTATATGCTTCGTTGCCCTAAGGGATAAGGATCTGCGCGGAAGACGCATTCAGGGACGGAAACAGCTTCAATGTTTGGGTGAAGAGTGCCAGCTCGTAGCCCCAAGGTCACGGTGATCGAGTGGCGACGAGTTCCGGGGAAACACCGTTATGGTTTCGTGAGGCCCGACTCCATCAGCGTAGAGGGTGGAACGGCGACTTCTGCGCATTCGCTGACGGGCGGATATCCATGTTCGGTGTGTACCAACATCTGCCCCACCCGCATCACAACACGGGCGTCGTCCAGACTGCAGTCTCAGAGGTCGCTTCGCGTACGCCAGTCATGCTCTACGTGTTTTTCAAGCCTCCCCGATACGCCTGAAAATAAGCTCTCATCCAACGGACCATTACCGTTGTGCAGTCCAAAGTGGACTTAGACGAACGTTCGTATCTACCCATCCCTCACGAAAATCCCGTTGATAGGGCATTCGAGGGATGATAAACAAGACCACGAGGACTGCACAGGAATACCTTCGGGGATTTACACAGCGATAACAAACTTCCAAATGAAAAGTGATAGTATACCAGCAAGGAAGGGTGTCAGTCATGAAGGCACATTCCATCCACTGTTGTTCAATGCGTGTTTTTAAATGTTATTCAGAGGGTTGATTGCATGCAAGGGCTATAGTACAATAGTCAATGATGAAAACCTCAGTTACCACTGATAGGCTGATGGCATTATGGTGCTAATAGCTCGGTGGCTGAATTTCAGCTCATCACCGAGGACCTAAAGAGGCACTGTACAACGGTGGGCTTAAAAGTACATGTGAAGAAAACTAAAGTGATCTTCAACAGCGTAGGAAGGAACCAGAAGTTTATGGTAAGTGTTAGAAGTCATAAGGGACTGTATCTATCTAATCAAGTAGTGAACGCAGATTTGGGCGAAGAGAAGAATAAATTACCAGGCAAGTAAGAACGAGTTGTAGCGGAAAGAATTGCCAAGTTACGAGTCAAGTTACAGCAGTAATAGAGTTATGCCAGAGTTCACCTGTGAGGCCGAAACTAGAAGCGTGACAAAAGGCTTAAAAATATATTGAGGACAGCAAAGCGGGCTTTGGGATAGAATATGATATGGGGTTGAGAGACAGAAAGTGAACAACGCGGCTTAGAAAACAAACTGGAGTAAATGATATCACAACGGAGTTAATGATGTCACAACATACAACCAATGTTGATATCAGCGGAACTGGAACCTTGCATGGGGAGGCAGAGAGTCAGATGGAGAGGAGATATTCGGAAATTTGCGCGTACAGAGCGAACGCAGATGGCGCAGGGAGGGGCCGATCGGAGATTAGTGGGACATATTTTTGTTCATTTCGGGAGACCAGCTTGAGCGATCAGATATGGATGGCGTGGGGAGCAGGAGAGGACACACTGCTAGAGCAGAACCGGCCACAAGGCCTTTTGTCCTCCACTGGGCGTAGCGTGGCTGATTATGATGAAATCAACGAATAAACAATGAAGACAAATGTCAACTCCTTCGTTTGAAGGTGCACTACTGAAATGCGTGAGTGACGCCCTTCTCATCGCCGCAAAAGAGCCAACGATAAAAGGCCGCCATACGGAGAGCTGGGCAAGTTAGAATTGACTCATGGTAATGCCTGATGCCTGGAGGAATCCTGGTTCGTTGATCTGTTTTGCGCCCCAGGTATTACCATGAATCGAGAACTCAGCAACCAGTGCTTCTACTGTTCTTTTTCTTCGTTTTTCGCAGATGCAGTGATGTTGCGGGGTGTGGGGCTGTACTTTGTACTGATGCTTTCCCCAATCTATCCTTTTGTCATTGTTCAGCCCCGAAAGCCGGCGATTATCACTGCTTACTTGCTATCCTATCAGCCTTGTCGTCACAAGCGACAACTACCAGGGACGACAGGGCAAAAGATGAATCGGAAAAGGAATCGTTGCCATATACACAGCGCCTTTCTTTAGCTTCACTTTCCCTTCGAGATCCAAGCGTAGACAAAAAAAGCAATGACAGGCAACGTTAACCTGCAGGTGCATACACCCGACTTGCGTATCCTGTACAAAAGGAAAAGGTATGGAGAGCTCAAGTGTAGCAGATCCTCGAAGAGCGAGAAACAGTGGCCACCACTCAAACCTGCCATCGCGAGAGATCGCAACAGTAGCTTTCGGCGCCATTGCAAGGTGCAGCTGCGACGATAAACGTGTTAAGCATTGAACCCAGAACAGTGGCAAAAAAGAAGAAGAAAAAGTGCACTGTTGCGTTTTAATGTCTGCAATGGCGGCATACCCTGGCTGCCCTTAAAACAGTATCAGATGTTCCAGTTAGTTAGGAGTGTCCTTCGTTGAAGACCGCCCAAAACTACAACTGACACAGAAAGGTTGCGCCGCAACACGAGAGGCCCGACGGTCAGCTGCCGCCACCGCGCCAGTTCCTCAAAGCCTTTTTTCTGGCTCAGCAAGGCCATATGGCTTCTGCGCGGACATCGATGGCGTTCTCACTGTCCTCAAGAACCGAAAAGGAGGCGCACAGTGCTCAAGGCCTATGCGCCTGATCGTCGTTTGTTGCAATGTTGCAGTTCGCCCTCCCGTCAGCCTCAGCAGTCTGTCCATCGAGTTTGCGTACGGCATGCATCTCACCGCAGCTCGTTCCTTCACGTATGCTGAAGGCGGGCACGTTTCAAGCCTAAAGTGCATTTCATTTCTCTCCTCAACACGCCTTCTTCCTCCTCGCGGTGGGACAACAGATCCGAAATATAACGTTTGGCCACACCAATCGACAAATTTCCAAACACTTGACAAACAACGCAATGGTTGGGCGGCTCCGTCTCCCGGGGTCGTCTCTGCACAGCGAGCGCCACACCGCGATTCAGAAGTCGCTAGTCGTAACAGACGAATTTTCCGTTATCAACTGACAGAACGTTAAGGAACTACTTACCACCGTACAGTGTTCAGTGCAGTGTTCAGTGCAGTGTTCAGAGCAGTGCAGTGTTAGGTGTCTGTTGCACTCATACAGTGAAGCACTATGCTCGCACGCTTCGTGACATCCGGGCCTCCCATGCAGAGCTCCAAGCAACTTGAAAACACAAGCTGCCATTTATTGAGAAAGCATGTCTTCAGAGTGGAGCGAAACAGAAACCAGGGCTTGGGTCCAACGCGTTCCCCACACCCAGCTGACATCGGGCCAAAATTTGAAGAAGGCAAGCGGTAACTTCACAGATGAAGCGAATTGGGGGAGCTCACCTGGGCCAAAGGCATCCTTAAAGTAACAGAAAAATCACCAGAGAACACTGGCTCCTTGACTCAAAGGGTGCACGAACAAATGTTTTTACTGCGAAGGAAAACAGGTATTCCCTTTTACTCTGGAAGCAGCGTGCGTGGCAGCGACGACGCAGAGTCCGCCCTATCGCAGTTGCTAGAAGACCGTGCTCTGGGAAGTTATGCAACTGGTTCATCCTTTCTAGCAAACCAGATTTCACAGTGAATTTTCTTCCCTTATTTCCTGTCTTTTGTAGCCTCATCTCTAAATTTGGAACGTCCATTTTCCTTTTTGTTTTAAATCGCTCCGTTGCAGAAGAATTACCAGAAAACCCGCAACGGAAATCCGATAAGCCGGTGCTCACCATGGTTCGTTTGCTGCTTGCAGTCCGTGAGAGACGCCTTTCAAGTTTCTCCGATAGTGTGCTTCTAATCTAAGTGTCAATGACCCACTGCGGCAGTGTTTGATAAATTCGTCGGAGCAACAGAATAATAACCACTTTGAAGAAATTTTGCTGACGAAACTTTTGTTCACAGTCTACCGAGAGTCATCAAGAGTTTTCGTAAGAGACGCGCCACATCTTTAGCTTGCGAGTACCAGCTCTTCCCTTTCCTTCCGATATATTAAATGTAGTTCATCGCGCAATCCGCGTTTTCACGACGCGACTGCGCATGCGTCCATCCCCTGGCGGCGGTGTCGCGAAACGTATTGAAAGTGTCGCGCGCGCGAGTCGAGACCAGCCGTGGAAGTGTAAACAAACCGGCTTCCTACGCGGGGTGCGTTGCTGCAGCCGTCGGGCGCTCAACGCAACGCATTTGGCGATGCCTACGACATGTGTTGCATACGGCTGCAATGCCCAATATGCAGAGGGAAGCAAACTCGGATTTTTTCGCTTTCCGAACGCTTCCCGGGACCGCCTTCGACGCGAAGCGTGGATAAAAGCCGTTCGCCGGCTCGACGGTCGTGGCCGCCCTTGGGCACCGTCAAGCACGTCAATTAGACTGTCCGAGAATCACTTTGTGACAGGTACGGACGAGGTACTGTGGTTAAATGCTTGTGCAGTCTATCACGAAATGTTTTATTCATGGGCAGGAAGGCCTCGAATGTCACCGCGGCACCCAGACTTCGTTCCGACGCTTTTTCCTTTCTAAAGCAAGAAGGCCAAATGGGCAAGTGCTTTGAGCCGCTTTCAAAGTGCGATGGAGCGGACAACGAAAAAGAAGCTACGAGAGCATTCACGCATGGTGCTAAAATTCTGTCGTGATCTCATATGGATATTTCCTTGTTTATGCCACTACACCTTGGCCAATCCCCCCGTGTGGGTGTGTGCCACGTATTAAGAGGCACAAGAAGAAGGCGCGTTACGCGTGTGTTCGCACCATATCCATGATGAAGAGCTCTGCGTGGCATCGCCGAAATGGCTCAATGTGCGCCTCTCGCGCTCTTCTTTATGGACGCGCGCATTCTTGTTTAACCTATGCAGCGGTATGCTGTGGGAAAATAAAGTGAAATGCTAGCAGAGCTGCCATGTTGCGAGCACACTTGTGCATTTATAGCTCGTGTAGCTATTCGGAAGCGCTTGAGCACAACGATTGCTTGTGAATACTGTTGTCCCCAGTCGTTTTCTGTGCTACGGCGTGCGCGATGTAGCATCCACCTTTCATGGATGGCTGGCATATACAGCGGAAAACGCCAACCTCACTGATTGGCGATATTCCATTGAACATTATGTTCCGAATGTAGCCTTCATCTGTGAAGCGGCGGCCCTTGCTCAGCTGGCGATCGCATCGCATGTCGCATGATCGGAGATACTGAAGAATTTGCTCTTCGGTGGGCTCAGCAGCCTGCCTCGGACTTCGCACCCAGCCATCAGTCA
Organism: Amblyomma americanum; assembly: GCF_052857255.1. Lineage (NCBI taxonomy): Eukaryota > Metazoa > Arthropoda > Arachnida > Ixodida > Ixodidae > Amblyomma > Amblyomma americanum. Next base: position 109,054,962 of record NC_135497.1, read on the forward strand.
ATCCTAGAAATCCTCCAGGTACCAGCTGCTGCCCAGGACACGCCATCTTCTCTCTCTTTGTCCTTGTTTCTCTTCGCTTCCCTCTTTCCTCTTCCCTCCTTTCCCCGGTAGAAGGCACGCGCCACAGCGTCTTACTTGCTCAAGGCTTGGGGCTCTGCAAGTGCGGCATTTGTGGTTACAGTACAAACGGCAGATGAGCACGCATCGCTCACACCGAGACGGCAACGAACTCGAAATGTAGACAGAGACCGCAGGGGCAAAACGTCCACCCCAACGCGTAAAGCTGCACACTGTTCAGGTAGACGCATTTTTTTACACCTTTGATGTTGTTCCACACAGCAAGCTTTAGGGCACATCGTCAAGCTTGGCCCTCCCAGACATTTTATTGGAAAGCTCAAAGGATATTTCGTTACACGCCAGCAACAGGTCGCTATGAGAGGGTTGTCAACATCGCCCAGCAAGCGCAAGAAAAGCCCAACTAAAATGCCAGAAAGCAAGGGGACGAACGCATGTATTACTCATTTATTTTAACTTCCAGGGTCCCCTGGCGGGATATTACATGAGGGATGGGCGCATGCACGACGGTTAACAATGTCGGCTGCGTGGAGACCATGAAGATGACATGGCTTCCTCAATGGCAGCCTTGAAATGAGTGAGTAGGATCAGGAATTAGCGCTAGGTCGGCTGGAAAGGTTATTCTAGTCGTGAGTTGTGTGCACAAAAAATTACTTTTGGAATGTGCGGGTACAGTGCCACAGACTTTGGTATGTGGCCAAGTTCTCAAAATTAGAGGGGACGATGATGTCGCCAATATAAACACGAGAGCCCCTTCTTTTTCAGTACTTTGAAAAGAATTTAACGAATGATAAACACTCTAGAGGAAACGATATATTTTACTAATATCGGTCATTTGTAAAACACACGTGCCTAGTGTGCTGCCAACATGCAGAAGAAATCAATTACTAGAGCTCCTTAGACAAGCTGCAAATTATGATCAATGTGTTAGACCGACAGAGCAGTACGGTGGGTCAAAAAATTAACATGCAGGAAACCAAAGTAAAGTTCAACAGTCTAGCAAAGGAACAGCAGTTCACAATTGGCAACGAGGTGTTGGAAGCGGTAAAGGACCTTAGGGCAGGTAGTGACAGCTGATCCGGATCATGAGAAGGAAATAACTAGAAGGATAAGAATGGGGTGCAGTGAATATGGCAGGTTCCCTCAGATCATCAATAGCAGGTTACCAAAACCCCTCAAGAGAAAAGTGTACAAAAGCTGTATTTTACCGGTGCTGACCTACGGGGCAGAAACATTGAGGCTAACGAAAAGGGTTCAGCTCAAGTTAAGGACAACATAGCGAGCCATGGAAAGGAAAATGATAGGTGTAACGTTAGGAGACCGGAAGCGGGCAGAGTGGGTAAGGGAACAAACGCGTGTTAATGACATCCTAGTCGAAATCAAGAGGAAGAAATGGGCTTGGGCAGGGCATGTAATGCGAAGGCAAGATAACCGCTAGTCCTAAAAGGTAACGGAGTTCATCCCAAGAGAAGGTAAGCGTAGCAGGTGGCGACAGATGGTTAGGCGGGTGGATGGGTGGGGCACGTGCGTATACGGCCCTGTCTCGGTTAACTGACCCTTTTTTTCCGCTTTGTTTCAGCGTTGGTTCGACCTTTCTGCGTGAGTATCTGCTTGCTATTTGTCACGAGCTCGATTTTCTCGCTAAGTGGTTGCTGCGCTTACAGTGCGCCGCGTTTCGTTTTCGGATAAAAGGGATGTCAGTCTGCGCTGTATGTGCGGTTTTCATGCCTCGTTACTGTGCTCGTCTTCTCGCGCCATTTTTCCAAGCTGCCTCTGCGTGCCGTTCTGCTAGCGTTGCTGCTATACGCTATATTTTCCTTCGGGGCGATTTGTTAGTTTGCTTCATGGCTTCTTATTCGACGTTTTATTTTGCTTCTTTTTCGTCTTGTGCTAAATTCCTGATTATTTCATCGGAACATCGAATGGTGTTTGCTTTTTAAAGAGGCACTGGGGACAAATGGAAGCTTGCCTGTAACGATAGATTACCACGTTCTGATGACGGAGAGGCTACTTTCACCGAAAGCAGACCTCTGATAAGCTGCAAAAGGTGAAAAAAAAATAAATAGAGGTGCTGTAAAAGGTTTTGCGCAAATCCCAGAGGCTAGGCAACACCACCGTTCACTTTCAAACGGCGATCACGGAGTCCTTTTCAGCATGGACGTCACAGGTTTGAATAGAGCGGCGGTAAAAAATTTCAAGTTAAGCTTTCCCGTCAATAAACGCGTCTTTTGCTGCCGGAGGGCAAACACGACAACAATAGCATGCATAGTCAGAACGATCCATGCAATCGACTTAGACACCTGGAACAACAGGTGGACAGACGGTTGTCCTCGGTGTACCTTTAATGCCCATCGTGCCCATGTATGTACGCATGATGATTTTTTGTTGGGCCTTATGTGATTTTTTTATGCAACCAAGCGCTCATGTGATGCATAATAGGACTGCAGGTTTTCAAAATAAATTAACAGAAGGCAAAAATATACATTTAGACTATCCCCTCAATAATGCCTACCGAGATGCTGTACCGTATGCTGTATACAGTACCGTATAATTGGAGACTACTACACATTTGCAAACTACATGTGACGACAACTTGTTGTGTTTTGGTGTACCAAAATAAAAACCTTTCGGAAAAAGGAGAAAGGCCGGTCGAGAGAGAATGAGAAAATTAACTGCTATTTTTTTATTTTTTGCAAGAGCGCTATTAGAAGCGATATAGGGCCCGGTATAATGTATAGTTGTTTCCCCCTAAGCTGCACGTTCTTACTGTCGATGTTCCTGAGCATTAGTCCTTTAGCCTGCCGCCCATTTCCCCAAGCACGCAGAAAGTAAAACTTTTGCGGGTAGGAAAACAAGAGCGGAAATGGTACATGAGAACGTTAAGTCGCGGAACGGGCACCCACGAAAACGGGTCAGGTCACTCAACTGAGATTCCAAGTCCGGCTCGAGACAAGGTGTGCAGTCGTGCTCGGCCTATAGCTCAAAATGTTGTAAGCACAGTTATCCATTTGCTTTAAGCAGCCAAACTTCTTCCGGGTGAGCCCTGAGCGACGTTTGAATGACGTAGTGCTGCTGGACAATTAGTCACAGACAGCGGACGAGAGAACTGCCCAGCTTTTGGGTGCCATACTTATCCGATAAGAACTTCGTGCCGGGTTCGAAACAGTCCTGTTGTTTCAGCGTACTGACTCGCCACACGTGAACTTCCGAAGGACAGCCCTTGTCCGGCCCCGCACGTGCCCCAGCAGCGCGGAAGACGAGCGCCGATCGCAGCACCAAGGCCGGACAGCGGCGGCGCCCATCGGGGCTATACATAGAGTCCAGCGGAAGGGTGGAGATGCCATGAATTGGGCCCTTTATCCGGGGTCTTGTTTAAAAGCACATCATTCAGGGCTCCGCTCGGCTCCGCACGGTCCTCTGACGTCAATGGGCGCCAGGAGAAGCACCTTGCGCACAAGACACAACTCAGGGCTCACAGAGGCCCAGCCGGCTCCCTTCATCGCAAACGGCTTCGTCAACAAACACCAGGGCCCGAAATACACGTTCGAAGTGCGCTCACTGGCATGCTTACTTGAAGCGCGCCTGGCCCTACAGCTGGTCCGGCCACTAGACAGCTTCTTGGCACGCAACAAGTAGTCCCAGGGGCCAGAGGTCACCGCACAACGACGGAGAGCGGGCCGGAGAGAGCTCGTCGAGCGCCGCAGGGCTGCATTCTTCCGCGTTCGCAAGCCGCAGCCTCGTGCAGAGCCATCTTAGGCTTGGGGGCTTTTAAGCAATTTGCTTGTGCACACGAGTCAGAGAAGAAAAGCGTTTCGCTGGATAAGTCGTTTTGTACCCTTTCGACAGTGGTTCGTGCAGCAAACAGCGATACTACTGCGACACACACAGTCAGGCGCCGCGGGTTCGTTCCAACGGCGCGTAGGGCCCTATCCTTCGTCCTCCTGTTTTTAGATGTAAGTCAACAGATTTGTTCACTTACTTGGGAAAGCGCACGACTTACTGCGCTCGGAAAAGCACCGAAGGACGCTCTGAACGATAGACTTCATATACATGTGTGTCCCACGTACCACGAGACAAGAATTTAAAAAGACAAAGTTCAAGTTGCGCTATACTTCAAGTTAAACACTATTATCCGCGATCGCCTAGTTTAAGCACGAGCCTTTCTCTGCAGCAAAATAACCTAACCAAGGCTCAAGGTTAATCGGCTTCTGAACTCCTCGAAATTAGCAAAAGTTTAAATTTGCTAATTGGAGGACGCCGCACGGAAAGAAGAAAATATCTCGGAACAGTGAATTTTTTTCAGCGGTACCTTTACTGTGAAAGCTTCTCGCTATGCACCAAAGGCGGTAAACCCAAAATATTCACAACGGCATTGCCACTTTTGAACAACCCGCCCCCAGCACTACCGCTGCCGTGAAGTACAGTACCCCTCCCCCCATTCTGGCACAGGCGTCATAGGGTTACTAAATCATCAGCGCGCACGAGCGGCAGAAATATCGTGCGCCTCCGGGGTTTCACGCGTTTTGTAGAAGTTGCGCAATGGTGCTGAATGTTCAAAAACTGCAGCATCTAAAGTTTTGTAGCGAACGCTACATTGGCCACGAACTCGCATTCCAACTGTGCTCGCATTCCCACCGTGGTCGCCCCGCACCACGTGGCCAACCGCGTGACGAACCACGTGACAACAACTAGCCAGACGACCAGACTAACCTGGACTTGCAATCAAGATAAACCAAGGCTAACCTAGCTATGCTTTAGCTTTCGCTACGTATATCCTGGCATAGCCGAGCTAAGCCACTGCCATTTTTTTTACGCTACACAACTTCTCTAATTAAAACTTTCCTAACGGTTCAAGCGCTATTCAATTTATTTTTCTATTTACTTGTTAGTCATTTCTGCTGAACGCAGCCCCTGCGAGGTTATTGCAGTATTGGGGAGCGTGAACAAATTCTACGCCAAAATAAGAGGGGAGGGGGAGAGTACAAAACTCCCAAGCGTGCAATATTCAATCTTAATTGATACTTTATGTTACCATGAAGTAACATGGCTGACACCTGCGAAAGCACCAGATTTACAGGGAATGTAACCGTGACCGTAACGTATTGTACGGATGCACCAAAACTCATGATAGAAATGCTACGCATGTTCCTTTACGAAACACCAGCGACACCTGCGCCTTTCTCTGCAACGTATGCCTGAAGCTCCTCTGGCACGCGTCCTTGAAAAGAGCAAGCATGAGACAACGCAAAGTGTGCTTTTCTCAAGATCGGGCACGTTCATGACAATAAAGAAAATAAAGTGGGGGTGGATGGCATGTGCATGTCCCCGAGTCGGTGTATTCACGTCCACTTAAACAACGTAGAGCGTCAACTATATTCAATTTCCCTTGTCTTTTTTTTTCTCTAAAAGCAGAAACACAAAGTAATCGGTGATGTTCGTCTGACGCTTCGGAAACCAGAATGGAAGAGCAACAGAAGTTAAAGTGGTCGTTGGCAGTAGCTATAGAACAGCAGCCTGGGCTGGTTTTCAGATCAAGTGAACAGCACAAAAAAAAACAAATACGAGAGACGGGTGAATCAAACACAACGAGTACTGAATTTCGACAGCGTTTATTTGAAGGACAATCAGACATGCGACACACTTCGCCCAAAACATGAATACCATGGCGTCTCTAACAAGTTGTTAATTTGTTGTTAGCGATATGAAAGGATTGACTAATATTACACAATGGCCACGTATGTACTCGGGAACAGCTTTCTGTGGCACTGGAGCCAAAGCTAGAGAACCAAACCTCTAACGTCAATGTGCGGCGCAGTATAGTCCCCAAAATGTATTTCCCCCTGGCGCCTTGTTTCAGCCGTTAAGGGCAATAATACTGAAAACTATTTTTGGCATATTTTTCACGCACATAACAAGATATTACCAGCTAACAGTAATGTTGTTAGCAACCTTTTCTTTTTCTTTGCACACGCCCACACACGCCCACACACACACACACGGTCGTTTCCTCTCCGACTCGCTCAAGCCGGCCCACTGCACGCGCCGTTCCGATGCCTTCACCTTCGTGGCTTCCGTGTGGAGCGCACTTGTCCCTCTCGATCGCTAAAAAGAAAGGCTTGGGAGCAGGCTTACAACAAAAGAACTGGACAAAGAGGAAAAAATAACCGTTTACAGACCGGACTACCTGTTGCAGTGAGGCACGGGCGGAGGCCCCTGTCCCCCCTATAGCCTTGGCTGCGGACCCACAGAAAGATGTCCGCGAGTAAAGCTATATCGGCGCTCTCGATAATTTCGTGCACTAAAGGCCTATTCTCGAGCACTTTGCGTGTTGTAAATTCTGGTGCGCAGCCGCAATCCCTGTAGTTACCTCCTAGGTGTCCAGAAATAGCTCTGAGAACCTTATAACTGCATTCCTTAATTCGGTGCATCTGCCCGGTTTGCCCCGCATATTCTTTCCCACATGTCTCATTCTGTTAAAGGGAGCACAAAATTCATGCTTTGTACGAGTTGTGTCGCATATCCATGACTTGCTTTCCTGCAGAAGGTGTAAGGAACGCGTGTCTTTGAAAAAAACGTCGCTGAAAGTCAGATACTGTTGTGTCTGTTTCGCCTGTCCTTTGTCTTTCTTTACGCACTGCTCAATTGAGGACGGCCTCAGGCTTCCAGCATAGACCCTAACATAAGCATGTAACTCCACAGTAAAAATACAAATAAATGCTAAAAGTTGCACCTATTCCACCCATGCGAAAATTGCCGAAAACCGAAGATAGGCCGACCAACGGTCCTAGATCGGCGGCTGAACCTTGGACCAACGTTGAGCTAACTTAACGCCAACTATAGACACCTAATTTTAGTTACGTGTTTTCTTCCTAGAAATGATGCTTTCGGTATTTGAATACATGGATCACCACGTGGTATTCACCTAAGACCGCTAAATAATATGTAATTGAATTTATTCTCTCATGCTGTTTCAGTTTCGATTTCATCAACTGAACGATGACTGTGGCATGTAGTTGACCCTTAGTTATGCGCCTTTCCTTTGCTCAAAATCAACGGAGTCTACAATGTTCTCAACGCAAGAGCCAATGAAACCAATGAACGCCGGCGGCCTACTGTACCAGTGCCGCGTTTCTGCCACAGCGTTGTCAACGCCAAAGCATGCAGCGCACATCTGTCACTACCACCACGTAGCTCAAAGCGCGATTGGGGGGTCCACTGACCCAAGGAGCCAATTATGCGCCATTTCTTTCTTTTCGAGACTCCTCACGTCCACCTTTAGATTTTGCCGGGTAGGAGGCTAATAGTGCTTTTGCACTAAAAACGTGCAATATAAACACTGATACGTAGTTTTATATCGCTACAACACTTCTACCGGTCTGCTCCAAGAGCTGCAAATGACAACAAACGACGTATATTGCCGTTTTTTTTCATACCACACGTGACCTAAAGGTCAAATACTGGTCACAGTCATCGTTCGGTTGATGAAACCGGAACAGCGTCAAAAAAAAATAATAAATTATTTAGCGGTCGTAGGCGAATATCACACGGTGGTATCTATGCATATTGATGTCTAACGCATCATTTGAAAGAAGAAAACACGTAAGCCAAAATTAAGTGTCTGTAGTCCTTTGAGCAGCGACGTAGTTGGTTGAAGGCTTGCAAGAAAGACTGGGCCGAAGACATGCAATGATGAGTTGCTGATAGGTTGTCATTTGCTCCGCAGCCGCTGGGGACAGAGGGCTGAGGGTTAATAGGTACATTCATATGGAAGGCGATTACGAAGTATTCACCAATTGAAGTGACCAAATGCACTTCTGGTGAGCGAGTGCGTTGTCGGCTCTGGTCGCCGGTATTCATATTCAGATAGGAGGTGATGGCTAAGTATTACACGAAGGTGCCCAAATGCAGTTCTGGTGAGCGTGTGCGTTACGTTGTCGTCTCTGGTCGCCGGGTTCAGGCCGCACCCCAAGCCTGGTTATTTAATTCCATCAATGTTAGGATTTTTTTTCATCCGTTGGAAAATTACGGCGGCATCGGGATTCGGACCGCGGGCTTCGTGTCTTGCACGCGAGGTGGATAGGCTCTACCTCACGTCATCGCTGGCGTAAAGATAGGTATGGTCTGCCATTCTGTCAGCGGAAACATCAGTAATCACGCCGGCAAGGCGTTAGGACACATTAAAAGAAGAAAATTCACAGGACAGTTACTGCAGTTGGACATCAGATTCAGCGACAGCTGCTCAGGTATTACTCTCCCCCTCCTTCCACGGTTACCGCTCTCCGAGTTCTTCCCGTGACAACCACCTTCCGTTCACGCATCCCTCAGTTCTCGCCATAAAAACCCTCCACTTTCCATGGTAACTACCCTCCGCATGGTCTTCGCAGTAACGATCTTCGGGTTACCCACTCCGCTCTCGCCGTACTCTCCTTCCACGGCAACACCTCTGCCGTTGCCTTCTTGCGCTCTCGCCATGCCCTCCTCCTTCCATAGTGATCCTCCTCCTCCCACGGCAGCCACCCTTCAGGTGGTTCCCATGGGAACACCTCTCCGGTTGCCTTCTTGCGCTCTCGCCATGCCCTCCTCCTTCCATAGTGATCCTCCTCCTCCCACGGCAGCCACCCTCCAGGTGGTTCCCATGGCAACACCTCTCCGGTTGCCTTCTTGCGCTCTCGCCATGCCCTCCTCCTTCCATAGTGATACTCCTCCCACGGCAGCCACTCTCCAGGTGGTTCCCAAGGAAACACCTCTGCCGTTGCCTTCTTGCGCTCTCACCATGCCCTCCTCCTTCCATAGTGCTCCTCCCCCACGGCAGCCACCCTCCAGGTGGTCCCCATGGCAACACCTGTCCGGAAGCCTTGCGCTCTCGCCGTGCCCTCCTCCTACCATAGTGATCCTTCTCCTCCCACGGCAGCCACCCTCCAGGTGGTTCCCATGGCAACACCTCTCCGGTTGCCTTGCGCTCTCGCCATGCCCTCCTCCTCCCACGGCAGCCACCCTCCAGGTGGTTCCCATGGCAACACCTCTCCGGTTGCCTTCTTGCGCTCTCGCCATGCCCTCCTCCTTCCATAGTGATCCTCCTCCCACGGCATCCACCCTCCAGGTGGTCCCCATGGCAACACCTCTCCGGTTGCCTTCTTGCGCTCTCGCCATGCCCTCCTCCTCCCACGGTAACCAGCCTCCAGGTACGCATGCAATCGCACACTGCACGCAAGGCTTCCTCGCTAGGGGCCAGGGGAGTTCCCCCGAATTATGCTTACGCATGCTCGAAGCTCTCGCGTCTTCTAAGGCCCCATACGGTAGCGAAGACTAGATGCGGAGCATCGCTCTGCCGCCCGCCAGTTTTCGGGCTTCCGCGCCACGCACAAGTTCATCATCATCATCAGCCTGACTACACCCACTGCAGGGAAAAGGCCTCTCCCATTAACCCTGTTCTTTGGCAGCTGCGCCCACCCTATGTCTGCAAATTTCCTAATCACATCCGCCCACCTAACTTTCTGCCGACCCCTGCTAAGCTTCCCTTCTCTTCGAATCCACTCCGTTTCCTTTAAGGACCAGCAGTTATCTTGCCTTCGGTTTGGTTTGGTTTAAGGGAGTTTAACGTCCTAAAGCGACTTGGGCTATGAGAGACGCCGTAGTGAAGGGCTCCGGAAATTTCGACCATCTGGGGTTCTTTAACGTGCACATCGTTCTTTAACATCGCACAGTACATGGGCCTCTAGAATTTCGCCTCCATCGAAATTCGACCGCCGCGGCCGGGATCGAACCCGCGTCTTTCGGGCCAGCAGCCGAGCGCCATAACCACTACGCCACCGCGGCGGCACTATCTTGCCTTCGCATTACATGCCCTGCCCAAGCCCATTTCTTCCCCTTGATTTCGACTACGATGTCATTAACCCACGTTTGTTCCCTCACCCACTCTGCCCGGTTCCGGTCTCTTAACGTTACACCTATCATTTTTTCTTTCTATGTCTCGCTGCGTTGTCCTTAAGCTGAACCCTTCCCGTTAGCCTCCACGTCTCTGCGCCGTTGGTGTGTACTGATGAGATACGCACAAGTTTGCGCCACGCGTAAGCCGAAACTGGCTCCCGGCCGCTCTCACTTCGCGCACAACGCCAAGCGCTGCACCACATTGCGCACCTGCATCGAGCTCCTGAGTGCGGCCCCCTTATTGCCCGCCTTGTGCAACTGCCGCAGTCCCTCACCAGGACGCACGGCAAATTGTTTCGTGAACTCTTCGATGCGTCACCTGTGCCGCAACACGTGCCGCCGCACCCCCGCAGCCCTCTTCAAATCGGGGCGCTTCTCCGAAGAGTTAAATCAAAACGCCGCAATTCCCACCGTGCTCTCCTACAGGAAGCAGAGGCTGCAATAAATGACGATCTGTCGGGCCGCCTGCTAATTTACACAGCCGAATCCGTCCTTCTTAGCGGAGAGTCCAGGGCAGCAGCCTCTGTGGCGCCCGAAATCGGCGCACTAAGACAGTGCCGCCACCCGTAAGTTGCAACTCCTACCACCGCAGAACTAGCTGCGCTCCAGTGGGCGTGTGATTTCTTGCTGGAGTCACCCCAACACTCACGCGCTTCCCTGCTCACTGATTCACCAGCAGCACTCGAATGCTTGCGCCGCCCAGATGACGTAAGCCCCACAGTCCACGCTATAGAGAACAAGCTTCGTGCTCTTGAGGATTGCGGCTCTGACACTGCTCTGCAGTGGATCCCTTCCCACAATGATCAGCCGACGCCCTCGCAAGGAGTGCGCGCGACGCTCCTACACTCGTGTCTTCGAGTGTGTGCGCATTGGACAGTGCGCGGCTTATTGTGCGTCGACACGTCGCCGAAGCGGGTGCGTATACACGGTCCCTTGACCGCGCTGACCTCGCCCTCCTAATCCGCCTACGTACATGGTGTGTGCGGACGGCAGAAAGACGCCACCGACTGCGCACCGAGCGTGATTCACGCTAAGCTCGCTGCGGCGCAGCGGAAACTCTACGCCACACCTTCGTATAGTGCATTTTTTTCAATGCCGAACGCGCTACCCCTCCAGGAACTTTATTCCCATCTGGCCCAGCTGCGAGAGCTCGCCGCGTCCTCAAGCTACTCCTACTAAAGTAAATGCTGAGGCAGTAAATGTGCGCGCCTTGTTCTCACCGTGCGCGCTTCACCCCTCTTAGCTCAAGCGCTATCTAGCGCCGCTGAACAGCGACCTCGCTCCTGCCTTTCCCTCTAACCCAACGCCCCCCCCCCCCCTCCTGTCCTCTCCTTTTAATCCTACGCACAGCGCCCATCTCTTCACTGGAGACGAGACAGAGCGCTGTGCACCCCCCTTTTCATCATCCCCCCAACCACTCCCATACCCTCCTACAATAATCACACCCCCTCACACACACTCTCGCCATGCCCTCCTCTTTCCACTGTAACCGCCCCTCCCATTGTCCCCCATGACAATCACCCACCGTTAACGCTGACTACTACTACCACTACTATTACTGCTACCCTGAAATGAAACCCGGGAATTGGCGTTTAGCATCTGTAGCTATAAAATGTTAGAAAAGACCAAGAAAGCTTGCAGGGCGGCTACAGTTCTCTGCAAGAAAGGCGGAAAATGCCAGAAAAGGTTTCACACAAGGAAACACAATTCATCCATTTTTGTTTACCACATGCCAACAAGTATCATTCATTAAGTGTTGGATTGGGAAGAATAAGTCATGAATTGGCAAAGATTACCTCGGCAACTTCTGATTCACTTATGACTTTCTTCTGCTTTGTGTCTTAGCGGTTGATAACAGTAAACAAATGATGACCTGAATAGGCAAAGAACAACAGGAAACTAAAAATTATACACAATAAAAACTAAATTAAGTGATGTTCAAGAGTCTGGAGAAGGAGCAGTTAGCTGACCATAGGTATAGCGAAGCAGTCGATGCCAAGTAGTCACTGCAGATGCAGACCATGAAGTATTTATCATGAGAATGATTCGAAGCGTATTTGGTCGACGTTCTTGTGCTATAAACAGTGACTTATTGATTTCAGGTTTGCAGGGTGTCCCAGCTAACGTGAGCAAAGATTTCAAAAGAAAATCTGGCATAACCTGCATGAATGGAATTAAATCTGCTGTTAGCGATCCACTGGAACAAGCGTTTTTTTTTTCGAGTCACACCGATTTATTCAAATGAATTGATCGGCTGTTAAGCCACTGGATATAGATGAAACATTTTAATTACAGTTGCAGAGCACGGTAGCTGTTTGGGCAAGTGGGTTGCTCATGACGAAACTTGCAGCACTTGAGTGTCACCTCTTTTGCTCCATCTTGGTGCTTGCTCCATCCTTGTGTTTAAAGCAATGCAAGTTTCGTCAAGATGCACAGAAGAAACTGCAAATGGTGCAATTTTTGTCACGAATACTTAAAAAAGTTTTTTTTCACGCTATTAAGAAAGCGTGTGGAATTCAAAATGCTGCACGCCTGCCACCACTCCCATACTGGCTGGCCACAGACCCTGACAACCTGGCCAAGCAAGCCATCACCACAGGCCAGGCTGCCAGCATTATGAACATCTGAGACATGAACTTTTGAACACAGTGGGGCCATGCGGGGGCCCAGGGACCTGTGTGTCCAAAACTCCCCTGTGTATAACAGTTTTCACCACCACCACCACCCTACTTCGTGCAGCCACAGTTGCTATAAATGCTCATTCATAAGCAGCTGAAATCGTTTACCTCTGGATTAGCCAACTGATGGTGGCAGCGTGTTGACACTTGACTGTCAACCTCAACTGAGACTGACATGTACAAATAACACCAAACAACATGTGACACCAAGCGAATTCCTGCCTGGTACCAGAGTTAGCCCATGGTTACATTTGTTCCATTTTAATGTGAAAGTACAGACAATGTCGCTTTATAGACAATGTCCCTTTTGGGTCACCTGTAACAACTCCCAGCACAGCAAACAAGGAAGGAAGTTTTAACAATGTTTTCTTTTGGAAGGAATGATTGCAACCAAATTACATTGATCTTAAATAGTGGTACAGTTAAAGCATTTTTAAATAAAAAGATATTTCAGCAACCAGACACATAAAAACTAAAGAAGCTGCACAATTTCCATACGTGTGCGTTTTTTTTTTTTTTAAGACATCAAAAGCAAGTTTTCAAGATGATGGAATGACATTTTTACCAGTCAGGTTCCTTCTCCTAGGAAAGTTTTGACCATTATATCAGACTTCTCCACTTGCTTATTGCACCTAATAAGCCCAAGGTTGCCTCTAACTCCAAAACTGAAGTTGGCATATTACCAATATGCAGCTCTGTGCACTCACTTCGGAAAAGCGAATGAAGGCAACAACTTTTATTTTTCTACTGCAATAACAAGAACACATACACAAACACCTATTTCATACCACAAATGCACTAGGTTTCCGCTCTTCGTCCTGCTTGGTTTGGGCGGTGCAACTGCAACTCTTGGATGCCCTTCTGCTTAAACTTTCCAGATGCAACACGCTTTTTCAGCTCTTCATTTTCCTGAGCAACTTGTGCTGCCATTTCCTGGGCATTGTTGATTTCCTTCAAATACTTCACTATGGTGGCCTGAAAGTACAAAATTACCCAGTAAGAAACCAACACTCACTCACAGGCCTGATAAGCAAAAGAAATCCAGTTAATTGCCATATTATAGCAGCACCTTCACATCAAAAAGAGTGTGGGCTAGGCACACCTACAATTATAACCCCAAACAACATCAGACAATGTGGAAAGCGTTGAACCCCATCCTTACCACCATTCAATGGTGTCCCATATCCAGACGGAAGGAAAGAACAGGCACAGATGATGGCTGCTCTGGGTAGCTTTTACTTCAAGCAGAGTTGGGGTTCGAGAGAAGAGAGAAATACTGATGATGATAGTGCAGCATAGGGAAAAATGAAACTGAAACCTGGGCAGTTGCAGATAAAACTGTAATGGACAACAGACTGCAGTTAAATCATAAATGTTCCAGGAATTCTTGCATGAGAGGAGCATTATACATCACTGCTCTTCAGTGTACTACCAGCAAGGAAACGGTGCAATCGCAAGGTTCAGCAGGGTACTCAAGGATTGGTTACAGATGGCGAGATTGGAAAAACGCCTTTTGCAAGCCTTCCTTAGTCGATTACCTCGGCACATATAGGTCTACACAGCTCGCGACTGGCATGTCCCCTGCAAGGCACAGCCATCAGCCCAGAACACGCCTCAGTATTGCTGGAATGCTGTCTGGAAGTGACGTACATTACACCACTGTGATGAAACCTCTTCGCAAGTGTCCAAGCCAAGAAGACATACACCAAACAGTACACGGATACGAGGCGTGGTACTCGGTCCCCAAACTTTCAAGAAAGTGACCTCGCTCTGGTGAGAATTTCCACAGCTAGAGGCAAGGCATCACTTTCATACACAAGTCCATTTAAAATAGTCAGAAAAGAGAAGCCGAAATTCCTTTCTGCCAAGTTACAGCCGCTGCTGGAATGCGTCCAAATTAAATCGGGTACTAGAAAACAGGTCTGAAACTACACTGCCTCTAATAATTGTCGAACTGCTTCTGGACATCACACCGAACCAGCACCAGCCAAAACGGCACTGATAGCCAAGCTACGCTCTTCTACTCAGTTGAAGAAACTCAACCCTTCCTCAAAGCAAAGACAAAGGGCAAGCACCGCGTCGAAGAACAAGAGAGCATCGCCAACCCGACAGACTGCAGTACTGACTTGACTGTGTCAACTCTTGTACATACTGTGCTTTTACGTGTTTTGTTTTTCTCTTTTTCAAGCAGGAAGCAATGTCGAATCCTGCCTAAGTTTCAGTTTTTTTCCCTACACTCTGTACTATCATTGCCAGTATCCCTCTCTTCTTCTGATATAATAATGATGATTATAGCCGCCGCGGTGGCTGAGTGGTTATGGCGCTCGGCTGCCGGCCTGAAAGATGCTGGTTCGATCCCGGCCGCGGCGGTCGAATTTCGATGGAGGCGAAGTTCTAGAGGCCCATGTGCTGTGCGATGTCAGTGCACGCAAAAGAACCCCAGGTGGTCGAAATTTCCGGAGCCCTTCACTACGGCGTCCCTCATAGCCTGAGTCGCTTTGGGACGTTAAACCCCCATCAATCATAAATCCATAATGATGATTATGAATTTTAATGGCACAAGAAAAGCTATGGACAGAAAGCGCCAAGGCACAAGGTATTTTTTGTATTCACAAGGTGGGGTGAAAAACCCGTTTTTAAAGCCTTTCACCCCAGAGAAGCCAAGCGCCAGGCGAGGAGAAAGCATGTACCCTTTGGAAACCGGTGTGTACCTAGCGGCACTGTGGTCGAACCCTAGTTCCCGCATACAAGGCAGATGCTCCAACCACTAAACCACCACTGTGGCGCTCTTTTCTCTTTTCTTTCATACCCCAACCCTCTGCTGGAAATAAACAGTCTACCCTGAGCTACTGTCTGAGCCTGTTTGTTTTGTTCCATCTAGACACTGGTCTCACAGAAAGATTCTTACTTCATATTTATGCATGTCCAAGATTAGAGCAGGCCAATGTTTTTTTGGACACTGTGTGGCAAAAGTGAAAAACAAAAACAAAATGAGATACAACTAAGAACTTTGAAAGTGTCAGTGAATAAATATGGGCCCACTACTTTGATCACAGTTAACAAAAACTATACAAAAGAGCCATTTCCATTAGCCCTAAGTAGTGGTGCTACTGGTGATGCAAACAACACCTAGAATGATGCCCAACATGGCACTAGTGAAAAATGCATTCACCCTGCCTAGCCCCATGCCAGTGGTATCAACATATTCCTATTCTTTCGGACAAATGATATAATCTAAATGCCATCCAACACACAAACTGTGGCATGCATTGCCTTGAAATTTTTAATGATTACATCATGGCCACCATAGTTATGAAGACAAGTGAACATGCAGCGCAAGCCTTTGGGTCTTGATCAGCATGGCTGCAGAAGGACCTTCATTGGAAAGATATGAAAGCTTCGCTGCCACTTTTGCAACCTTCAAAAGTGTTATGAAACAACAAATTTATATGCTCTGGTCATTGCAACTGTGAACAGATTTGAACAGACCAAACTGAACTTGATCTGCATTTTGAAGATTAAATTTGCGAGATGTAGTACCCTCACAAAAAAGGCTGTAAAAACCTGTAACTGCAACACTAAAGGCTAAACTGCAGACTGCCAACTGTTCTTCAGTAAATTAATAACTTTCTGACTCTCTATGTACCCTATTGAAATGCACACACGTTTCACTCTTGCATTTCTCCATCTCCTTAAGAAGTCTACCAAACCCTTTTCTGTTCAGAAAGACTAAGTTAGAGAAGTATGTGCCAATCTTTCAGGCCAGACCTTGATCAAAATTTTAACTCCTCCGCAAATGAAGCACCAGAGAAGTGTTCAACGTGATGCTGTGCTGGGGCAGTGAAATGGCAAAGAATAACAAAATTAATATGGAACAAATGCTGCCACAGCACACCAACAAAGTCGTCGTGTTTATATATGGCCACTCTGCATAACTACTGCAGCTACCCAGAGTTACTGGATGCTTTCATAGATATAAAACAGGCACTGATGGATGCCCAACTCATGGACAAAGTTATGCCAACATTACAGCATTTGAAGCATTAATACAATACTTCCTTTCCAGACAGCACATTGCCTCACAATGCAGTATTAAGGCAAAAGGCCTGCGACATTACCTAATACTATCCATGCACTCCTGCTTTCAGACTCAACCCAAATGCATAATTATGTGGCTTGCAAAAATGAAATTAGAATGCAATGCAAGACCCTGGTTCAGAAAATACAGCTTAGGCCAGCATGAAGAACCTATCAATAGTGGATGGAACTGGCTGAGCTCCAACACTGCAGTGTGACTGCAGTCAGTTTATTTTTTAACTACAACCACTGTTCACAGGTGCAAAACAACTAGGTAATGAACCACAGCACATGCACTTAGCACCTGCTATATTTCCAAATGCTCACCCATGTGATAAGTCTTGATGGCAGCAGTACTAACAAAGAATATTTTTTATTTTTTAATTAATTGGTTTTTGAGGGAAAATAGTGACGCAGTAACTGTCTTGCATATCTCGGTGAACACCCGAACCGCGCTGTAAGGGAAGGGATAAAGGGAGTGAAAGAAGAACGAAAGAAAGAGGTGCCATAGTGGAGGTCTCCGGAATAATTTCGACCACCTGGGGATCTTTAACATGCAATGACATCACACAGTACGCCTTTTGCGTTTTGCTTCCATCGAAACACGACCGCCGCAGTCATGTTCGAACCCAGATACTCCGGCTCTGTAGACGAGCAGCTTAACCACTGCTCCACCGCAGCGGTTTTTCTTTTCTCCTCTTCCTACCTTTCTGTCTTCGCCTTGAACGTCCCCCAGGACAAGGCTTGAGTGTAAATGAAGATTGTTGCTGTTTTATTATTGTCACGCGTGAGTGCGGTGATCACTGAACACAGGAACGCAGGATCCGACGAACGTCTGCACCACAGCTCAAGATCACTGACACCTCCGCTTCCTCTTCTTCGAGACGGCGCGTGCTTCAGGTCAGCGCTAAGCGAAAATGCGGAATGCACTGTGTCACTGGCCCCCGGAAAAAAAAAGAGCATCGTCCCGATGCGTAGCCGGTGTGTTGAAAAAAAAAAAAGTTCACCAAGGGAAATTCAAGCGTTGTGCGGCCGTAAGTCCAGCTCTAGCGCTACCGCTCGTAGTAAGGCTTGAGGCGGGCAACGTGTACCACCTCAGGGTGCTGGGAGTGCCGAGTCTTCTGAAAGCCGTCAGGAACGACCTCATAGTTCAGGTCTCCAAGTGGTCTGATGACTTTGTAAGGTCCAAAATACCGGCAGAGGAGCTTTTCGCTAAGTCCGCGTCGGCGAATGGGAAACCAGACCCACACACGGTCTCCTGATGAGTACCGAGCATCACGGCGTCGGAGGTTATAGTGTTGGGCATCTCGGCATTGTTGGTCGAGAATCCTCACCCTGGCCAGCTGACGAGCCTCTTCAGCGAGGTGCAGGAATGTGTGAAGATCCGCATTCGGGTCAATGTTGTCCACATGCGGTAACATGGCGTCTAGCATCGTGGTCACGTCGCGGCCGTAAACGAGACGGAACGGTGGCATGTTTGTCGTTTCCTGAACGGCCGTATTGTATGCAAAGGTGACGTATGGGAGCACTTCGTCCCAAGTTTTGTGCTGAACGTCGACATACATGGAGAGCATGTCACCTAGTGTTTTGTTTAAGCGTTCCATTAAACCGTTCGTCTGAGGGTGGTAGGATGTCGTCCTTCGGTGGTCTGTATGACTGTGGAGTAAAATCTGCTGTAGAAGGTCAGCCATGAAAGCTGTACCCCTGTCGATGATTAGGGTCTCCGGGGCACCGTGACGCAAAACGATCTGATGGATGAAAAATTTTGCTACGTTAAGGGCTGTGGCACTTGGCAGAGCTGATGTTTCTGCGTATCGGGTCAGATAGTCAGTTGCCACGATGACCCACTTGTTTCCCGAATGAGAAAGAGGGAATGGGCCCAGCATGTCCATCCCGATCTGCTGGAAAGGCCGTGATGGTGGTGCTATAGGCTTCAAGAATCTAGCAGGTTTTGTTGAGGGCACTTTGCGACGCTGACAGCCTCGGCACATTCTGACGTAGTGTGCAACGTCCGACTGAAGGCGGGGCCAGTAATACTTCTCTTTGATTCTTGCAAGCGTGCGGGCTACACCCAAATGTCCAGAAGTCGGTTCATCGTGTGAAGCTTGAAGGATTTCGTCCCTTAGGCTCGTCGGTATAACAATAAGGTATTGTTGATTGTTTGCGGCGAAATTTTTCTTTACGAGGACACCATGGCGAACGCAGAGAAACGCTACCGAGCGCTTGAAAGCCTTCGGGACAGTCGGGCGGGTCCAGTTAAGAAACTCAATGAGGTCCCGAAACTCTGGGTCGGCGTATTGTTTGTCAGCAAGGCTCGTTGCACTGATCGCATTTAAGGTGATGTCGTCGTCGTAGTTTCCGTCCTCCGTTGGGGATTCGACGGGGGCACGCGAGAGGCACTCGGCATCCGAGTGTTTCCGGCCGGACTTGTACGCCACTGTCATGTCGTATTCTTGGAGGCGCAGACTCCATCTGACAAGGTGGGCTGATGGATCTTCGAGGGTCGCAAGCCAACACAAGGCATGATGGTCCGTAACTACAGTAAAACGTTTTCCATAAAGGTAGGGTCGAAATTTCGACGTCGCGCACACGATCGCTAGACACTCTTTCTCAGTTGCTGAGTAGTTAGCTTCAGCGCGAGACAAAGAGCGGCTGGCGTAAGCGATGACTCGCTCTCGACTGCTGTGGATTTGAACCAGAACGGCACCCAGGCCTACGTTGCTTGTGTCAGTATGAAGCTCCGTATCTGCGTTTTCGTCGAAGTGAGCCAGAACTGGAGGTCCTTGCAGGTGGCGTTGAAGAGTTTCAAATGCTTGTGCTTGAGGAGCATCCCATGTGAAAGGCGTGTCTGTCCTTGTCAAACACGTCATTTTTTAACGTTAGCCCAGAAGACTTTATGGCTTGCAGCACAGCTTCAAGGCGCCGAAGGTGCTCCTCGAACGTTGGGGCGAACACAACAACGTCATCAAGGTAGACGAGGCATGTCTGCCACTTCAGGTCTGCCAGAACTGTGTCCATCAGCCGTTGGAACGTCGCGGGTGCAGAGCACAAACCAAATGGCATTGCCTTAAACTCATAGAGCCCGTCCGGAGTAATAAAAGCGGTTTTTTCTCGGTCCCGTTCATCTACCTCGATTTGCCAATATCCTGATTTGAGGTCCATGGATGAGAAATATTTTGCATAGCAGAGGCGATCGAGAGCATCGTCGATTCGAGTTACTTTGTTTAGGCGACGGTAGTCCACACAAAACCGCAGTGTACCATCTTTTTTCTTCACGAGGACGACAGGTGCCGCCCAGGGACTACGAAAGGGCTGAATGACGTCGTCTCGAAGCATCTCCTTAACTTGACGGCTGATTGCGGCGCGTTCCGTGGAAGACACGCGGTAAGGTGACTGTCTGAGAGGGTGCACGGCGTCATCTGTAATTATCCGATGCTTGGCCAAGTGTGTTCTGCCGACGCGTGAAGAAGTCGAGAAGGTATCGCCGTAGCGCTGGAGGAGATTTTCTACTTGGCCTCTCTGCTGCGGCGAAAGTGCGGGGTTAATGTCGTACTGGAAGTCGGGAACACCGGTGTGAACTTCTGTTGACGACACCATGGCAAAACTGGGCGCTCGTCGAATGTCGGCGATACCATGAACGTGGGCCATAGTAGTCCCAAGGCTAAGATGTTGGTGCTCACTGCCAAAATTCGTAAGCAGGACTTCGGTTTCTCCGTTTTCGAGGTAAACGACCCCTCTGGCGACAGCAAGGCAGCGGTCGAAAAGCATAATTGGTTTGCTTTCGACGACACCTTCAAACTTTCGCAGCGTCTTCGCGCCGACAGAGACCACAACGCTCGAACGGGGTGGAATGGTGACGTCATCAAGGATGGAAAGAGCCGCGGGACGTTCGAAAGCACTGTGGATTGCGTTCTCGGTGGAGAACGTCACTGACTTCGATTTAAGGTCAATGACCGCGCCATTTTCTGTCAAAAAATCCATTCCGAGGATTACGTCCCGGGAACACTGGTCGAGTACGACGAAGGTGGCCAGGTACGTGTCCTCTTCGATGGTTAATCGTGATGTGCACGTGCCAGCTGGGGTGATCAAATGACCCACGGCAGTACGAAGCTGTGGGCCCGTCCAAGGTGTGGTCACCTTTTTCAGAGTCGCGGCAAAAGGTCCACTGATTACCGAGTAGTCGGCGCCGGTGTCCGCAAGTGCGGTGACGTCGGTACCGTCGATTGAAATGTTCAGATCAGCAGTTGTAGTCGTAGGTGTACGGGAACGTCGCGGAGTCCGCTCACGGCTGCGGTGCGGCACCAGGCGGTTTCGTTGCGGCGAATAATTGATGCGGCGAGGCGTGTTATCGGTCTGGTGATCGTCGGTGCGTCGTATAAGCGGTCAGTCATGTTTGTGCAGCAGTGGAGGATCCTGGACATGTCGCAGGTGAGCAACCTTGCCCCCAAAGGTTGCCGCTTCTAGTTTTCCCGACGGGAACTAGGAGACCTTCCACGCGAAATGTCGGCGGAAAAACGTCGCGGAGACGAGAAACGACGTGGAGACGGCAACCGGGCATAGCAGTGTGCTGCTTCGGGTGTCGCGGCCAGGTAATCGCTTATTTCTGGAGGCCATTGACCACGCTGCGGTCGGGGCGCATCGACACGATATCCCTGCAGACCCATATGTCGGTAACGACAGTTGCGGTAGACGTGACCGGGCCCGCCGCAGTGATAGCACAGAGGGCGATAATCGGCGGTACGCCAGACGTCGCTCTTCCGAGGGAGAACCTGAGAAGGGTGAGGTGGGTGTGGTTGGCGGTGAATGTGGCCAGGTGTATCCGGGTGACTTAGAGGCGGCGGTGGACGGCGAACGGCTGCGGCGTATGTCATCATCTGGGGTGTTGTGTTCGGGTTATTATTACAAAATCAGTGAAAATCCAACGTAACAAATTGGACTGGTCCACAACACTATAAGAGATGTAAAAAAAAACTCAGTGGGCCCTTGCCTTCGGCATTTCACTGTAAATGGAACTGCAATGCAATGACATTTGTAGAATTACACCAGGGGTAATGCCTGAGAATGTTACTTTGATTCCGTTTATTAAGAATAAAAGCGACATCAAAACTTGCTTTCAGCCTAGGTCAACTCTGTCAAAATCTCCTTTGAAAGCCATCCATTACCAGCTATAGGCCAATGATGGACCTACTGGTTTATACATACGCATACAAAAATTGCCAATTCATACTGACAGTTTAGGGCAATTCAAAGTTTTGTTAACAAAGGTTCTCCAAAATCAGCAAAATGCCTTTTGTATGTATTGTAATTTAGGACGCTACATACCTAAACAAGTGAGAATAGTAGTCGCCTGAATAAAAACATTGCTTTATCGCATCAATGAAAACAGGTCTAAACCATAAAATGCTCTCTCTGAAACTACTGCACCTGGGTCAAAAGCCCAAGACATTTTACCAACCACAGGCCAATGATGGACCTACTGGGTTATACATCCGCATACAAAAATTGCCAATTCATACTGACAGTTTAGCGCAATTCAAAGTTTTAACAAAGGTTCTTCAAAATTAGCAAAATGCCTTTTGTATGTATTGTAATTTAGGACGCTATATACCAAAAGAAGTGAGAATAGCAGTCGCCTGAATAAAAACAGTGCTTTATCCCATCAATGAAAACAGGTCTAAACCATAAAATGCTCTCTCTGAAACTACTGCACCTGGGTCAAAAGCCCAAGACATTTTACCAACCATAGGCCAATGATGGACCTACTGGGTTATACATCCTCATACAAAAATTGCCAATTCATACTGACAGTTTAGCGCAATTCAAAGTTTTAACAAAGGTTCTTCAAAATTAGCAAAATGCCTTTTGTATGTATTGTAATTTAGGACGCTATATACCAAAAGAAGTGAGAATAGCAGTCGCCTGAATAAAAACAGTGCTTTATCCCATCAATGAAAACAGGTCTAAACCATAAAATGCTCTCTCTGAAACTACTGCACCTGGGTCAAAAGCCCAAGACATTTTACCAACCATAGGCCAATGATGGACCTACTGGGTTATACATCCGCATACAAAAATTGCCAATTCATACTGACAGTTTAGCGCAATTCAAAGTTTTAACAAAGGTTCTTAAAAATTAGCAAAATGCCTTTTGTATGTATTGTAATTTAGGACGCTATATACCAAAAGAAGTGAGAATAGCAGTCGCCTGAATAAAAACAGTGTTTTATCCCATCAATGAAAACAGGTCTAAACCATAAAATGCTCTCTCTGAAACTACTGCACCTGGGTCAAAAGCCCAAGACATTTTACCAACCATAGGCCAATGATGGACCTACTGGGTTATACATCCGCATACAAAAATTGCCAATTCATACTGACAGTTTAGCGCAATTCAAAGTTTTAACAAAGGTTCTTCAAAATTAGCAAAATGCCTTTTGTATGTATTGTAATTTAGGACGCTATATACCAAAAGAAGTGAGAATAGCAGTCGCCTGAATAAAAACAGTGCTTTATCCCATCAATGAAAACAGGTCTAAACCATAAAATGCTCTCTCTGAAACTACTGCACCTGGGTCAAAAGCCCAAGAAATTAAGCAAGACACTGCCATATAATTATTTAACACTGCTTGTTGTGGTCTACTAAATGAAAACTTCTGACAACTGGCAAATAATGCTGCCATAACCACAAGCCAGTAGCCAACCCTCATACACTTTTGGATACTAAAAGGGAGTCTGCAGCAGAGGTGTTTAATTACATGCACCAAGTTTCTAACATATATACAGTCGCCGATCGATTTTTCGGACTCGAAGGGATTAGAAAAATGGTCCGAATAATCGAACAGTCCGAAGAATCCGTGAAGCACAAAAAATTACTTTATTGAGATGAAATCGGCTTAAAAATGTCACTGATTTTACCTTGCGGAAAATTTCTCTTGCTGGCAACGATTTGCGCCTGTACTTGAGCCAAGGTTGTGGTTTCACTGTACACGTTAGTCAGCAAGGTCACCGCATTTAGTTGGAATACTTCCCATGCTTTGACGGACCCGGCGGGGCCATGTTGTCCACAATCCGAGTGTGCACCACACCGCTCGTTAAACACACGCAAAGATAAGGCGCTTTTCTTTCAAAGCGGTGGAACCGCCGGACGCAATCACAAAACGGCAAACAGATGTAGCTTCGTGAAGACTGAGCGCCACTCGGTAAACGCGGTCAGAGAAACCCAAGTGACGAAACGGCGAACGGCGAACGTATGAGACCCGCCGCGGTGGCTCAGTGGTTAGGACGTTCGGCTACTGATCCGGAATACCCGGGTTGGAAACCGGCCGCTGTGGCCGCATTTTGATGGAGGCGAAACGCAAAGGCGCCCGTGTGCTGTGCGATGTCAGTGCACGTTAAAGACCCCAGGTGGTCGAAATTATTCCGGAGCCCTCCATTACGGCACCTCTTTCTTCCTTTCTTCTCTCAGTCCCTCCTTTATCCTTCCCCAGCGAGATTTGAGATAGGTCCTGCAAAATTTCCTCCCCCAACAACCAATTTTCAACGTATAGGACAAGCGATAACTGCCCGCGACAATGTCGCCGACGAAAGCAAGTTGGCGGCGATGATAATCCGGCTGCCACCTCGAAGTGTCAGAGATCACAGGGACCTCTACTGGCAACAATGAGGTACCGAAAGTGTGTCAAGCCAAGCCAACTGCAGCTTAAATCCACCCCAATCCAAGATGGCGCCTTACGCGCCGGCGGAAAGCCGATAAGATGGCCGATTTTGGCCCGCAGGCCACTGAAATTAGTCCGAAAAATCGAACTTTCGGACCTTTTAAGTCCGAAATAGCCATCGCAAATATGTATGTGCTTCTATGGGGTAAATGACGGTGCCTCATCGAGGTCCGAAATATCCTACAAGTCCGAATTATTGGATTCCGAATTACCCGTCGGATACTGTACTGAGAAAAGCAAATTTTGATTAGCTTTGAATAATGCTGCAGGCATTAAATGAAAATCTTAGTATTAAAGAGTCCCTGAAAAGCGGTTCAGAAAATGGCTATCAAATGCATACTTTATGTCGAGTAAATGCCACTGAGTACTCCTGCCGCTTACAAGTCCTCAGAAGTGAGCCCATAATAACAATAATTTTTCATGCTTTCATGCCTTACGGCAGCCTGCAATGACGGGATTTTGCTCGAAACTTCGCACAACGTGTCCCACAGCACTCATGGCGTCAGCAGTAAGGGGCTGTCACTGGCTTGCTAATAACTGCCGCGAAAAAGGCGGGGTGCATGGCTGGCAGTAGACCATGGCGTGTCTCTCTTTCCACGCTCTCCTGTATTGTCTAGACGTGGCTGGCGGGATAGTGAGCGGCAAAACAAAAACTAAACAACCGAGTCGGGTTGGCTGGGTGGCTGAGTGCAGTGCCAGTCTGTAATCTTTATCTCCCTCGGTCCAGGATATGAGTTGAGAGGGAAAATGTGGAGGCCTATTTTGATCGCCTCCACATAATGTAGCCCAGAAATGCTATTGGAACTTTGGTCAAAATATTTTGTATTATGCCTAAATGAGAAATACTCAGGAGCTGTAATGAATTAAAAGGAAATATTCTGTCATGAACATGACTATTTTGCGCACTTGCGTTCTGTATTAGAGGAAATGGCAATCATCTTCACTTCCAGGAGAAATACTTAAACAGACAGCCAGGGAACATAAAAGAGACAGGAAGTCTGAAACAAAAACAATGGCTACAAAGCAGTTTGTTGAACCAGCAAAGCCAGTTTATCAAACAGGAAGCTGCATCCACTAGAAAGGAGTGTCACCAATGACAAGCAGCAGCATGTAAAACTAATCTTAGTATGTGTCGAAGAAAAGAGAGAGTGTAGTTGGCAAGTGGAGACACACCCTTTAATATTACACTGAGCTTCAAGTACTACTAAAGGATTCGGCACCTGAAGGTAGCGGGTCTTTCACCGAGCAACCCTGCTTCGTATATTGCCTGGACGTAGGGACCATACCATTGCTCACAACTGGACTTCATAAAATCAGCTAACCTTTTTCCATTACTTTATTCATTACTGCATTCTTCATCCCACCTTCGCCTGTTGATGTCCTGAGGCAATAAATCTCGTTTAAAAAAAAAGTACTACTAAGCAAATGTGAATTTCTAGGTATGTCTCTAAATGCAAGGAAAAAATTTTGTCAATTTTAGAGATTAACCTGAATTACTTCCAACGTTTCCATAGCACTAAAACCCACGTAAGCATGATGCAGTGCTGGAAACCCAGGTGCACTCTTACCAGTATACAAATGAAAAAAAAATATGCTACTGCTTCATACAGGAAAACTTCACAGCCAAGTGATCAAGATATACATGTAAATATTGATGCAACCTTAGATATTCCTCTCTCTAGCATAACAGTTAAGCACGCACAATGAAAACAAATTCGGTGGATCAAACTGCACACCATAAAATGCCTATGCTACAAACGAAAAAAAAGGAGGAGAAGACTTACGCAATATTCCAACTGCTCAAGATATCTCTTCTTCTGCTTCCCATTCAACGGTGTTGGCCTTCCATCTTCAAAGAAGATTAAAGCACTATTACACGGCTGACAAGCATGCCTCTAAAATATAAAACGTTCATCACTGTCAAGGATCACGTAAGCCTGCAGATGTTCATCATCATGAAAATCTGATGTCTGCTAGATGAATGTTTATACTCATATCAGACACACTACTTAGACTCGCTACACACCTCATTTTGACTGCACACAAATTCATTCCCTTCAGTAAGCTACAAAGGCTTACAGGTGGCAACAAAAGTAGTACATGAATGCAGTCAGGATGTCCCTTCATTCCTGCCATTCAGGGTGTTGCATGGTTCATATATACAGCCCGCCAGACGAATAGGAAATGAATGAGAAGCCTCCGTTCAATACAATTTTAAGTGAGTAGGTATATTGGAATGCTTGTATATAACAGATCAATAAGTTTAATTTATGGTAAATATTATAAATGCACTACATTTGTTAGAAGTTTTCATGTTTACCTAAAGAACTATATATAAAAGAATACTAAGCAAACACCCTATTATCATCCCTATCACTTCCATAAAACCATTAGAAAATAATTACCATGACTCATCATAAAAGCCTTGATCAGTAATCACGTACTTAACAAATACAGTACTCATCGCTTACAACACAGGGAACAACTATAGTATGAAAAACTTTAGCAAGATTAATAAGCTATCATAAAATGGCATGTGACAGACCATGTGATTCAGAGCTTGAGAATCTTAAAAATGCAGAAAGGAAATATATTCTGAGATGAAAAAATGAAAACTGTTACAATGCTTCAGTCGTAAATACAGACAGATGACATTTGAATATTTGTGCCCACATCACATATTTACATAGATATTTTCACACACAGCATGGTATGTATATTTCTAGGAACTATGACACTGCAATTTATAAGCATACCAGTTTACCTGGAACAATTCACTATAATAAAATGCCTACTCAACAGGTTCTGCTTTAATTTATAGGGGCAGGAAATTGTATGTGATATGATTTTCAGGTATGTGACATGGAAAAGAAACTTCCTGAACAAACAAAGCTGGAACACTGCCAGACCATTTGGTCTGCTCAAGCAAGTGGAACATGCAAAATATGTTTGCCATGATATTTTCGAGCAAACAATGGTATCAAAATAATGACTGTGACATGCCTGGCACTTGGCACCAGCTTGTACTCGGCAGCTCCGAAGTTAATTAGGTACGCTTTAGCTGTATCCTACATTCACACTTGGTGACATTATGAACAAACAAGGTGAATGTTACTACTTCTGTAGTCAAAAAAATTTGTCCAGCCTCTCCGTTAGAACTTAATACCATGCCATGCTCATGACTTAAGGATTCAAGAAACAGAGAGCAATTAAAGCTATAAAGCTGTCATAAGCTGTGAACAACTTCAGAAAAATAAAGGGACTTATAAAGGCACAAACGCGCCTGTTCTCACATAACTATACAATTCTGCTTTACCTAACTCGACTACACTTGTCCAAAGTGGCCCACTAAAGAGTTCACAAAGTAAAAGCAGACGAGTAAGTCAGCTATTAAGGTCAATAGAATCAGTCTAGAGCAAAAGAAATGGCATGCCATCACAGTGCTTGGGAGCATTATAATAGGGTCCCATGAAAAAAAGCCTTCGAATAGTGCTGTAAACGTCTATTCCTATGCTAGTCAGAGGGAAGATTAGTTTGTTAAACGTGTTAGTCAACCCATTAAGTTCATTCTACTACCCTCTACTCACACAGCCCAGTTCACAAAAGGTTCTCCACACCAAGTACAGCTCGTGAAAACTGATTAATATAGAAAAAGGCCTCTCGTCTCATGCACATTTAAATGCATCAATAAAAGTGCAACAAACTACTCTCCATGAGGCACAATGACTGACAAAAAGACCAAGAAATAAGATTTTCAATTCAATTTGCCCCTTCTACATAAAGCATCTACTGTCCTATTTAATACTGTATTCAGAACACACATTAAACTAAGTGGCTGCCAGCATGTACTTACCATTAAATGTCCAGTCTGGAGTGTCAGCAAAAAGTTCACTTTCATTCCAGCGCCTTGGAAGACCAAATCTGGCAATAAAATCCATAAATAGTAAATATGCGCCACCGCATCAGGAAAAGAAGGCACATGCACGTGCTGTTGCCTGCCTTTAACCACCACTAGATCAGAACCAACTTGCACCGCCGTGGTGGCTCAGTGGTTACGGCGCTTGGCTGCTGACCCGAAAGATGTGGGTTTGATCCTGGCCATGGCGGTCGCATTTTGATGGAGGCAAAATGCTAGAGGCCCGTGTACAGTGCGATGTCAGTGCATGTTAAAGAACCCAAGGTGGTTGAAATTTCTGGAGCCCTCCACTATGGCGTCCCTCATAGCCCGAGCTGCTTTGGGACGTTAATCCCCATAAAACAAAACCAGACCAAGACAAACCTTTAAGCAACAAAGATGCTATACCCTCCAAGTGACAAAAAAAAAAGGGAGGGATTATCATCTATCCACGTTAACAGATTATTTACCAATGGAACACTGATACCCTTCTCCAACATGAGTAATGTCTGGACACTCACACTCTATACTGAAAATTTTAGTTCAAGATTGAACGTCAGGCATTGGTTGCTCATAAATAATGAAAAAAAAAAGGAAACTGCACAATAAAGACACGCATGAAACAGAATGGGACAGGCGCAGACTCAACTTATTTCATTCCGAAGCAAACACATATTTATACCTTCAAATCTGTGTCAACAGCTCACCATTAATGCGATGCTCAGAAGTCCACTTTCTTTGCTGTACACGATAATCAACGGCTTACTTACAGAATCATTTCCCTTTCTGCTCATAAGAAAAGCTTTGGAAGTTAACATGCCACCTACACTCTTTTTCTCAATTTTTTTTTTTTTTCAAGAAATAGAATGTCCAAAAAAAACTGATTTTATCATATTGCTCTATAAGCTAATATTTCTGAACAATTGGCACATTAAACCACCAGACAACAACAAAAGAAAACAAATGCACTTGACCAAATGAGTATCCATTCTTTTTAGAAGCTTTAACTCAAATACTTCTGGAGTATATGGGCTGTGAATGCGCAGTAACCTTAAAATTTTCCTGGTTACATATGAGGCAGCAGCAGCAGCAAATCAGTGGGCAGTGGCTTTAAAGCACAGATAGAACAAGGCCAAATTTGGCAAAAAAAAAAAAACTGCTAAAGAAATGACAATGCTCCATACATGACTATCCCAAGCTTGTTTAGGCACCAAAACCCAGGTGAAGAGATACTGTAGCACAGTTATTTGCTCATGTAACACATTCTTCAGATTTGAAATAAAGGTGGCGAAATCCTTAATTATCAGACTCACGCAGTCCTCCAATGATAGTCCCGTAACAATGATCTTGATTTCACCTCCTTGGTACTCGCACCCCTGGATGGCTGTACAACTAGCCCTGGCAGCCAAAGAAAATGCACACTGAATAAAAATATGCAAAGAATCGCTATATTTTACACCTCATTCCCTTAGCTATTTGTCATCCAACCCAACATTATCACCATCAACATGGCAGTGGCCGTGTACTTTCAAGGGGAAGCAGAAACTGGAAACATAATTTGACTAATAGCCATTAATAAGAACCGCCAAAGTGAACTGAACAGTAATTGTTGCAAAAGACCTTGAGTCTCTAAGCTAGTGTTTCGCAGGTGATATTGGAAAGCACTGGCACTTCCAGTCTGCTCGGCACTAGATAACGCAGTTAGAAGCCCACGAAGGAGAGGAATTTTTTTTTTTTTTCCCGCACAGTTGTGAAGGCAGCATAAACCCTGATGCAATTACGTTGAGAAAACAGCGCGCGGACAACTGACCAATACGTGCGTTGCGCTCTGATTTCTGGCAATAAGCAAGGCCAGCTGGCAGCTGCCAAGCTTTCTTGTAGTGCACTGTATGCGTTATGCTCGTATTGATTCCTGTAGACAAGTCAGAGCACATTATCGCACGGACTACCGTGAGCAGGCGGAACAGATCGCTCGTGACAATGTACACGTCTCAAAGGGGAACCGTATAAATTATATAAGTGCATGTCACATAACATGCGCTCTTCACCAATATCAAATAAAAGTTCACCAACCCTTCGCCGCATTTCTTCGCAAAATTTTAAGACGTTCAAACACACGCCCACACATGAGCGCTGCCATTTTTAAAATGTAGGATCGCAACCTAGCACCTAACAAGAAAAAATCTAATAATAGCTCACGCCTTTCATATTTAAAATTAAAAGCAAAATTTTACTTCAAAAGTTTAGTTTACTAACGCAATTTTCTTTGTATCAATTTTGAGCGGGCGGCCTTGTTTCTGCAAGGGTGGCCCGCAGCCGCAGTCTGTAGGTAGCAGGGCGGCAGTACGGTCGGTACGGTCGAGCATAGAGCCCATGAAAGAAGGGAAAAAAAAAGGAGAAGCAGTCAAGTGACATTTTTTTGAAGCCGGAAACGAGCTCAACGCCATATTGTCCGGGCGCGCTTTTGTTTATTTTTATTTGCGCTCTTGTTTACGTTTTTTCTCGCGCGCGTTTCAAACCACGCGAAGGAGCCAGACTAGAAACTCCAGTGCGAGTGGCGCTTGACTTCTGGCCGTTGTTCATGTACGGGTATACGTCGGAAGCGCTCGTGCGAGACATCCAGCTGCTTCCAGTTATTGCTCTTTGCCGCGTCGTCTCCGCACCATCCCCGCTCTCTCGTTCGAACGAAACAGTCCGGCCTTGCATGGCCATAATCAAGTAGCATTCGGCGAAGGCACTTATCGCAACTGTGGTAAGCGCGGAAAGGAACTTATTACGGTGGCCCACCATGGTACACCGTGCTTTTTGCCGCTTTTGCCTGAGTCGTTTCGCGAAGACGGAGATATGTATCCCTGGGTTCCTTCCAGGCTGCACTTTGCGAAATATACTGGTATACTTACATCCAGTTCATCCTAGACTCGCACGTGTTAATAGCAGGGCTAGAAGGTTAATTTCACCAGGTAAGGTGAAGGACAAAAAAATTTAGTTCAGTGAAATACACAGCTGCTGCCAAAATATAGCAGAAGAAAACAAAACCAAATTTTGCATACACATACTTTGAAGAGCATGCTTTTTGTTCTCTTTTTTATATAAACTGTTGCACATGGTGCCGCTGAAATAGAACTTATTACTCTGTGCCGTGTATCATCTTTCATTCTTTTTTTATGTTGTGTTCCTTGGAATGCGATGTGCATTTCATGATACTTCTGAAAGAACTATCCCACTTTAAAGGGACACTGAGGAGAACCCTATCAAAATTTTTTTGTTAGCAATATCTGATAGTTCGGCATTTCATGGCTTTGTTGACGCTTGTCCGGGAGCGAAAGATGCATTTATTTCAAAGAAATTTGGATTCGAAGTTGAAAAATTTTTTCCCGCCGCTCCGATTCAAACTCGAGAACTCTTATGACGACACAAAACGGAGTGACGTGAAACGTGACGTAAACGGAGACTCCGTGATTTCTGCGGCTAGCGGTGCGGTGCGCAACCTTCCTTTGCAAGCCTCAGAGATTCGTGACATCCATAAGTAAGGAAAATTCCTCTATGGTGGCGCCTCTTGCCCTAGGAAGTCATCACGCTTGTACTTGCGAGATTGGCCTGTGGCGGCGATACCTGTATTTTGGTTCTTGCTCTTTTCTACATTACAAGAGCTTTGTTTTCAGGAAGAGTGGCGTTTTTGTGATCAGGAGCTGGTATTCTATGGATACAAGCCAACTTCAATTTCTCCTCAGTGTCCCTTTAATGAAATGTAAAGTACTGCCTTTAAATTTAAGCTTCCTGAAAAGCTTCAGAACATGGCTACCCTGGAAGCTTTCCGTGTCCAGCTTGCTGGCACGAGGCTTATATTCAAATGGCCCTCTGCAACACTTTGTACATGAGAGCATCATGATTTTCAAATGGACAGCTGTCAAACGTGCTCATGAGGTTGTAAAAAAATCTTTATTTGCTGGAATGCCTGAACTTCATGCCCGAGATCCCTGAGCAAGGTTTTTGATGTCAGGATTTTTGCATGCTGTGCTCGCTAAAAGTGGTCCGTATACTGGCCACACTTCAATCACGCTCTCTGGCGGATAGCACAACCCTCTCAGTATTATGCTGAGTGAGTGCGCACGTCCATGGTTTTGGCTAAGTCGTGAACAATGCTTCCATGCGCGGTAACACCGCAGCTTAGTGTTCAACCTGACTTTTAATGCTGCTCTTGTTGATGAATATTGCAATCTCTATATTGCATATGTTTGGGAAGCTGGCTGTTTCAACAATGTCTTCTGCTGCAGCAGTGAGGACAAAAAGAATCCTGGAGTATTTTGTTTTTGGTCTTGAATACTGTATTTTTCTTCATAACAAGTTTTCGTGTGGCTGGCCATGCCAGGAAAGCTTTCTCATGCAGCAGCGAGGATTGGCAAATATACTAAGAAGTCTGAGTTCTTGACCCTGAATGCAAAACTTAGCATAACATATTCATAATGATGACTGCACCAACAATGACATTTGATCCACAACTTCAAGAGCCACTCATAGAGGTGACAGAAACAGAGTGCCGACAGTGGCTATAGTAGCACGGCAGGGAAGGATTTATGGGGGTGGGGTGTCATCCCCATCCAAAAGCCTGAAATTTTACATAGGAAAACCGTGCCGAGCCCCTATTTCTCAACAAAAAAATTCCAAGAAATACATGTTTCATATGAGACAGCCCCCCTCCTCCCCCTTTAAGAATGATCCATAAATCCACCCTCCTAGCATTGCGACGTGGCAGGTTTTACATCCACAGATCTAGTTTAGTGCATGATAATTAATATACATGACCGTACCTTTTCAAACTGCTTCTAGAAGTTTAGGAGTACCCAGTGGCTTCAGTATAGGTTTCACAGTGCTGTGCATTATTTAAATGCTGTGTTTCATGTTTAACGTGCACAGTTGCAGCTGTACACAAACTTTCTCTAGTTGTTGAAATACTAGCTTCTAATGCCACTGCAGAGTAGCACACTTTACTTGTGATCCACCTTACAGAAAATGAAAGTCAATGTATTGAACACATCAAATTATTTTTCTTCAGCATAACCACAGGCATCATTGAAATTGAATGGTAGTAGTAATGGTAATAGTGGTAGTAGTAAAAGTCGGCGTAACCGGTGGGTGATTGCCGTGGATGGACGAGGGCGCACTACGAGAGCGGAGGAATGTGGAACCGGAAGGCATACATGTAAAGTTATGTCCAGGAGTGAGCTAAGCAGTGCCCTAATGAATGATCCTTACCAGATTTCTTGAATCTACTTGTGGCCACCAACTCTGCGATGTATTGCAGCAGAGTCTATAACCAGCAATAGAAATTAAGAATATACACATGCAGTAAAGGAAAGCTGCTTGTCGGGACATTCTTTCAGCCCAAAACATATCGGGGAATGTATTTCTGCAACAGGCTGTTTAACTGAGCAAGTTGGTATGGACACATTAAGAGAAAAAAGGGATGAAAATTGTATACAGGGACCGAGAAAAGGAATATATATGCTTATGACGGCTGTACATTTTCTTTGTCCCTGTACTTTTGCACTGTTGCTTCCTGCAATGCATTGCCCTATCGGAACACATCGTAATGTGTAGTGTCAAGCTAACAAGACAGCACAATAACAAAAAAAGGCAGTCCTGATCATTTGATTGAACACAAGATATATTGCATGCATCTCAGCCTAAGTAGGAATTTCTTGGTAACTTGATTGTGCTCAGTGTGTGCAAAATGAATCAGGACGTACAGAAAAAAAAGACAAGAAGATGTAGTGCAACTCTCAACTTCACATCAAACAAATAAGGCTTTATAAGGTGAACCGGGGATAAATAGAAAGATATCAATATACAGACGAGCTACTAACGTCTTGCATCAAATCATTTCACAAAAAGGGCATTTTTTATGAAAATGAAATGCATGTAAGGTTAGGTTTATAAAAAGACAGCTAGTGACCGAAGTACGAGATGGAAAAAAAGTGACACGCATGCACATTTTCAAAGGTGGTGCCAACGTTCCATTTACATAAAAAATGCACTTTTGTTAAATGAAGATTAAAGGAGCATAGACACCCAATTTTGGTGGCATGTTTTCTTCTCTACAATGATGTGGAAGGCACTACCATGCTTGAATCACCATGTGGCATTCGCCTGCGACCGCTAAATAATTTATAATAGAAATTTTCTGTCATGCTGTTTCGTTTTCGGTTTGAACAGCCGAACGATGGCTGTGATGTCAAAGTGTGGTTATATGTCACGTGAGGCATGAAAAAATGCAATACAATTGCTGCTTCATTGTTTAATTCACTGCAGTGCTGAAGCCAGCCTTCCTCAAGAGCCTGAATGACAACGAATGCAGACGCACCCATTATATTACAGTTTTTCACGGCTCACATGACCTACACTTCTCTTTGACGTCGCAGTCATCGTTCAGCTGTTGAAACCGAAACCGAAACAGCATGAGAAAGATATTCGATTATAGTAAGCTATTTAGCGGTCATAGAAAAATACCACGTGGTAGTACGTGTAAAATAATGCCTTACACCTCATTACAAAGAAGAAAACACGCACGCAAAAGTTGCGTGTCTATGCTCTTTTAAGGTGATAGTTGCGCTACATCCCATTGCTGTCTCTTTCCGTACGTCCTGGTTCATTCTGTCCACACAGAGCGAATTCAAAAGACAAAAGAATGCATTACCAACTAGTCCCATTTCTTGCATTGCTGAGCAAAAATGACACTTCATCCAGCACTACCACTGCAAAAGTTAAAAGAGGCTAAATGCACTGGATATAATACACAAAAGCCACAACAGCACACCAGTGTTCATTATTCTATGCGTATAAACTGCAAACCTTAAAGGGGTACAGACAGCAAATTTTGGTTGGTTTTTTTTGTAATGATATGCAAGACATCAGTAAACAAATTCCAAATGGAATTTGCCAAGTGCCAAAAAATAATTCAAAATTTCATTAGTTCTCATTTGCTGTTTTAGTTTCAGTATCACAGCCGAATGATGGTTATGACAACAAACTGAACTTAGGTCACGTGAGGCACTACAATAACAGATATTGTGGCTAAGTGTTCATTTGTTTTCATTCCAGCTCTTGGGCACGGTAGACATAAGGGTTGGACTGAATTAAAGTGACAAAGCAGCGATTAAGAAAGCTTTTTTCATGCCTTACATGGCTTAAGTCATATTTTATGTCATAGCCACTATTCAGCTACTGAAACCAAAACAGTATGAGAGAAGAAATTCAATTATAAATTAATTGTGGCATATAGACCCATGTATGGGCCTATGTAAATTCCACACGGTGATCCATGTATGCTAATGGCTCACGCACCCTGAAAATTAAATGTCTACGCTTCTTTAAGATAGCAGTTTTACAGAAAAATTTTACCAACACCGCCCTACACCAAAACTGGCTATGGATTCACAACACACAGGTGAGCATCTCTAAAAAATTTGTAGATTTATTATATGCAATGTGTATAAGACATGAGATGTGCTAGTGACAAAAAAAAACATGAACCACTTCCGTATGTTTCATACGTCCATTTTGCCTTGCCCTAAGCACAGATGGATGGAAGAATTGTGTCACAACACACGTCATCACCAGTCCGTCCGACACAAACACATCAGTCATATTGCATTGCAGAATAGATCATAATCCATGTTACCTGCACCAAGAAAGACATACATTAGAATCAGTTATGATGGCCAAATGCAAACAATGATGCAAACAGTTGCAAAGAGATGAAAACAAACACTGCAAGAACCCACTGCAGTGGCTTAGTAGCTATGTATTCGGCTGCTGAACCAGTGGCGCCACCCCTGCACTTCAAGTGGCATATAACCATATAACTACTTCCTCAGTCTTCATGACTTGCTTTGATGCATGGAGCAAGCGGAGGCAATGTTTCTATTTGCTTTTTAAGACCTCCATATAACAAATGTGCCCTACGACTGATAATTTTGCCCATGGAATGCCAGATTCTGTTTTGAAATAAACAGTGTAATATCAAGCAGTCGATGCAAGATATTATTATCAGTGGCCCTTTACTAATAAAATAGCAATGGAAGGAAAGGATGTTGCTAGCCACCGCATTTGCCATCAAAACCTGAAGCACCTGAGCTGTGGCTAGCACGAGAAAAAGGACAGGGAGAGGAGAAGGAGAGGGAAAGAAAAGGAGGGGAGTGATAGAAAGAAAAGATAGGGGTAGAGCAACAATATACACTACGTACAAATACAAAATATACAAAATACATGTGGGCTGTGGCGCCAACACGTGGTTGCCAAGAGTTCTCGGCGCGGCGCATAGGTGTGAGAACTGGAAGGGAGGAAGGTGGGAGTGAAAGAAAAAAAGGCAGAAAGAGGAGCCGTAGTGGAGGGCTCCAGAATAATTTCGACTACCTGGCGATCTTTATGTGCACTTACATCGCACAGCAAAACGGGCGCCTTCGCCTTTTGCCTCCATCGAAACGCCACAAATTCCTTTTCCTTCCTTAGCTCAGTTTACATAGAATGGATGCTTTCAGTGTCGATGGTTTTCTGCAGCCTCAACCTTGTTTGTAGAGCTCTCCACTGTAAAAGGCAATGTAGGTACGTGCTCCTCAGACCTTTCATGATCTTGAACTTTTGGGCTCAGCTTCCACCATGCCTGAACCCCACTCACAAATTTAGATGCCGTTTCTATAGCATGACTGGCGACCAGGCAGCAGGTGAGTACACCATCCATGACTGCGAAATTTTCTGGCTATTAGGCATTGCTTTGTAAAACCAAGCTTTGGAAAGCTGGTGCAACCTTCCCTTATCTTTCGTCCCTTGGCTCGACACTACATTTACAAAAATTCTTCAGTGGCCGAGAGCCGGCTATCAAGACAGCCAAATGGTTCAGCCGATTGGCACTACTGCAGACCATTGCATACGGCCACGCCCATACTTAGTTTGTTCTCTTCCGTTTTTAGTGCAGAATTACGTTCCTGAAGGCTTGCGCAGTGAAACCATTCACATTGCAGTTCACATGGATAACAATAACGTTAACTTGGATATAAATGAAGAGTATAATTGTAAGCATACGTTGTAGGTTAGGTGACCACATGTATAGCAGGATACGTTATCCGCTCTGTCGAAATGCGGTTGGAAGAAGCAGATCAGAAGCAGAAAATTTAGGAGAAGAAAATGAAGGCAAGCCACAAGCAGGTGCCGCAGGTACTTGTATAAAAAAAATGAATAAATTCTGGTCCTGGATTAAGCAACAGTATTCGTCACCCGATTTCTTTGCATTAAATTGGCCAACAACAGGGTTTCTACAACAGTTTCATCAAGCATTAAGTAAGTGCATCTGCAAACTTATTTATGTCGTGCATTGCCCTCTCAAGGGTGACTTCTCTAATTAAGCTTGCAATACACCCCCATACGTGTGCTCAATGATAGTTTGGAAAAGAACTCAACTGCCCCCACACTGGGAATTTTTTCAGGACCATAAGCATGCATACATACTACCAAATCCTGGAAACACAGGCCCCACTACCCCCCCCTAACAGTCCTTTGTTCAGCTCTGCTGGCTGTTTCTAGAACATGCTCAAAAAAGGAAAGTGCCTCTTAGATGTCGCAATCGGAACTCCTCATCGTGCTTTGGGTGTTGGGCTGCATGCATTGGTACCCGGAGGGCGATGATGGCAAGCGGGCTGTTACAATGGGAGTTCACGGAGAAACACCGTTTCAGCTGACCCTGTACCCGAACCCATTCCTGAAATGCTGTCAATCTGACGACGTTGTAGTTAGGTACCAAGCAGAGCATTTCACATGCCACGTATACACGGGTGAGGGCCTTTTACTCTGTATTCTCTACATTTAATTTTTGACCTCTCCTTTCCGCCAGTATGTGCAAGTTGACTTCAGCATCCAGACTGCAAAGCTACCAACATGCACTATGCCATAACAACAGAAAATATATAGTGCGAAGCGGCCCTTTGGAGCTGGCAGACGACATACGTTGCTAGGCTCGGTTTTTTAACGAATTTAGCTGTATTTCTCTTTTTAACAATAACTTTGTCTTATTCAGAGCGAGAAAAAGGGAAGACCCACATAATGCAGTACATGAATCCCTTGCGTATATTTCATCTGAACTCTACGACCTAAAGCACAAGGACCTTGATAAGGGCACCCCTTCCTACTTATTTCTCTTTTTGGGGGGGAGGGGGGTTTTATAGTCAGCGTGTAGGGATCAGATACTTGTCGTTCTTCCACTAGGCTACGGCGTTTTGTGCCTTTTTATGTTTTAAATGTGTGAGATGGATGTGGGGCGGGCCCAAGGACCAAGAAATGCATATGCGATAAATGAACTAGACACACTAAACACTGGGGGAGCGAATCCTGGCTGAAGCGATACTGCTGGCAGGCTTTGCTCGGGAAAGGGGAGTGATCTGCATGTACACAAAAGAGAGGCGATGCGGCGGCGCCACAGCTGACGGGTGTCGGCTAACACGCTCGGGCACATGGGTCTCCTATGTGTATTGGGTTAATGCTTGTGTTCCCACAAAACACAATAACATGGCCTTGCCAACGTGAAGACAATGGCGTAGGGATCCTTGGCATAAGCCAATGCATGCGTTGTACAGCAGTCCTCACAAGAGAATGATTGGTTCTGCCTAGAGATCAGAGACTTCCCACTCTGCGTCTCAGTGACAGGCTTCCCATGCCTTTTTGCGTTTTCACAGAATAATTCTTTGCATTCCCCACCCTCCCTTGCTCTCACTGCCCAGCTGTACACGCCTCAGCGCTGCACCCAGTGCGGATCGCAAACCCCACACACCGCTCGTGACGCCACTGTCAACCCAAGGATGTCAGATCGAAACCCAGCCATGGAGCTGTATATTTTTGGAGGCAGAATGCAGTAACACCCGTGTGCTGTTTGATGTAAGTGCACTTGAAAGGGACATTGAGGATAACGTCAGCCAATCTTTGCTCTTAGTAAAAGTTAACTCTACGGCACTTTCTGGGCAAGCTGATGCTTGTCCCACAGCAAAAGACACATTATTTGCCAAGAAAATTGCATTTAAAACATTTTTCTCCACTTGGTACAAACAGGTGACATCTACACCAAAGAGAACTCGGTGTTCACCATTTTGAAGTGAACAGTTGTGTAGCTTAGCCCCTAGGATCCATGCCCAAGAAACTGTGTTGATAAACCACAATTTATTTGCGAAATCAGCCGGCAATAGTGACACAAGTGCTTCTATTTTTTGGCCTTTTCTAGCTTAAAAAGGCTGCATTTTTAGTCAAAACAGCGCTTTTGTCATTAAAATGCGGTAATCCATTGATACAGGCCTACTTCAATTTGCCCTCAGTGTCCCTTTAAAGAGAAGCTCCAGGGACTTCTCAAGATTATCATATTCTAATGAAACTTATCTGTAGGTTTTTCTCTCATTCCTGATTACTTCCACCAAGTTTGGCAGCCATGCAACATTTCATTCCAGGATAAATTGATTTTGAAGTTTGCCATTTCCGTGGCCTCAGTTCAGATAACTTCTACAGGCAACACTGAATTTTCAATGTCGCATTGACCGCGCATTAACACACGCTCCCTGCTTCACAAAAAAAATTTTTGAGACATGTATTAGGTTGCCTTAGGCATTTTATGAAAGGACTCATCGTTTTCAGTCGCTACTTCAGCCATTCAACACACGTACGAGCATTTTTATAGCAATGTTAGTGACATCGCTGCTGCATCATGCGAAGCATCGTCCCTGGCCACTGACTGAGTCTCGCTTCGGGTTGCTTTTGCTGTTTAAAAAATTCCACTCAGTATTTTGAAAAACAGTTTGTTGTGGTGGGGAGAGGGGACTCTTAAAGGGAAGCTGAAGCACTTTTCGAAAATGAGTTCTCTACGTCATTTTATAGCTTTTAGTCCGCTGAAAAAGAATATCTCATTCAAGAAGCGCAGACATAAACACAAAAAGTTGTTTTTTAGAAGAAAACGCGCCTTATCGCCTCAGGGCGCCGAGCGAACGCTGCTCTTGCCCACGATTGGCCAGGACTGTCGTGACATCATCCACGGGGATCTCCGGCCGGCACCGACGGCGTTGCTTCAGCTGGCTTTTAAGGACTACGTTTTGGAAATTATAGATAATTCAAGCAGTGTTGAACAGTTTGGACTTTCATCATGCATGTTCGAGCCATCAGCAGGTTCAGAAAATGGCAGAACCAACGAAGCCGCGGAGTGCGCCGGCAGAGAAAGTCAAGTCGCGACATTCTCACGTGTTGGAAATCTCGACTGGATGGATGAGAGCTTTTATTTCCACCGGAAATGGAGACCCCTTACTACTCACCGCCGCCGGCACACAGGCCTGGAGGGCAGGGGGCGGAGTCTCCATGACTAAAGGCTAACAAAAAGATTTTATCTCTTCACGGCCTCAGCCGCCAGGTGGATTGGCTTGATTCTGCCGAGCGGGTTCTTCGTTGCGCAGCAGGGGTTGCCAGCTTTCTCTGCTATCAATATCTTCATCGACTCCGGGGTAGTCAGCGCATTCCCATATTCTTTGCTTCCGGGTAACCGTGGAACCGCCGGAGTGTCGGAACCTGGACGAGCGTGCGCAAACCTATTCCGAAATCATTGAGAACTACAGACTAAACAGAAAACTGGTGCCACCGCCGGATAAGAAGCTAAGTATTAGAAAAGCGACCACATAGCGGCGCCTGCAAGCCGGAAATTTCATTAACCCAGTATGGACCTTACACGTGCTACCAGGGTAACACGAAAACCAAATCTCGACTGATACGTATGTTTTGTGTAGGTGCATGCGTGTGCATATCTTTTGTGTAGGTGCATGTGCAAGTGTCAATGAAAAAAAAAGAAAATTGCGCCGAAATGTTGTTGTGTACCGCTGCTGCATAAAAGCCTGGCCACCAACTTCTTTCCGGCAACAGTCTGTGTGCGTCTTCTCCTGGTCCTGCGTCTTTTTTTCGCTGTTTATTTTCTCTTGACGAACTTCTTG
Organism: Amblyomma americanum; assembly: GCF_052857255.1. Taxonomy (NCBI): domain Eukaryota; kingdom Metazoa; phylum Arthropoda; class Arachnida; order Ixodida; family Ixodidae; genus Amblyomma; species Amblyomma americanum. Next base: position 109,096,327 of record NC_135497.1, read on the forward strand.
TAACGCCTGTAAGCATGATCTAAATCAGATAACCGGCACGCTTACACGAGTCGCGCAAGGTAAAGCATATGTTTGTTCATTTATTTATAGTTGCTTGCCTAATTACTCCCGAAGGCCTTTTAGTTTAGAACTACAAAAGAATGCCAAACTGGATGAGTTGGAGTGGGTTAACTGCTGCACTGCAGCGCGAAGAGACGAGGTGACCGGGAGGAAGCTCCCGTGTGCGCTTTCTTTCTTTCGCATGTTTGGGCTGCTGTTCAGCCATGAAACTCCTGTACTTCGGAGCTCGTGGTGTTGCTCATCAAAACTAGTGTGCTGCGAGATATAGTTGCTGCTGTTGCGTATCGAGATAACCAGCAGAATTACTTGTGGATGACATACATGTATGCGTAACGCAGCTGACAACTTTGCCGTTCTGACTAAAGGACAAATTAGCATGAATTCTGGCGCCATTGGCGATCGTCAGCCATGACCAAGCGCTCATGAATGCAAACGTTTGCTTTGCTCAAGTATACTAGTCTTATATAATCTCTTTTTGTTCAGTTAGGTGCAGCTTCGTTTGCTGCGCGCTAATGAAAGATTAAGAGAATTGCTTGTGCTGCCATGAGGTGCAAGCAATCAGGAAAAAGCAAAAAGGCACACAGTGCGTAACGAGCTTAAAAGAGTTCAAGACTGTGTGCCTTAAAGACAGTGCTGGAAGTGGCCTTAGCTCAGCATGGATGTGAACCAGCTGGAAAAGGCAGAGTTTACAAACAGGTAAGAAAGTAATGTAATGAAAAGAGGAATATTGATGCACATATTTTGTGCAGGCAGTTTCGGCATGCTGCGCACCACCAGATTGTCTGGTTAACGTCGAAGAGGCTGGGGAAGAGCAACCGACGGATTCTATCAAGCTGTTGTGCTGTTCGAAACAAGTAGCATGCCAAACTGGTTTATATACAGACTTCAAGCATTACACGGAACGCCCGAACGAGACAGAGTAAATGGCACTGGCAGAAGATTACATTGATCTGCGGTTCGCCAAAGCGCGGGCCGCAGCGAAGCAAGCGCAGCCGGACAGCCGGCCGACTCTCCGTGAATGGCGTCACTTTTGCCAGTTATCCCTCTCGTTCGTCCCCCCACCCGGCACTTCCGGAAGCGACGAGGGCGTGACGGCGGCGGGTTTTTAAGAACCGATTGCAGCTCTGTTTGTGGATACAATCAGGAAAAATTTACACACGTGATTTTCAAGGTTCTTTCTTCCTAACCACAGCGTTTCATGCAATTTGAAAACCGTTTCAGCTTCCCTTAAGGAATTTGATGTGACTATCAACTCATAAAGTTGGAAAAAACCTCGCAATTGCCCTTTAAAGGGCCCCAGGTAGTCTAAATTAATCTGGAGTCTTCCCCTACAGCACCTCTCATGCCCATGCGACATTTTGGAACGTTATATCGACATCATTCAATTACAAAAAATTTCTCAGAAAGGATGGAAAAAGTTCACACCCAAGTGACCAACAGCTTTGAGATTTTTAATTTACATCCTCAAACTGTCAAAAAGAAATATGGCAAAAAAAATTTTAATATTTGCAGCATCAACACTCTAACATACATCTTCCCAACAAAGAGAGAAGGATATAAATTCTGTAAATCACAACTATAGCAAGTACCATAACTCTGCACATTAAGAGTTATAACAATAAAGTTTACAATGTACTCTATTGCTCCATGCAGCAATGCAAATGAAAGCACCAAATTTTTTGTATTCTACAATTTCATAGTTTCACTCTTTATACTGTATAAGTATGTAGCTCAAAGCTCAAAGGCAGTGCTGTAATGTAATCATATGCAAAAGCTCAACGTTTGGAGCTTAGGCTACCTATTTTACGAAACACAAACAGGCTAAGTTCAAACTAACATGATGAGAATTGCAGACAAAGTAATTTAGCATTTCCCCTTGAATACAACCCCCCTTTAAACCAATGCAACAGCTGCACAGATGTAGGTCCCAAAATGTACCATGTAAAACTGCTCACCAGAAAGCCAGCAAATGATGTGACAAAACCTTCTTTCACAAGCTCCCACACTCCACCATACTCTTCATCGTCCACCTTTTGGAACGAGCTTGTGTACCCATACACAAGAACAACATTAATACAGAAGAACCTGCACAGAAAATGTGTTCAACATAAACCAGGGGCAAACTTACGGCCAACTCTCAAAACGATAGGCCAGATGGGGGTCAGGTAAGCACAAGTGGCTTCTTCACTATAAAAATATAAAGGACACTGACTTTGTCACAAGGAAAATGTTTGCTAAGAGGGGCAGCGGAAGGTACTCTTTCAATCTATTATGTTTAATTATCCTTATGGCATTAATACATTTTTATGCAACTATCACAGCTGCATTTGACATTGTTAGAGTCAGCATGTTTATCATCTCTGCATTTAGTGTTGCATGAGTAATACCTAAAAAAACTGATGGATTAAACCATTAAACCTGAAAACCAACAGCAATACCAGAAGTTCAAAAAACAGATTCCGCCGTGAACACAGTTGAAAGCCTTACCATGCAAGCATGTAGCAACAGTTCTGTGAGGCCCTGACACAATATGAGACTGAAATTATCAGAACCATGGATTTCACTGATGCTGCTAATACTGTAGTAAACACATTTTCCCACTAAACTGTAAGATCATACTTTAACAGCATTATAAACATTAGCAGCTCAGTTATGCTGCCTTCAAGACAAATGCATTGCCTACTGACCTCTAATCAACCCTGCCCTGCTCGACCTGCGGCCACATCCACCATGCATATTTCCTAATCACAACAGCTTATCGGACACTCACCACCAGGTGCTACATTTTCCTTCTGCTATAATTCACTCAGTTGACCTGACAAACCATGTCAAGCCAAATTCCATTTAATTTCCTCTTAATTTTCGTTAGTATATTATTAACGTGTTTGTTGTCTAATCCATGTTGCTCTCTGTCTCTCATGGTTACCCTTGTCATTACTTTCACAGAATATCATGTGGACTCTACTCTGATGATGGTGCATGATGATGATTAAGGTGAACAACATTATTCCAGGGAAAAGTAAGCAGGACACTCTAAGCTCCTTCTTGTAGCAACTGGGACTAATATATTTATATGTTTATGGCGGGCTGGTGTCTGTAAGGTCGTTAGTGGAGCAGTGGCATCTGAGGCCAGTTGGCTGCAGTTTCAATCTTGTCCAATGCACTGGCTGCTTAATGCTAACAAGAAAAAGGGTCATGTGTCACTACAAATAAACAAACTGTGTATTAAAAGCATGGATCAGCACCACGCAGCCTAGTTTTTTATTAGTGATGGAGGCTGGCATACTCAAATTGCAACATCGCGTAGCAAAGCCATAAAGCCACACTGTCAGCAGTGCCAATGCTTCAGCCAACTACCCAACCCATCATGTAACATTATATCCCACAGTGTAGTCACTAGTTCCCATTGTAGTGCTGCATAGCAAATATGATAGCAATTGGAACACCCAGAAAAACAAAAAAAAACAATGATCATAAAATGAAGACACGGAATATAGCCGATGGTCAATGCTTGCAGTAATTAAGGGTACATGGCCGATTGTGGGACAGTGACATGAGTTGCAAGCAAACAAAACCATGAGCAACTAAACAACGCAGTTGACCTAAGACAAAGAGTTTCTACAAAACGCTTTAAGAAATGTTTCAAGTGCATTCAAATTTCTAGCATCTGCCACGTAAAGATTACAATCCTCAAGTCTATGTCAAGTGCTTTTCTGATGTGGCTATTAAGAGTAACTATAGTCGGACACAACTCAAGAATAAAGCAGCAGATGCCCCTTAACAGTGATCCTCCAGCCTATGGCATCCATAGATTTTCATCACGCCGAGGTTAAACTGATTAAGGAGTGGTTATCCCCATTCATCTGCTGCACCCTGCGATTTCACGCTAGCAGGTCCAAGGAGATCTGTCAAGGAAGAGGGGAGAATCGGTCAATGACAATGGCTGGAGGGGCTCCTTTCAGGGGCATTTACCATTTCGTTCTCGAGTTGTACCCGACTATAGCATTAGTTCTGGAGCAGAAAGTTATGTGGACGGATGAGATTAAGAAGTCTGCGGGGACAGTGTGGCTGCAGCTGGTACAGGGCAGGGTAAATTGGGGAGATATGGGAGAGGCCATTGTCCTGCAGTGGGCGTAGTGATGATGATGATGATGAACACTAAAGCTTTAAAGGCAAGGGAATGAGAAACCTTCCTTCGTACAGTGGTAGCCGCTCACTGGAGACAACTACAAACGTGGTCATTTTCTTCTTAATTCTTCCATCTATTCCACCCCATTGTCTAACCTCTTAGTGCCCTGAATATGGGAAACCCCTACAACTTATCACTACCTCTGGGCCTGGTCATCCCCTATTGCTGCACCCTCAATACCCTCCCCCAAACACCTGCCTCCTGGGTGACTGCTCTTTTGACCACTGTCGCCTCCATAAAGCCTAAGCTGATCAAGAAGGCTAGGCTGGAAGGGGCAGCCAGAGGGGTCCTGGACTGAGGACTCCTCCCGGGAAGCTACAAAATAATTTAAGTTTATTCTCATAGCAGTGGCCAAACTGCACTGGGCAGGACATGTAATGTGCAGAACTGAGAACCACTGGTCTATTAGTGTGTCAGAGTAGATGCCAAGAAAAGGAAAATGTTGTCAGGGACAGCCGACAGACAGAGTTGCAAGCGTGTTAAGTTTGCTGGAACAACGTGGCCACAGTTAGCACAAAACAAGGATATCCAAAGGTGATTGGGAGAGGCTTTTGCCCTGCAGTGGGCTCTACTTGGCCAATGATGATGAAAACAGTGACGATCCACTCTGCACCAGGGAACGGTATACTGGGCATTCTGGTTTATGGGGGTTTAACGTCCCAAAGCGACTCGGGCTATAAGGGACGCCGTAGTGGAGGGCGCCGGAAATTTCGACCACCTGGGGTTCTTTAAGGTGCACTGAAATCGCACAGTACACGGACCTCTAGAATTTCGCCTCCATCGAAATTCGACCGCTGCAGCCGGGATCGAACCCGCGTCTTCCGGGCCAGCAGCCGAGCGCCATAACCACTGAGCCACCGTGGCGGCTTCATACTGGACGTTCTAAGCTCCATCTTAAAATATCTCGAAATAACAGCCAACCATGAACATATATATGGCCATGGTTTGCTGGTAACTGCAAGGTCAGCTAATGCAGCAACGCCATGTTAAGCCCGCTGCTTCAGTCTTATCCAATCCAGTAGCTGCTCAATGCACGAAAATAACATTGACATGTCATTGCAAGGATGTGTAAATGAGGGCAGAGAACATCTTAGCAATAAGTCTGCTGTGATGGGAGTCTGCCTCAGAAAATATGTTACAATGTTAACCATATGAAATTCTGGCGCTTGTGTGGTAAGCAGCCATTTATGAACAAGAAAGCTAAGCTAAAAATAGGTGGCTTTGCACGCCTTAACCAAGAGTGCACATTCACGACAAAAACTTCTCATGTCTCTTAGTGAGGGTCACTACCACCCCCCCCCCCCCCCCCCACACACACACACACATTTTGCACACGCGGAATTTGTAGCGTCTCAGATAACTAGGCCAGAGGTGACGTGATTATTTATTCCGCATTCTCAAAATAGCGCTGCTCCTTGGAATTTGTCCTCTGCATGGTTTCTTGGCACGTGTACTTACAATGCGATTCCCAAGAATCCTTTGAGTGGCACCAGGCCCCAGGCCAACCCAAGCAAAATTCCAAGGATTTGCCGTGACCAGTACAAGACGTCAAGGAATTCGTCCTGCAAGCACGCGCAGATGAAACACGGTAAGAGTTATAGCCGAGCGCGTGCTCCATCTGGGAAAGCAAGAGCCCCGCATCAACAATCGCGAACACGTGAGTCCGCGCCTGAGCAGTACGGTGCGGATCCTCTCCGGTTTAAGCACGCATCATTTCGATCTTAATTTCAGAAAAGTAGATGGAGAAAGAGGTCGCGCAATATACGCTGCACTTGAAACGAGTCTGGGTGCCTGGTTGTCTAGTTTCACACTTTAGACCAGGATTGCAGCGTTCCACTCCAACAGTATACAACATATTTTGTCGTGTCCTCAAGTGCGTTTCACTCGCTCGAAAAAAAGCGCGGAGAAAAATACATGAATCCAAGCAGCAAAACAACAAGCGTCGAATGCAATACAGTTTAGTCTCATCGTAGGAAAGAGCACACGGATATTCCACCTCTCACCTTGTCGGGCCATTCGGAGTTCGGCGTGAACGCTCGCACCCAGACTGAAGATAAGCTTCCCTTAGCATGACCATTTCTTTCCGCTTGTTTGCGCCTCTGGTTCATTTTTACCACAACTCTGAAAGACCAAATAGGGAACTCTCACAAAACAGATTTCCTCACAAACTTCCTCACGCTCAGCACGCCGACCGAGCCATGATTTCGAGTTCTGTATCCCCCTGTCGGTGCATATGTCGCGCGCAATAAGATTTCACCTAAGAAACAAGTTGGTTTAAAACATAAATACGTAAAGCTCCTAGTAATGCCTAAGTGTATAATTTTGCAACTTTCCAATTAATATGCCATGCACTCTGCAAGCATCGGCTCTAAATTGGGGCCTCAAGGCGCGTTATTTGAATATCGGCTTCTAATGCAATGGTTAGCAGAGCATATAATCACCTTTCTTCGGCAGAAGTAATAAAAATTTTCAACTGGCAGAGAGAGTTGCAATTGAAGAAGCAAGCCGGTGTCACTATTTCAAGGAGGAATACGGAGCTGAAGTCACGTCTTTGCCCCCCCCCCCCCTTTCCCCCACCTCCAGAAAAAAAGCAAAATGCCTTTTTCAATCTTTCCCAACCGTTCCAGAGCCTGCCATAAAGTTTCATTCTGGCCTCTAGAGTAGAAAGTGGGAAATTCGAGTTTTTGAAGCGATGGTGGCGCGCTTCTCGGGAGAGAGAGAGAAAAAAACATTCTTATTGCAGCAATCATAAGTGGTCGGACCCTCTATTCAGTGAGTCCGTTGGACGCTGCTGCAGCTCGGGCTGGCCCCACCATCTCCTGCTGGTGCCGCAGGTCAGATCCGGAGAGCGTCCTCCCACTGATCAGCCTTCGGGCCGTTTATTCTTGATATATAGAGGTTTTCTTGGCAGTCCCATACCTTATGGTACAAGTCTACCTCCTCTCCGTAGTGTGCGCATTCTGGTTCGTATAATTCCAGATAACTGCCAGACAGACAGAACTACTTTATTTCTGCAAGTGAGTTTTAGACCCTGCTGGGTCCCTGGGCCACTGCGCGGTCCCGCACTGCATCATGTAGGTCATGTCGGGACATGGCGTCGGCAGCCCGAGTCACCGCAGCAAGCTGCGATGTCGGGTCTGCACACGTGAGCAGGACCTCCCAGTCCTCCCATTTCGAGATGGCGTGCTGCCCCTGCGGGGGAGGTTCAGCAGGGCAGCCGAAAAGGATGTAGGAGAGTGGCGTGAGGGTCACCGCACACGGAGCATGCAGGGGATGTGCCACAATAGTGTTATAACAGCTGAGGGGATGACAGAGAGCGGGTCTGGAGGCGTCTGAAGAGGATCTATTGGGAGTGCGTAAGAGAGGGGTGGGGAGGGGGGGGGGGGGGTAAGTCCGACGTTCCAAACGGGGTATCTGCGTGAGCTCCGCAAAGGTGTGCGCCCGCTCCCTCGAGGATCCTGGATCGAGACTGCCCTGAGCCCGGCAAATCAAACCTCGGGCCAATTTATCGGCAGCCTCGTTTACAGGGTTCCCAGAGTTATAGTGAGCCGGCACCCACTGGACCTCTACTCTGCGCGGTAAATTTTGGGTAGGAGTGTTCAACAAGTGCCAGGCAGGGGTGTGAATCCTACCCCTGGAAAAGTTGGACATAGCCGTTTTGGAGTCGCTGAAGATGTATTGGGCGTCCGAATGTGTAAGAGCCGGTTAGGGCGATGGCGGTCTCCTCTGCTTCCTCGGACGTATAGCACGAGGGAAGACGGTGAGTTAGCGGGTGGGGTAGGTCTTGACTGTAGGCAATGGTTTATGGTTTATGGGGGTTTAACTTCCCAAAGCTACTCAGGCTATGAGGGACGCCGTAGTGGAGGGCTCTGGTAATTTATACCAGCTGGGGTTGCTTGACATGCACTGACATCGCACAGTACACGGGCCTCTAGCACTTCACCTCCATCGAAATGTAACCACCGCAGCCGGGATCGAACCCGCGTCTTTCGTGTCAGCAGCCGAGTATCATAACCACGAGCCACAGCGACGCCACGGAGCCGGAACAACTGCTTTGAATCTCGATCGCGAAGGCCGCGTTTTAATGGAGGCAAAACGCTTAAGGCCTGCGTGTGCTGCGCAATATCAGTGCATGTTAAAGATCCCCAGGTGGTCGAAGTTATTCTGGAGCCCTCCGCTATGGTACCGCTTTCTCTCTTCCTTCTTTCGCTCCTTCCTCCATCCCCCGCCCCCGGCCCCCGCCCATATTGCGGTTTATGAACGAATGAGTTAAACTTTATTTCTATAAAGGAAGGTGATAAGAGGATGGTGCTTGGGCACTGGGAGGTCGTCCCGGCACCGGGAGTCCATTAGCGCTCGAGCCCAGCGTCACCCGCTAAACCAGCAGAAGCTCGTCTTGCAGGTTGGCGCTGATAAGTGCCTCTCACTGTTCGGCTGACGGATTTTAAATTTAGGGTTGTATCGGGCTCGAAGAACAAGCCCTGTGTTGGCATTACCTGTGAGTAATTCAGGACAAGCGCTTCTAGTTTCCTTGGCTGCCACCACGTGGTGCATGGCTTTGAACGTTCAAAAATAGCGCGTTGACATCTTCCGTGACTAAGAGAGATAATGACTGAGTGGCGGCACTGGATGGGCGCTGTCCCGATTTCCTGGTAATGGCATGGGTGTCCACCGAGAAATGATATACTGCGCCTTTCCTTTCCTAAAAACCAATTTGCGTTTTTATGGAGGAAAAACGCTAAGGCGCCCGTGTACTGTGCGATGTCAGTGCACGTTAAAGATCCCCAGGTGGTCGAAATTATTCCGGAGCCCTGCACTACGGCGCCTCTCTCTTCCTTTCTTCTTTCACTCCCTCCTTTATCCCTTCCCTTACGACGCGGTTCAGGTGTCCAACGATATATGAGACAGATACTGCGCCATTTCCTTTCCCCCCCAAAACCAATTATTATTCCGGATACATCCTGTTGGTCTTCTCAGGTTGTACATTGAATCTTCCTGTAATTGGCTATAATATTTAATCTCTTCTTTTATATTTAGTCTGTCTTGGGGTGGATATATCATCATTGAAAGTCAGTAGTCCGTGTATGTCCGTGTAAGAATGTCCGTGTATGTGAGTAGATGATTTTTAGAGCTGCGTTCAATCACGTGGGGTGCTTGGGGGAGTAGAGTCGAGCAGCGGCGTTTGCACCCTCGTTCCCATTGATTTATTGTTTGGATGGGGCCCATACTAATAATTCTTTCCTGCCTTGGGATTCTACCCTTTAGCATTTCTTTCCCCACCTTGCCAATCCTACATTTACTATGATTCCTTCACACCATCTGCGAGTCGGACATAATAATAATAATAATAATAATAATAATAATAATAATAATAATGATAATAATAATAATAATAATAATAATAATAATAATTATTATTATTATTATTATTATTAATATTATTATCATTATTATTATTATTATTATTATTATTATTATTATTATTATTATTATTATTATTATTATTATTATTATTATTATTATTATTATTATTATTATTATTATTATTATTGTGACATTCCGTGTGTGCTACGAGGATCCACGTTCGACGGCGCGGCGTAGACGGAGACCCGTGACAGCGGCATCATCAATTACCCAGCCATGCTCTTTGAGTGACGACCAGAAAAACCGGTCCCGCCGCCGCCCCGGGGAAACAGGCTTTATCCTCCCCAATTTCCGGTTACATTCCAGGACAAGGGAGCTGTCAGCGGGCCAGAGCGCGCCATACCACAGCCGACGCTATGCGAAACCGCGAAGACGACATTCTTTCCCTCCCCCCCCCCCCCTTTGTCGTGGGCTATCGCCGGGAAGGCACCCACAGCTTCCCAGAAGGGCCGCGACGGACACCTGTCATGGCGGACAGGCAGTACTCGCCAAGAATGTGGAAAGACAGGCGCTAGTGAATTAGCTCCGAAGAGAGAGCCTGTGTATACTCTCACTTGAGAGAGAGTGGTGGCGTTTTTGTTGTTTATTTAGTTTGTATTGTTAACAGACTCTGGGTTCGAGGCTAAGCCCAACCCAAAGGGGTGGTCCCCATCTCGCATGTTATTTTGGATTGGAGAATTGATGCTTTGGGCGGGCCACTGGAAATGACCGCCCTTAGTCCTTTGTTAATCAAGTGCTTAAAAGCACATGTAAACGGATGCAGTCCAGTCTGAGCTGGGGCTCCATGCTTAGCATGTAATGAGATGCTACTTAGGCACTAACCTGCCCGGTCGATGAGTAAAGTAGTGCAAAGTTTGTTCTGTTGTAAAATTATGCTCTGCTGTCATCATCTACAAGCTCGCCTCCTGTTCATCTTCCAAGCCGAACGACACTAGAGGAAGGGTTTGTGAACCATCCTCGAAGAAACGGACGACTATTGAAATTCTACTGCAAGCACGCTCAGGACGACATCGTTCGCCAAGAGGGCCTTCAGCGCCGAAGCCCGACGGCGTGCAGCTTCTGCCAGCAACCGCTCGAGCCCAACTCCGGAGCCACTCCATCGCCCCCATGAAGTCGTCGGCACGTAAGCTCGGACGCCCCAGCCTCTGATGTATAACCTTAATCATGTGTAATTATTGAATATACCTGTTTGTTTAAACTGAGCCATACGGTGTCTCTTTGCCTCTCCGTCCCGTGTGGACCTGCGCATTATGGGGGTCATCACACTGGTGTCAGAAGTGGGGTCTCAAAAGCAAATGTCCTCTGAATGCTGTGACATTCATGACTTCAAAATTGTAATCAAAAGGGAATCACGGGACTGATTGTGGGACTTTTACCCCCATTTGAGAGGCTTGAGGCACTGGAGGGCTTGAAAAAAAAAATGACTGTATCTGAGGGAGCTCCCACTCCACAGCCGTCGCTCGGAGAAAGCATGCTGGCATTAGGAAGCGTCATTCCGACGTTTGCGGGAGATAAGACAGGGGTTCCAATCTGCGATTTCTTTTCCATGCTAGAAGAGATTGGGAAAATGGGGGGATGGTCCGATGCTCAAATGCTGGGAATGGCGAGGTGTAAGATGGCAGGAGCTGCTCATGATTTTGCATGGCGAGACGAAAAAGTAAAATCCACAAAATCATTTGCGGAATTTAAAAAGCTCGCGTTTGAGCATTTTGACACTGAACCACGTCACGTGCGAGTACAGAGGTTCCGTGACGCCGGACAGATGGTAGGGGAGGACGTGCGAACGTTTGCGTCGCGGCTTCAGCGCTTAGCGCGCGATACGTTAAGCAGGGAGGAGGAAGGAGACCAGCTTAAGAAGAAATACGCGGAGGATATACTTAAAGAGGAAATGACCGCTTTGTTCGTGGCTGGTCTGCAAGACCCCGTGCGCCGGTTCGTGCTCTCGCGCAAGCCGAGCAATTTCGACCAAGCCGTGGAGGCCGCATTGGATGAGGAACAAAATGAGGCGTTAACGACAGCCGCAGCGAGAGTACGCGTCATAGAGAGAGCGGTGCTCAACCCTGAGGTTGCTCTCTTGACAGAGCGGTTAGATCGCTTAGAACAGCTGCTATCTCAGCAGGTAGAATGCCAGGTTGAAGCGCGCGCTCAACAGCGCCCATTCGCTGGAAACCGGAGACCGCCACAAAGCTACAGGCGCGGTATGCGAGATTTTGAAGAAATCGTATGCTTCGCTTGCCAGGGTCGCGGACACATCGCCAGGTTCTGCCAAAACGTGCGCCGTTGGGAGCCACAAAGAGAAGCAGGCGAGACACGCCCTAAGCAAGCCTACAGCGGGGCTCCAGATACCGAGTCAAAAAACTAGTTAGTCCTCCCCAGCCTGAGGAGCGTGGGGAGGGAGCAGTAGATGATGAGGTGGTGGTAGTTTGTGTGGCCGACGAGGCATGCCCTGTTGTGCGTTGCAAGTTAAATGGTTGTTGTATGGAATTGTTGATAGATACGGGGTCAAAGGTGACATTGCTTAAGGAGAGCAGTTTTAACACGCTTCGAAGGAAGGGGGACCGCGAGGTGTTGGAAGCGTCTGGTGGTATGGCAACCAAATTTGTAGGCATAACGGGGGATCCTCTTGGCATAAGTGGACTCTACCGGTTACACTTCTCTCTCGGCGGAATTGCATTGGAGCACCCCTGCTACGTATGCCCGGACACGGTGTCTCTGCCAAACGGAGTGTCAGGTATATTAGGGCAGGATTTTTTGAGAAAAGGGAAGGTAGTAGTCTCATTCTCTGAGGAAGAGGTTAATGCGGGCGGCTCAAAAGTTCCGTTTTTGAACAGGAGAGGGGCTGAGATTCGCATTACCGATATGGACACCCGTCAAACAGTGGGATCATTGGAGAAGGTATATTCGCGGGTTGCCGTCCGGCTAGTCGAGGAGGCGGTCGTCCTTCCTTGGTCGGAGCACATTTTGTACGCGTTTGTGCCTTCAGATGTAGAGAGCGGCGCCGTGGGAGTGCTTGAGCCGGTCGACTCTCTCAGCAATGGCCTGAAGGCAGCCGCGTGCCTCGTGACAGTTAATGACGCCCACAGAGTGCCCCTACGGGTGGTTAACTGTAGCCAGCAGCCACTGAGCCTTCCCAAGAACAAAACATTGGCTTTCTTCACCTCTGCGATAGAGCAACGTGAGCCCACCGATACGGTACTCGCAACTGTAGAGCATGCTAGTCCTTCGGCTGCTCCAAAGGTGTCGTTCGATCTTTCTCACGTAAAATCCAGGGAGAGGGAGGCTCTGGCTGGTTTGCTGAACGACTACTCGGAGGTATTCGCCGCGTCCAACCTGGATTTGGGCTGCTGTGGCGTTATAAAGCACAGGATAGAAACCGGCACTTCATCGCCCGTTTACCAGCGTGCGTACAGGATTCCTTACTCCCAACGTGAGGAGATGGAGCGGCAGGTGCAGGACCTGATTGATCGCGGCATTGTCGAACACTCAAAGTCACCCTGGGGAGCACCAGCACTATTGGTGGAAAAGCCAGATGGCTCGTATCGATTGGTAGTGGACTACCGCAAACTAAATGCCGTAACTCGCATCGATCCATACCCCATCCCCAATATACAGGAGACGCTTTCTCAGCTGGGCTCTGCCAGGTACTTCACGGTAGTGGACATGGCGGCGGGATTCTGGCAGATAGCAATGGATCCGGCAGATGCCGAGAAAACGGCATTCAACACGCCCTCAGGGCACTATGAATGGAAAAGAATGCCGATGGGTCTGGCCAACAGCCCTGCTGTCTGGCAGAGAACCGCTGATGTTATCCTGGCAGGTCTTCTGGGGAGGCTGTGCTTCGTGTATATGGATGACATTATCATATACAGTGGCAGTTTTGATAACCATTTGCGCGATATTGAGCAGGTTTTGGTGCGACTAAGAGCAGCGGGTCTCAAACTGAAGCCCTCGAAGTGCCAATTCCTCAAAAACGAGGTGAAATACCTCGGGCACGTTGTTTCAGCTGACGGCGTGCGACCGGACCCTGAGAAACTAAGGTGTGTCTCGGATTTTCCATCCCCGACTAGCGTCCGCCAGGTCCGGCAGTTTCTCGGCCTGATCGGTTACTACAGAAGGCACATAGAGGAGTTCGCCAAGCTCGCTAAGCCGCTCACCGCCTTAACAGCCAAAAATGTCGCCTTTCGCTGGGACGAAAACGCGGAGGATGCTTTTGGGGCCCTGAAAAGGAAGCTAATGAGTGCACCGCTGTTGCGCCACCCGGATTTTAATTTGCCCTTCGTTATGGCCACAGATGCGTCAAAGTTCGCAGTTGGTGCCGTGCTATCTCAGGTTATCGAGGGCAAAGAACATCCCATTGCTTTTGCTAGCCGACAGCTGAGCCCCACAGAGCAAAAGTACGGAGCTACGGAAAGGGAGTGCCTCGCCGTTGTCTGGGCAGTAAAGCACTTCAGATGCTACCTTTACGGCCGCAAATTCAAGCTAGTCACAGACTGCCATCCTCTGAAATGGGTGATGAGTGTCAGGGACCCTAGCTCGCGACTCGCTAGATGGAATCTACACCTGCAGGAATACTGCTTTGAAGTTGAGCACAAGTCAGGAAAGACACATCTGAATGCTGATGCACTCAGCCGCACAGCTGCCGTGGCAGCTATAGAAGAGTTTGTCCCCGTAGTCGACCCCGCCGAATTACGCACAGAGCAGTGCAAAGATCCTGACCTGAAGCGAATAATCGAAAGCTTAGAGGGCGCACCGTCTCATCCCGAACAGCTAGGTTATTTCATTGACAAAGACGGCACCCTGTGTCGGCGCACGAGGCCAACCAGGAAAGGGAGACCAGAGAAAACCGCTTGGGAGAGAGTCGTCATACCTCGGTCGTGGACAGAAAGGGTTCTTCGCGAGTTTCACGATGCGCCATGCGCCGGTCATTTTGGCGTAGCAAAGACACGCAGGCGTGTGGAGCGTTTGTACTTTTGGAGTGGCATGCGACAGGATGTTAGAGACTACTGTGCGAAGTGTCATTCCTGTCTCGAAAGAAAAACACCCAAGGGACGAAGACCAGCTCCAATTCAGCCGTTCTCTGAGGTTTCGGCTCCCTTCGAGCGGACAGGTATGGACATAATGGGCCCATTGCCCACGACCACTTCCGGAAACAAGTACATTTTAGTATTTGTCGATCACCTTTCAAAATACGCGGAAGCGGTAGCACTCCCAGATCAGAAGGCAGACACGGTTGCAAGAGCATTTGTCGAACAGATCGTGCTCCGACATGGACCCCCGAGGCAACTCTTGACAGATCGGGGAACGAACTTCGTGTCGCAGCTAATGAGGAGAGTTTGCGAGCTGCTTAAGATCGCTAAGAAGCAGACAACACCGTACCATCCGGCTTGCAACGGCGCGGTAGAGCGACTGAACCAAACCGTGGCCGGGTTCCTGTCGCATTTTGTTTCGCGCGACCAGCGGGACTGGGACTTGTGGCTCCCGTATGCAATGTTTGCCTACAATTCCGCAGCACACGAGAGCACGGGCGAATCGCCATTCTTTCTTCTCTACGGCCGAGACCCGGACCAGCCTAGTGAAGTGCCAGAGGGCCCCCGTCGTGTCCCATACGCTTCACTGGACGACTATAAGGTTGAGCTAGAATCGCGCTTGCAAGTGGCGAGGGACATCGCAAAGGAGTCCTTAAAGAAAGCGGCGAAGCGCAGGAAGGAGGTGCACGATCGCAGTGCTAGAGACGCGCCGTTTGATGTGGGGGACAGCGTGTACATTGAAAACTGCCAAAGGCAGATTGGGCTAGCTCGTAAGTTCCAGACGAAGTGGAGAGGACCGTGCGAGGTTGTCGAGAAGCTTTCTCCGGTAAACTTCAGAGTCCGAGACGTGAACCGGCGTTTGATAAGGATACACGCAAATCGCCTCAAGTCGGCACCGGTTCAGTATTCACGAAATGAGGAAAGGGAAAGCGCGGATTTTGATGGGGACAGAAGTGAAGCGGAGCGCGCAGATAGTTCGCAAGAAACGCCCTCTCCTGCATTTGTTCGGCAGGCGCCCGAGGTGACGGCCGGAATGCCACCGGATTTACTTCATGCATTGCTAGAAGAAGAAGCGCGCGAGGTTGCCGCGCAGATAACGCCAGGAGAGGCTCCTGCCACGAGCCCTCGCGAGTCCCAAAGCAGACAAAGGGGCACAGACTTACTTAGTATGTCTCATGAAGGCCGATATCCGCTGCGAAATCGGAAAGCTAAGTCGGACTAATGGCGTAAACAGAGCGGAGTTGTGAACTGGTTAGAATTGTGTAATGCCGCAGCTCATAACATTGCTATGTGCTTATGTGTTAAGTTATCGGAGTTGGTAGTTAAACCTTTCTGTCATTAAGTAACACCTGCACAGGAGAGCATGCGAAGCGCATGCAGAACCTGCCCTACTTCCTTTCGTTATCTATATTTTTGTCTGTGCCGTGATCGTGCTAGAAGTGGGAGCTCCTTTGTAACTGTGGTAAATTTATTTCGTCCAGTTTGGACTAGAAAGGAGAGGCTTGGGTGCTGAGTTTCATGTTTATCTGTAAAAGAAGATCAGTGCTGCCCCTGGAGACGCCAGTATTGACAGCGGAGGCATATGGTGTTGTGCAGTGGTGTTGAGTGCAGCGAAAAGTGTTTTGTCGGACGCACTGTGCGAGGCGATTCAGAAAGACAAGGGGAGCTGCGTGGACTCAAATGTTCGGAGAACATTCTTCTGGAGGGTGAGCGAGTGTGACATTCCGTGTGTGCTACGAGGATCCACGTTCGACGGCGCGGCGTAGACGGAGACCCGTGACAGCGGCATCATCAATTACCCAGCCATGCTCTTTGAGTGACGACCAGAAAAACCGGTCCCGCCGCCGCCCCGGGGAAACAGGCTTTATCCTCCCCAATTTCCGGTTACATTCCAGGACAAGGGAGCTGTCAGCGGGCCAGAGCGCGCCGTACCACAGCCGACGCTATGCGAAACCGCGAAGACGACATTCTTTCCCTCCCCCCCCCCTTTGTCGTGGGCTATCGCCGGGAAGGCACCCACAGCTTCCCAGAAGGGCCGCGACGGACACCTGTCATGGCGGACAGGCAGTACTCGCCAAGAATGTGGAAAGACAGGCGCTAGTGAATTAGCTCCGAAGAGAGAGCCTGTGTATACTCTCACTTGAGAGAGAGTGGTGGCGTTTTTGTTGTTTATTTAGTTTGTATTGTTAACAGACTCTGGGTTCGAGGCTAAGCCCAACCCAAAGGGGTGGTCCCCATCTCGCATGTTATTTTGGATTGGAGAATTGATGCTTTGGGCGGGCCACTGGAAATGACCGCCCTTAGTCCTTTGTTAATCAAGTGCTTAAAAGCACATGTAAACGGATGCAGTCCAGTCTGAGCTGGGGCTCCATGCTTAGCATGTAATGAGATGCTACTTAGGCACTAACCTGCCCGGTCGATGAGTAAAGTAGTGCAAAGTTTGTTCTGTTGTAAAATTATGCTCTGCTGTCATCATCTACAAGCTCGCCTCCTGTTCATCTTCCAAGCCGAACGACACTAGAGGAAGGGTTTGTGAACCATCCTCGAAGAAACGGACGACTATTGAAATTCTACTGCAAGCACGCTCAGGACGACATCGTTCGCCAAGAGGGCCTTCAGCGCCGAAGCCCGACGGCGTGCAGCTTCTGCCAGCAACCGCTCGAGCCCAACTCCGGAGCCACTCCATCGCCCCCATGAAGTCGTCGGCACGTAAGCTCGGACGCCCCAGCCTCTGATGTATAACCTTAATCATGTGTAATTATTGAATATACCTGTTTGTTTAAACTGAGCCATACGGTGTCTCTTTGCCTCTCCGTCCCGTGTGGACCTGCGCATTATGGGGGTCATCACATTATTATTATTATTGTTGTTGTTGTTGTTGGTGATGATGATGATGATGATGATTTTTGGGGAAAGGGAAAGTCGCAGTATCTGTCTCATATCGTTAGACATCCGAACCGCGCCCTAAGGGAAGGGCTAAAGGAGGGAGTGAAAGAAGAAAGGAAGAAAGAGGTGCCCTAGTGGAGGGCTCCAGAATAATTTCGACCACGTGGGGATCTTTAACGTGCACTGGCATCGCACAGCACACGGGCGCCTTAGCGTTTTTCCTCCACAAAAACGCGGCCGCCGCGGTCGGGTTCGAACCAGGGAACTCCGGATCAGTAGCCGAGCGCCCAAACCACTGAGCCACCGCAGCGGGTCGGACATAATCGCTGGACTAACTCCCGTCACCACCGCTAAGTTTCCTCCGCAGCTTCCTCCAGTGCAACCGCATCTTCACTTCTTATGGAGGCACAGTTAATGAGCTCCCCCTCCCTGCTGCTTATCACTGCAATCACCATTTTGCCATTCACCGGGCCTGTCGCATCGGTGAATATCCTGCCCGGGTATCGACACCAGCCTGCATTCGATTGCTCTGGCTCTTGCTTCCCTTCTTTCCTTGTGATATTCCGGGCGCATATTCCTGGCTATCAGACTGATAATAATTTTGCCCCATAGGTCCTCCGGAATATCCCCCTTATCCTCAGTAGAAATTATGTAAGGAAATATTAGCCAGTCCAGTAGAGCCCACTCTGCTTTGATTCTTGCCAACCTGAACTTTCGCGCTAAATTATGGGCCTCGTTTAGTTCCTCTAGCGGGATATATATTCATAATCCTTCTAGCCTCTCCGTCGGTGCAAATATAGGTACCTCGATTGCCCGATTTCCGAATCGTTCTATTGGTCTTCTGGGCCTCGCTCTTCTTTAGCGTTAAGTATACGAAGAGGTCGGACTTCTCGGTTTCTATTTTTGGACTTTCGGCGGACTTTTTTCGATGTGTATTTCGGAACGCAGCTTTTGGTTTTTTTCGGCGAATATAACTTCTTGTGTACGTTTTTTCGGTGGGGGGGGGGGGGGGTCTTTTTTGTGAACTATACGATGCCTACGCGCGGTAAAAGTTACGTAGAATTTATTCTGGACTTTTAGCATTAATATACAAATACTCCTATTAAGCATTATTTATATCCTCGCCGAAGGAAATTGTACGGTAACAATAAAAAGCAGAAATATCCGTGTTAAATTATCGAGTCGTGAGGCACAAATGTAAATGGGCCAGCATCATATTGTCAGCGTGCTGAAGGCAGCGATGGATGGAACTGTCGTCGCGGAAGCTAGAACATGAAACTTCTGCGACGTTTATGCATAGTTTCGCTTGGACACTGGTTACGGTTCGAAAGTTGTCAGCGTAGTTACATGCACTGGGAAAATCTACTTGATCAAGCGACGGCCCTAAGCCGGTGATAAGTCTTAGTAGACGGTGTATACGCTAACCAACAGCATTTAGCTAAGACGAGAAGCCTCTAGATCTGCAAAGGATTGTCTGAGTGTGCGGAACAATGCCTTAAAACCCACAAACGCCGCATCACGACACTAAATTTCAAACACACCGTTGTCTCACTACGTTCCTGGTTGCAGCACTTTTATCATTTTCTCCTGTGGCCTATTGTAGCTGGTAGTGAACAGTCAGCTAGCTGTGACATGCATTCCAGAAAATCCGACCTTTCTCGGTTAAAACTGAGTTTTAAAAAATGAATTCGGCATACTTTTACGCGGTGTTTTTCGGTTTAAACCGAAAATTCCAACACCTAAGTATACGGTACAACGTGCGCCACCCTCCTGTAAAAGCTTTATCGTATCCTTTTCCTTCAATCCATGTTTGCGGTTTGCTACGATATACATATTATCCATGGCTACCTGGTTAACAGAGCATGCAGTCATACTCTTTCGGCAGAATTTACTTTGACCTTTCAAACGGCAAAGATCGCGATCCCCCTCCCTCCACCCCTCGACACACACACACACAAAATAAAGATTCCTTTTTTATTTATAATTGCAATGGATTTCCCAACCGTTCAAAGGGCCTGTCCATAATGTTTCATTTTGGTCTGTAGAGTATAAAGCTGCAAATTCGAGTTTATTGAAGCGATGGTGGCGCATGTCTCGAAAAGCTGGCCGTAAGCGCATTTTTCAAAGCGCGCTTCCAGCGCTCAGGAGTAGTTTATCGAGGAGTTGATACCCTGAGAAGCTCAGTTCTTCAGATTTTCGAATGCCATAACTTCTTATATCCTCCTGAGACCCGGTTATGAAAACTTTGTTCAGTATATATTGGACAGCGGAATCGCAGGCGCGGCAGCCATGGATGGAGGTTTAATGCCATAAAAGTCCCTTTCTAGACTTTTTTTTTAACCTGTGCTGCCATCCAGAGAGTATGGTCAAAGTCGTACTGTTTCCATCCTCTTCAGGAGCTCTTAAAAAAGTGGAAGACAGTGCGAGCACGCTGTACAGTGGCGGTCGAAATAAGCAAGCGGATTCACACACATTCAAACAGGAGTTGAAGCGCTTTTAAGCACTTAACAACAAACGCAACAGTGCAACCAACTCACATAAGCACACATTGGAGCGAAGAGGCAATTTTACATTTCGCCTGTGCTTGGACCATGTCGTGAGTTCCTTAATATAGGAGATTTCCCAGCATACAGCCAAAGGTTCGAAACGCAGCAAAATATGTTTCAGTCACGTTTGAAACCGAAGTCATCGTATCCCAAGCGTATGAAAGAAATCGGTGTCACAGTTAATTTTACACTCCCGGTCTCGGGATGTTATGAGGCTAAGCTCCCAGGTAGCACAAAACTTTGTAATAACGTTACTTTTTACGAATATTGAAATAACGTTGTGTATTCTGCGACGACATAAACATAACGTTTACATTTAACATATAGACAACATTGTTTTTGTGTTCAAAACGTTTAAGCACTGCCGCGGTGACTCAGAGGTTATGGTGCTTAGCTGCTAACCCGAATGACGCGAGTTCGATCCCTACCGCGGTGGTCGCATTTCGATGAGGCGAAATGCTACAGAGGCCCGTGTACTGCGCGATGTCAGTGCACGTTAAAGAACCCCAGGTGGGCTAAATTATTCAGCAGCCCCCCACTATACGGCGTTCTTCACAGCCCACGTGTCGCTTCGGGTCTTAAACCCGACGTATATCACACCATATATCAACTAAACGATGGGCTCGCTGTGCTCCTGCTATCCTCTTAAGTATAGGTCGGTTGAAAACGTTTGTCATTAATACCTCTCTGGCCGCTTCCAGTTGGATTTCTCACTGAGCCAAACTCAAACACTATAATACTGCGGCATGTTTCGTTTCGTGGCTTAAAGACGACGAAAACTGCCATTTGCTCGGCACGGTGTGCACGCAGAGACAGGAAGAAGAACAGCAGCGTTCACCGTCAGTCGCTGCCATGCTGCGTTTCAGCCTGCTGGCACTACACATCGTGGCGAGCACGTGCACGCTGGTCGGCGCCGACGACGCGGAGGACCTGACGTACCACACCAAGCAGACTCGGCGCGAGGCCGTGCAGGGACTGCACGAGGCGTACCTCAACCTCACCCGGCTCGAGATTGTGGGCAAAGTGGCAAACAGCCCCGTGTACGTGCTCGTCATCTCGCGGAAGCCGCGGCGGCAGTTTTTGGTGCCGCGTGTGCACCTCCTGGCTGACTTCCCGGCCGGCAGCGAGCTACTGATCAAGTTGGCGTCGCACCTTCTGCGCGAGTACGAGCGTGATGAGACCGTGGCGCGCGTTGTCAACAACACCGAGATTCACATCCTCTTTTGGCTGGAGTCCGCCACCGTCAACGAGACCCCGAGAGACGACTGCTCGGCTGACGGACACAGCCGGGACCTCGGCGGCTTCCCCGACTACTTCGACGAGAAATCGGGTAGGCTCACCGACCAGGGCCATCTGCCCGAGCAAGTGCAGCTGGTGATGCAGTGGCTCAAGCGCGGTAGCTTCGTACTGGGCGCACACGTGCGCGGCGGTGACGGCGGCATCGCTGTGGCCTACGGCTTTCACAACAGCGCCAGTAGTTCGCCCAGTGAGGCTCCCGACGAGGACGTGTTGCGGAACCTCTCGATCGGCTACGCCCAGCTCAACCAGGAGATGAAGAATGGCGCCCAGACCTGCCCCGGCGGCCGCGTGGGAGGCTTTCCGGGCGGTGTTACCAACGCGGCTGCTTGGAAGAAGAGGCCCGGCCTGATGCAGGACTACGCGTACGTGCGAGAGGGCACGCTCATTGTGGACCTGGCACTGTCATGCTGCAGGGTCCCCTCCGAGAACACGCTGCGCAGGCTCTGGTCGGAGAAACAAGGAGGCCATCATACACCTGCTGGGCCAGGTTCAGCGCGCTATCCGGGGATACATCAAGGGCCCCGACGGAACGCACATACCGGGGGCCTTGCTCACGATCCGGGAGCGGAACGTAGGATTCAGGTGAACCATTTTGCCCATACACCCGTTTACGTCATAGCTAACGTACTGCCAGCAGCACGCGCTTGCAATACGACGGGTACAAATCACGGACCCCGTGTAATACAGCAATCTACACATCACATTAATGGTTTGGTTTGGTTTATGCGGGTTTAACATCCCAAAGCGACTCAAGCTATGAGGGACGCCGTAGTGAAGGGCTCCGGATAATTTCGACCACCTGGGGTTCTTTATCGTGCACTGACATCGCACAGTACACGGGCCTCTAAAACTTCGCCACCATCGAAATTCGACCGCCGCGGCCGGGATCGAACCCGTGTCTTACGGGCCAGCAGCCGAGCGCCATGCATAACCACTCAGACACCGCGGCGGCCTTCATCACATTGAACAAAAATGGGCCTCATGACACTGGTGATTGACGCGCTGCGGTGGCTCAGTGGTTAGGGCGCTCCGCGGCTACTGGTCCAGAGTTCCCAGGTTCGAACCCGACCGCGACGGCCGCGTTTCGATGGAGGCGAAACACTAAGGCGCCCGTGTGCTGTGCGATGTCAGTGCACGCTAAAGGTCCCCAGGTGGTCGAAATTATTGCGGAGCCCTCCACTACGGCACCTCTTTCTCCCTTTCTTCTATTAGTTCCTCCTTCACCCATTCCCTTATACGGCGTGGTTCAAGTGTCCGCCGAGATGTGAGACAGATACTGCGCCATTTCCTTTCCCTGAAAACCAATTTTTACAATGGTGATTCATGAGAGGAAAAGTAACTGATCTGTTCGGTAAAATTCATGCCTTCACTGTCAAATGCATATACACATACGTAATCAGGCTTCTGCGCGCCATAGTCGTCTAGCTTCATGGCGCAGGCCTAATCTGTATGGAAGTATAGGCATGCAGCCTAAAGATGGTTTCAGACAAGCGGACCAGGTCGCGGACGATCCGCGTGGACAGCCTGCCACGCGACGCAAACGTCACTTCTGCGTGAGTAAACCTGAGTGAGCAAACCAACCTTGTCACTTTCAGACCAAGAAATTGTTTTTTTTTTTGAGCGGAGGATCATTGCCCTTTTTTTAATTTCTGCTCATGCAACTTTGCCCCCCCCCCCCCCCATTGTGTATCTTATACTTATTCACCCTCTTTTTCTATTGGTTTTGTGTATTCCTGTGTGGTTTACAAGTGGCTTTTGCCGAAAAATGAACTCGGTAGTTGGTGCCAGTCCTGTGTTCGTCTCGTGTCTTCGCGCCAGTTCGCATTTGTGCAGTGATGCAGTTGTGCAATTATGTCTCATCACTTCAGTGAGCGACTTTTAGCGGCCTTGAGCGACTCAGCGCAGGACGCTCACGGTCAGAGGAGTGACGTTTGCGTCACTTGGTAGGCGGTCCGCTCGGATCGTTCGCGATCCGGTCAACTCCTCTGAATCCTCCTTTACGTACAGTCACTTTCGCACTTAATCGACATGTGCTGGCCAGTTGGTTCAACATGACTGTATTACGAGCGACACCACGGAGGCAGAGCACTTGTCAAAATAAAAAAAAAGCCCATGCATGCATGTTGTTACTTGTATTTTTCCTGTCCTGTGACGATAATTCTCCCTCCTGTACCCCATCTTCGTTTCAGCTCAAATTCTGGGAGGTTTTTGTTCCGTTCCTTGGCTGTTTGGCGCACTGCATTCAAGACAGTGTCACGGGCAGGGACACTTTAATTTTCGTTCTTTTTTCTTGTACCACAATACTTTTTGTATTAAGTCAGTCGTAATGTTCTGGACCAGCGTTGTCGGGGCTGCGTACTCATATTTTAAACCGCTACTATACACAGTGGCCAGGCACCTTGTTTTTCTGCCAGCAGTGCGCGCACTCACGATGTCTGCTGCAGGTCCACCGACCAGGGCGAGTTTTGGAGGATACTGCAGCCCGGCAGCTACACGCTTGTCGTCAGCGCCAAGGGCTACCTGCCGGCGGCAGTGAAGGTGACCGTACCCGATCACGAGCGCCAGGAACCGCCTATCACGGTCGTCATGAGGCCGTGCCTCTACCCGGTCAAGATCATGCCGATAGAGAGCTACAGTACTGAGAAAACGCTTCCCGAGAGGCGAGGCGGCAACGCGGACTCCGCTTCAGCGGTCGTCGCCACCTCTGGCTACGGCTTGCTCCTGCTGGTGTGCGCGCTCGCCCTTGCCCCGTCGTGACGCATAGCCGCACGCTCTTGCTCTGGCTGCACGACAGCTGGCCTCCGCCGGCGCCGGAATGTAGTAGCTGCGGGCATTTTTCTGCGTCCGATTACGATCTAGGCTTAGTTGGACGCTATCGTATGGTAGTGTTCTGACAGTAAAAGGATGAAGATAAAACGAAACATTTGCGACGCCCTTTCGTGCGCCAGAGGACGCTCACACATTTCCCCTGGGGTGTTCGACACTCCTAGGTCGAGGATCGTCTCGATTGATGTGCACGCTGGTAAACCTGGGGCTGTTTCACACCTTTCCTGATGATGATGCCGTTAGGCTAAACTCACGGCACAATATGTCAGACTAACTGGCAGCAAAACGGGGCAGATCCATCCTTAAGAAACTGGGCTACCAAAACCCAGAATCACGAGAGGGGATAACCACCATCCCCAAGGAAACTGCCAACAAATTAAGAATACCCCCATTCCAAGAAAAATGTACATCATGCACAACGAGGAACGCAGGAGAAGCAGAGTCCAAAGACTCCAAAGCTCCCTCCTCTAAACGCAAGGGGTAGTGTACACCGATGCGGCAGAGGACCCAGAAGGGCACTACGCTGCAGTAGTAGTGAGTGACTAAGGCGAGCTAATCTCGAGCTGTAGCGTAAGACACTCTTCACCAGAGGAGGCAGAGATGGCGGCGATTGCCCTGGCAATCACAAACCCATCAACCAGAATAATCACCGATTCTATAACTGCAATCAAAGCCTATGACAACGGTCAAGTGTCCAAAGAGGCCGGCAAAATTCTGCAAGCAGGCAAGGAGAACGTACCTAACGACCTAGTTAGCATAATATGGGCACCCGCTCATAGTGGACTCACAGGGAACGAGGTCGCCAACGAGGTCGCCCGAGGACTCACACACCGGGCCCTAGCGCAGGCAGACTATATACTCCCTGTCCAAAAAGCGAGACTTAACCACATACAGTGAATTCTAGAACACTACAGAATGGGGAGGAGAACCCTGCCTCCCCATACATTTCTCATAAAGAAGGAAGAAGTAATCTGGCGAAAACTGCAGACGGGTACCTTCCCAAACCAGTATATCCTACACAAATGGCATCCTGAGGTGCACTCTCCCAAATGCAAAAACTGTGAAGGCATAGCGACCCTAAATCACATGTTGTGGTCTTGCCCAGCGCTAAATGGTCTACATGGAAACAAAGAGTCATGGGAATCCTCCCTCCATAGCCAGGAAGAACAAGTCCAAAAACAAGTCATCGGTCAAGCCCAGGCCGCCGCCGGAAGTCAACTGATTCCGGATGACGTCTAGGGGGGAGGCAGACGGTGAAAGGGGGAGCTGCGTCTCACCCGATCACCCATACTCACTGACGGGTGCAAATAAGTGTGTTTCTCTCTCTCTCTCTCAGAGGACGCTCCGTGTGAAGCAGCCTCGGCATACAAACTCGCAGCTCTGAAACTGTAGCGTAGAAATTGGCCAGTGGTTCTGTGGTGGATAAGAGGTCTTTTTTGTGTCCTACTCAACTGCCAGCGTAAGGTCCTCTCGCCGTTACGACTTGAGAGCTAACTTGGCTCCAGGCTCGCATGGCGCTTAGGATGAGGTCAAACCGCATTAAGCGATGTGACACAACTCAGTGGATCTAATTATACAATCATAATGAGATTTTTTTTGTTTGCCGCTTTTTATGCATCGATGGCGGCAAAGGCATGCCCGCTACCTTCCATTCGTGAGGAGAGGGTGGGCTAAAGGGTTTGTACGGCTTTCCGTACAACAATCCCTCCGGTTTTCCCATTTATGAGCTTTTGTGTTCGCGAGTTGGCCAAGAAACAGAAAGCCCCACTTTACACCTATAATGTCACTCCCCCCCCCCTTTTTTTTGTATCGATTGCGGTTGGTACCTATGTCGAATTAGAAAGTGAGCCGACAGTTCAGCTCGCCAACGTTGACACTACTCGTTTTTAGAATTTGCAAGAGGGGTCGTGAAACTTGAGCGTGCGTGATATATAAGAACAAAAAAAATGCACTAAGTATGACCTCTTGAACCGAGGAATCGGCGAGGACATTCTGCATCGTAACTTTCTCCGTACTACTGCGCAAATTTTCCAGACTTGATAAACAAGACAAGTATTTATCACGAGTGCAAGCGTCGAGTCCACTTGTCAACGGCTCGCTCCCTGGACATACACCAGGCAGATTCCATGTTGCCTCCCACCCAAAGGATCACTATATACCGCGCTCACCGGTTTGTAACAAATGCAGACAGACTCCAAGGGGACGTACCGCCTTTTACCGCCAGATTATTGCGAGAACATGTAACACTGTGACTCGATGGAGAAAAACCGGCGTAGATCGAGAACGACGAAAAGGGGCGAGGCGTGGGTATACTCGACTGTGGTCTTGTGTGAACACTGGTGATCAAGTGGATTTAAAAGCGTGGTTAAAAAAAACGGTAAACGTTCTGAGGTTTCAAATGAAAGGTTCCGCTCAATCACACACAAAGGAATGATTAGAAAGACGAAGACGCGCTTCGTCTTTCTAACTGTTCCATTCAGTATGTCTTCGTCTTTCAGTATGAACCAGTCTGGAGCGCTTTCCTGTACAATGAATAACCAACTAACCCCCCGTTAGGAACGCTTCAGGCCAACGAAAAAGTGGCCTTGGCAAGCCGTTACCCCATCCGGTCGTTTCCTACTCATACCATGCGCCTCCACAATATATATATATATATATATATATATATATATATATATATATATATATATATATATATATATATATATATATATATATATATATATATATATATATATATATATATATATATATATACATAAATAAAGAGAGAGAGGCAACGCTGCTCTCCTCTCCTCGTCTGTTTCTCTTCGCCTCTAAGGCATATCAACGTCCTCGTCGCCTCACGGCTGATTAGCCGGAACGATATTTCACATCCTTAAAAAGAAAGAAGGGGATTAGCGATAACGTGCCATCCATTACTCTCAGATATATATAAAAGTCTTGTTTTTGGGTAGCTCATGGCGATATTTAATGTGTTTGCTGTATTTTGTGCACCGAAACTCTCGATTCAGAATCTTAGTTAAGCTGCAAGCGCGTTGCGTAGACGCAGTGTAATACAATGACCGCAGACGCTTTTCCGCGGGATCTCAATGGAAGGAATAAGTCACCACGTAAGCACCGAGTGCCTACGCTTGTCACCTTGGGTCAAAAGTAATAAGCTGCCACTAAACTTCCCTAAAAGTAACTCAATACCCTTCTGCTGCCCTCATAAGAGCATTAACACTGAATAGACGAGGTACTTTGGAGTACTAATGGATTACGAACTGGAAAACACATTATTAGGGTTTGCTTGAAATATCTATAAACGTTGCTTCTGGGTGTGATAACAATACTTATTTCCGTTTGAATGTAACAACTTTCAATTCGATCGCACAATAAAATAGTTACAGCCGGAGACAAAACTTGCTGAACACAAATTCGTCCGCTTGTGTGAGCCTTGTTTCCTGAAGCATGATTGCTGTCTTCTTTGTTCAAATAAGGGGCGCATTGAGGAGCTTTCTCTGCTAGCGCTCCTTTTCTTGTAATTAAGGAGAAACAAAGACCATCTCATTTAATTTTAAATATGGTTCAATAATTTTGTCGCTGTCCGTTTTGGTGTAGAGTATAGCCTCCCAGTACAGAGCATTCTCACCCAACTAGGTACATTTATCTAGCATGGATTCCTTCTTACTGCAGTATTGTAGGGAATGAGGTGGCTTATGCCGGCTCCCGAGCAGGTTGTAAACTTTAATAAATATTGAGCCTTATGTTACAGACTATTCTTGGGTTGGCTCTCGGTCTCGTGAAGTGGCCGGCAGTCGATGACGCTCGGCGATGTCCAAAGCACAGCCCACCAGCTGTTTTCGGACAGCTGGACACCGCGACCTTCCATCGCTCGAGGTCAGTGAGATAGCCACTGTGATGACGGCTGGAACTCAGAGCATATGTAGAGTACGTGATGGAAGCGCTCCTCCCGGGCCCTGCAATACAGCGGTCGGAATCCCCTTCCCATGTGGCAACCTTCATCTTGCTCGTTTCGATCGACGCTCTCGGCTCGCCGAGATGACAGGTCGCTGACTCGCTGCTCCAACACACTCCCTCCTCCCACCCCACCACCTTACCGATACACTGCTCGTCGACCGGGTGGCCGGGTTTGCTCTCATGCCCGGTGGCTTCCCATACACCCCTCACCTTCTCTGGCACTGTCCGCACTTTGCCTCCCTGCGGACCTCTATCCTTTCCCATCTCAATACCATCTCAGAGGCGTGGCTGACGGACTCATCCGCTCCCAGCGCTGGGAATCTCGGGCAACATGCCCCTACCGTAGATTCCTACAACCCTGCCTGCCCGGACTCGGTTGGTTGGCCTCAAATAAAGATGGCACATATCCACTACGGGGGAGTGTCCAAGACACAGGCGGTGAATTGCTGGAAACGGGAACGTTTAGAAGGGGAAAAGGGATAGTAATCGGACTTGGGGCATGGTTTTAATAAAGTTACTTCTTCTTCTTCTTCTAACCTCCACGCCGGAAAAAAAAATCCCTTTCTACCACAAAGAGCAGCGCCACTATCCTACCCGCTGGTTTTCTTTTTCATGCTTCAGTCGACCGCCGGCTAGCGCCGGACGCACATCCCAGTCTTCCTCCTCGAAGGACAGCGCAGCCGTGGTGTTCAGCCAGCGGATTAGCGGCGCTTGATCGGACTACCAAAAATAAAAATTAAAATTGGACCCCTGGCGCTAAACCCTCGATGCACTTGCGTTACGAAGCGAGCGTGTGGAAACATGTCCACAACATATGTCCTACTGAAGAATGAAGTGATATATAGCTAGCTTTCAACTTGATAACAAAAACGCTTATAATTTGTTGTTTTCTTCGGGCACCGCATTTTGTTGTTACGTGTTCAGCGAACGACTTCGCTGAACGAAACCAGTTGTTTTTGCGCACAGTCACTGAAGAAATTCGTGTAGTACCAAATGCTCCCATAGAGTTTTTTTTTTTTCTAGAGCACAATCTCAACACAAAGTTCGCCAGCCTTTCTGCAAGCTTTCTGCGCCTAAAATTCCAATGCATTTTTTTTAAAACATTTCGAGTTAAATAAACCCCTGCTCGATTCAGAAGCGCTTTATTTGTGTGCACTGCAGTTTTCTTCATTTTTCAAGCGCTGCCGTCTGTTGTCACTATGTATTAGCGGCTTAGATCAGGTCAGGAAAATATGCGTGTAACATTATTTGCGACCATGTGCAGAAACCCTCAAAAATATGCTGTTATTCAGCTAAAATTGGGTGCTAGCTCATTAACCATCAACATTGGCGCGGCACTTCAAATCTTTTGAGAAGCCATAAATCGGGCAATTTTAGCTAATGCCACATCCAACCCCACTTGCAAGTTGGATTAGTCTGAACAACAACGAATGTCAAATTCATCTCTACACCCTCCAAGTGGCTTTATACTGCCCAATGGCATTTTATTCTGTCCCCAAAGTATACAGATATGTAATGAAAAAAACATGCAACACGCAATGACCAGAAGGAACTATAGTAAAACGCATACAACAAACCAT
Organism: Amblyomma americanum; assembly: GCF_052857255.1. Taxonomy (NCBI): domain Eukaryota; kingdom Metazoa; phylum Arthropoda; class Arachnida; order Ixodida; family Ixodidae; genus Amblyomma; species Amblyomma americanum. Next base: position 109,126,127 of record NC_135497.1, read on the forward strand.
GCAGCAAAAAGTACATTGAGCTTCACATTTGGCACTGATATTTCCATTTCCAGAATTTCATTGCTCAGCAGAAAATGAAGAACCGAAAAACGCATAGTCAACTCTGATGGCCAAATCAAGCCAACGCAAGACCTTCCATGCAGCAAGCCACAGCAATAATAATAAACCTTGGCTTGATTTCGCTACAGGATTCGTGTATCGGTAACTCGGCCACTGTCTTCGCACTCGCATATTCATGAATAGTCATAGCAGTGAAAAGCGAGGCTCCTGCGGTTCACACCAAACGGCGTTGAGCACAGGCCGCCTGTGTCAAGATCTCTGTCGCGTCAGTGCCGCTGCTGCTAACGACGTTGACATTCTCACGAGCCTCGTCTCTGCCGAAAGCGCCTTTGCAATTTTGACCCCGCACCTCGTGGTGTAGTCGGCAGCGCCACCGTAGCAGACAAGGCTCATCGTCGAAGGCCGAGTCGTCAAGTGATGGGGCACCGCGAGGTCTTCCTCCACAAATCGTTCCACTTTGAAGATTCAAAGTTAGAAGGATAGAGGGACCGCGTTTCACTCGCCCAGAGGGCGCTGCCAATCAACACCGCGCATAGACTGGCCAATAGTACACACGCAGCGGGAGCTTGCACGCCCACAACCGCGTATTTCGACGGCGTGCCCCCCCCCCCCCCCCCCAAGTACGCACCGTATACACAGAACAGGCGAGGAAAGGGTGACCAACTGAACAAAGGATGCTCCGCCATGTTTCTTTGTTGATAAACGTGATACATAGCTCAATAATTTTGCGATTAATGATTAATTAGCTAAAATTAACCAACCAACATTTTTGTTGCAGACGTAAGCATGGAAGGTGAGCCCTGTTTTTATATTTTCTTAATCGGCAATGTAGTTCGAATTATCGACCGCCAAATATACGCATTTGAGAGGGCTTTCCTGCGTTTCGTACCTATATAAAATGGCAGATTATTGGCCTTACATTGAACGTGTCGAAAATTGCTCCGTCGACATATGCCATAGTATGCCTATCGCAGGCATATTTCCTTCAGGTCAGGTGTTTTGTAACGCCTTTTCGCTGCATGCACCTCCTTGGCTTTTGCACTGTAAGCAACAAAAAAATTCAACAGATAAAAAACTTTACACCTTGATCTCTGCACTCGAATGCCACCATTTAGCGCATTGGGCTAACCACTCAATTCCTGCAGAAATGAACCCTGAGACACCACGTTCATTATAAAGCACAGTCGTTTTCTCTTTTTCTAAAAACGAGCCACTGTGGCAGCGTGAATTCAGCGTTGAAAATTACACAGTACTGGCTATGCTCCAATTTGTATAGTTACCTTTTCAAAGAAACGACCAGCCAAAGGGCAGCCTTTAAAAGGCAACTGCGCCATTTTTTTAAGAATTACGCGATATTCAAGGATTCAAATCTGTATAGGCTGTAGGTAAAACATGCCCCCCCCCCCCCTTTTTTTTTGCGCCAGCATTTAAAATGGTGACGCTAGAGATGGTCAAATTTCGAAGCTTCTCCTCACCGTACCAGAGGAGTGCGGAGAAGCTCTGAGTGGCGTCACGGACGGTAATATTTCAAATTACCGCTGCCGTCAGCCACACCCTGCCGTGATTCCTTGGACGATGCCAAACAACGAGCTTTGCCTTCGGTGGCGTTCGCTTTCTTTTTTCAAAGCAAGCGTTTATACTCTGGAAATGTGCCGCTACCATAGATGACGTCATCCCCCCCCCCCCCTACTCGGTGGTGTGGGCTGCGGAGAAGCGTGAAGGCCGTCGCGATTTTAATCGGCGATTGCGTCATCATTTCAAATATTAGCCCAAAAGGATTTCACGTGTTTTACCTGCAAGTTTCAAACATTCGACCCCTTTAAGCTCGTCGAATTTTAAAGCCTCTGCAGCTGCCATTTAAAGAGGGCTTTCACCCCTAAATCAAATAGTGCCAAAATATCATGTTTCTCACGTCTTATCATAAAGTCAACAAGGGAGGGGGAAAACCTCAGGGAGCTTGCGAACGTTTCGACAAAAGGACAAGTCCTCTTGTTGAAACGTTGACAAGCACCCTGAGGCTTTCCCCTCCTTGTTTACTTTGTGTTTGCAAGAAACCCATCTGCCTGCCCTCTCTCTACCATTACGTCTTATCGTGAGATATTATTACTAAATTTAATTTGAATACATATTCTCCTGCATATATTTAAACACATACGAGGCACTAGATGTTGACAATATGGCACACTGATGGAGGAGATGGTTGTTCATCGTTAATCATAAGAAACTGCGCAAAAAAAAGAAAAACAAGCACACGATACGAGACAGGCGCAGTGAAGGCAGAGGCCAATAACATGAAGAAAAACCACTGACAAAACTGTTAGACGAACAGTTTATCAAAAGAATAACTCAGCGATCCGATCAGCATTAAAGAGAAATAATTGTTCAGCCCAGCGTTTTCTGCAAGTCAAACGTTTATACGTCAACAGTTTAGGGAACGGAATTACCCCAGTTTAGGGAATAGAATTCATTGAAGGGAATTACAATCCCAATATTTTGTTCCTATAAATGTTTGACTTGGCTAAAGCGCTCTATTGTACTAGTCTTTATGTAAACATTCTCGCGGTGACGAGAAGCGACAACGTGCGAATGGCGCACTTGCCTTGTCGAACGCCCTTGAGCGCACTGCGTAGATTTCGCTTGCACAGTGCACAACAGAACCTGCCACCACAGAGCAAAAAAAAAAAAGGAACCCTTTGGGTGCGACCATTTATTGCAACGCAGCTATCAAGCGAGGGCGCAGTGCGTTCTTCAGATAATGGACAAGGAAGCGAACGTGCATGCTCTCACGTGAAGGCGGCAAATGCTGGCGCAGTTATCAATGCTTGCCTCTCGTTAGATAGCTTGCTAGCTCGTTCTCCAGCGATCAGCTCCTTAAACAACAAAGAAAATACAAAGTAAAAACCGATTGTTGCAGGCACATAGCAGCACCTCTATTTACCTTGGTGCGTTTTTGCACAGTCAATTTGATACGATGCAGGATATCATGTCGCACAATGGTACATTTGATCTGCTGGATGATTACTTTGTATTGTAAGTGCCTTTTCCTGGTCCAGTAATTAAACAGGGAGCGGTCGACTATTATATCATGGTGGCCAAATCCTGCTCTGACGAGGGAGAGCTTTTCGTGTTTCTCACTTTGTAATGTGGTTGCGCCATAGTTAACCTATAGACTCACTGGCGCACGCAGTTTAGCCCACTGAAATGAAGCAGTGCCTCGGGCATGGCTGTTTCTATTGCATCTACTGACACTCGATCACAGGGACCGCATGGCCCCTATTTGCACCTATGAACACAAGACGGCAACAGGTCAACGCCTAAACTCAGCTCTACCTATAGGCGGACGGCGGATCCAGAACATGAGAGGTTAATTATAAGGAGACTAAAAACGAGCTGCATGCGGAGCAGGTGGTTGTCGCCTCCATACCGTGAACAGCAGCTTACCCGGAGCCGTGAAAATGAAAGTGTACAACCTATGCATCCTGCCAGCACCCGTCGAGACACGGAAGTTAACGAAAAGGCTAGAAATCTCGCCAAAACCAGTGCAGCGAGCGATGGAGGGAAAATGAAAAGTTCAGAGAATGAAAACAGCGCGGATTCCAGAACAATTACTTGAGGATATTCTAGCTTGTATCAAAAGGAAGAAACGAGCATGTGCAGTGCGCACAGTTTACAAATGCCGGTGGAGTATTGTGTAGCGTCAGAGTAGACGCCGGGAGAAGTAAAACGTAGTCGGAGGGCGGGAGAGTCAGATAAAGTCACGTGGCCAGGAAATTTGCTGGGGCACTGCGGCTGGCGCACGACAGGGCACGTAAGTCATTGGATAAATAAATCGCCACGGTGGACCGATTTCAATGGAGGCTAAATGCAAAAACGCCCTTGTGCTGAGAATTCAGCGCGGGTTAAATAAGACCGGTTGAAATAGACGGGAGCCCTCCACTGTGGCGTCACCACTGCGTCGCTTCGAGCCGCCTCGGTGGCTGAGTGGTTATGGCGCTCGGCTGCCGGCTCGAAAGACGCGGGTTCGATCCCGGCCGCGGCGGTCGAATTTCGATGGAGGCGAAATTCTAGAGGCCCGTGTACTGTGCCATGTCAGTGCACGTTAAAGAACCCCAAGTGGTCGAAATTTCCGGATCCCTTCACTACGGCGTCTCTCATAGCCTGAGTTGCTTTGGGACGTTAAACCCCTATAAACCAAACCAAACCACTGCGTCGCTTCGGGTGTAAGAATCCCGTCAATCAGCGAACTTAACGCTGCTGCTGCTGATGACCATGGTGATGATGGCCTACTTGGTTTTAAAATCTCAACGTTTGAAAGTCTGCGCAGGGCGCGTTCTTTGCGCGAAACCTTCGTATGGGTGTCGCGTCGACATTGTGAGAATTAAGTCTATGTGTATTATTTCAGAAGTAAAAAAGAGGATATGCAGATGGCATGTATTAAAAGGTATTAAGAGTTGCGCTTTGTTTACCCGAGTAGCAGAAGCAAACAGACGCAGAAATGATAATCAGACAAGTTAGGCAGCCTTAGACCAGTCTGCAACAAACACCCCGCTATACCAAGCGCTAGTGGCTTTCCTCCTGTCCCGTTCTGACCACTAGCTAGCGTGAAAGAAATGCATAATACCCTACTGGCTAAACGGCGGGCGAATTCATAACCAAAACAGCCTGCGCGCTATCACATGTCCCTATACCGTCGGTCGTTGACCCTGCGCTGAGCATTGCAGACCCCGTACGAGCGCAGGGTCAAGGCCAAAGAAGGACGTAGGCAACACAAGCGCTAACTTTCAACTAGCGGTTTATTGACACAAATAATTTGTGTCAATAAACCGACTCGTCCATCAGTCTGTGCTTTTGCGCTGAGCATACACCTATCATGGTTCACAGCGCCATTCCGTTTGTTTAACAACAGTCCCTATCTAAATGCGAAAACTGATCCGCTCGGCTGCACCTATTCCCACAGCTGTAACAACCTCCTCACACAAGAAAAAAGAAAAACAACACCAACAGTCAGGTGACTTGGGGGTGCATAGTTGAAAAAAAAAAGATAAAAACCAGATAATAATCGTGGGTTCCTTGTTTCCAGGGGCCGTACATTGTAACATTTCGTTTCGTTTTCCTTCCGTTTAGTCGTGACGCCAAACGTGACGAAAACAACAGGAGGTGGAGAATCAAACAACCAATCACATCCAAGGCCGGTCTGGGCGCGGCGCCGCTGCTGGCCACCATATCGACCATATCGCCGCCACATCCAATCATCCAGTCGAGCAGCATCAATCACCGCATATATATATTTTAATGCGAAAGCATTAGATGGCTATGTTGGCGCGGGAAGTATGCGCAAAATGTGTCGCCGGTAGTCCCCTCTGACGTCACTGGGGTCCTCGTTCACCATTTCTGATAGCGATACTGCTGCAGTCAGTGATAGCGATGATGTTAATAGTGGGGATGATAGTGACGATGATGATAGTGATAGCAAAAAAAAAAGTTGCGGGTTCGTCCCGTGAAGGTCGTGGGTTAGAGTCCCGTGAATGTCATGTGTTCGAGTCCCACGAAGTTCGTCGGAAATGAAAAAGGAAGGGTGAAAGAGAGGAAAGGGAAAGGCTTTCGCATTTCCGATCTTACGCAGACTTATATACAATCTGTAATTTTCTGGAAGCGGCGATCAGACAGCGCATTAATTTTCTCGAAATGGTGGACCTCCCCTCGACCTCATGCAACGCTTCCCTTCCCATAGAATGAAAATATCTTTTTTCCCATGGAGGAAATTAAGCATCTGAAAAAGCTCGTCAGGCATGTAAAACACGCCACCGTGCTCATTGTCATTCGTCGGCGCCGGCCTGCTAGTGATGCATGGGTGCGGGTCGCGTTTACGCATTTGCAGCAATGCCTTCAGTTAAACTATTGATACAGATGAGGAACAAGAGCGGCCCAAGGTACTCCAGACAAAACATGAACCTTTTGTGAAGTTATACCATTCAGAACCACTCTTTTCTGACGTTTATACGGGCGTCAGGGCGAAACGTGCTGATGGGTGGTGTGCGACGAATGCCGGGCTCAGGTTCTTATGTGAAACAGGCCTGCAGGATACCCGCCTGTGCACTGCCCACACGGTTTACACAGCACACCGCGTTAGTTCATACGCAGGGACAGCTCTGACGTCACCCGTGGGTGTGAACATTTGTGTTTTCATGGAGCCCCTACTCCAGTATGTGTTAATGACATGTGTCGGTGTGTGTTCCAAGACATGGTTTTTCACGTGCGTCTAAACCCGCCGCGGCAGCTCAGTAGTTAGGGCGCTCGGCTACTGATCCGGAGTTCCCGGGTTCCCGCGGCGGCTGCGTTTTTATGGAGGAAAAACGCTAAGGCGCCCGTGTGCTGTGCGATGTCAGTGCACGTTAAAGATCCCCAGGTGGTCGAAATTATTCCGGAGCCCTCCACTACGGCGCCTCATTCTTCCTTTCTTCTTTCACTCCCTCCTTTATCCCTTCCCTTACGGCGTGGTTCAGGCGTCCAACGATATATGAGACAGATGCTGCGTCATTTCCTTTCCCCCAAAAACCAATTATTATCACGTGCGTCTAATCGCCGCGATGCGAGTGCCAGTCAATGTGTGTGTGTGTGTGTGGAGATCACCCCATGAAATTCATTGTATTAAGACATCATCAACCTTCATTCGCTCTTTCCCTTTCCTCCCCTTCCCCTTTCCTCAGTGTGGAGTAGCAGGCCAGGGTCATGTTTCCACCGGCCGACCTCTCTTCCTTTCCTCTCATTAAAATTCCTTTCTCTCTCTCTCTCTCTCTGTACAGATACAACTTTAGCAAACCGTGAAGTTACAAGAAAGACCCATAAATGATAGACTGCACACCAGTAAGGTATGCGGGACTACATCAAAAGCCTTTCGCAAATCAATGAATACACACAACATCCTAACTGCGTAGTGTTGTTGAAGCAGCGCAACATGCTATAACTGCTGACCAGATCACGACTGCCGCTTTTAAAAACAGGAGTTACATTCGCCATTTTCCAGTCACTAGGTAATTTTTTGCGAATTTAATGACTTTGTAAGTAATTATACCAAAATAGATGCAATACGGTGGGAACAGCGCTTCAGAACGTGTTTAGATATCCCATCTCGACCGTGAGCAGAATGAGGATTAAGGTTGGACAAGAGCTCCTTTACTCCAGCCTCACTTAAAACGATATCGTGCATTTGAGGTAACATTTCGTATAATTCAGGTACCAGTGCACAACCACAAGATGTGAAAACACATAGAAAATATACCCAGAAGCAAACAGATTTTGCGGTATCATCTATTGACATATCAATTTCGCGCCAGAGAGGCGGAACGCCAACGCTGTCTTTTTTGTTACGTTCCACATATCGCCATAATTCCTTTGAGTTAGATCGTATTTTATCAGCTAGAGATGATAAGTATGCTCTTTTTGCCGTAATTCCTGTTTCAGGTTTTTAGTTACGGTTCTTAGCCTGTCATAGAAGCTTCGATTCGGCGTTTTCTTAAATGCCTTGTATACCCCTGCCTTCTTTCTTATTGTTAAACGCAGTTTTTTATTAATCTAATGTTTATCCTTTCCACGTCTCGATGATACCGCCCTCCAGAAAATATATTTAGCTGCCATGGAGAGAATTTCGTCTCGGAACACTTTGCGCAAGTTTTCTACGCTGAATTGACTACTGTATTCCAGGAATACTGGCAGGAATAAATCAAACTGTTCATTTATGGCAATATGATTTCCTCGTTCATACACAAACACCTTCCTCGGACAATTTTTGCTAGCCTGTACTTTCCTGCATACTCAGACTGTTGCATTTACGACCTCATGATCGCTGATTCCTGGTGGTGCCGTAACTTTTCCTACCAAATCTTTGCTATTACCAAATAGCAAGTTTAACGTGCCTCCAACTGAGACATAACGCGTTGGGAAATTAACAAACTGAACAAGTTCATTGTTTCGTATGAGCTCACAGTAGGCTGAGTGAAATTCCGCACTGCTAGCTGATAGAGGATAGCGGTCTAACCATATCAATCAATCAATCAATCAATCAATCAATCAATCATTTTATTTCCTTAGAAAAGGAGGAGTACGGGACTAAAAGCTCGGACAGCTTGACAAGGTCCCGACCCCTTGTAAGTTGGCATGACAGCAAGATGACGGCCAGTCATACACAAGAAATAAAAAAAGGATCACAAAGCAACAGGTAATACAGGGTGAAACAAGGCGGCAAGCAATCAGACAAAAAAAAAGGTAATACAAATAATCAACACACATAGGCAATAGTGGTTAATAAAATAGTAGAATAAAAAGGCGTGGTCTTGTCTTGCAAATAAATAAGTTGACAAAAACGTTTAATGCGAGAGTTTCGGTTTCTGGGGGGATCAAAATTTTGTCGCTCTAATAAGTTTAACAGCGAAGGTAATGTATAAGATAAAGATTGTTCATCATAGGAGGTTCTCGGGTGGGTACGAAACCACATTTCTTTATGTCGGGCCTGACGAATATTTGTATTCTCTCGGAGTTTTGCCAGATGAATTTTATCATAAATGCCAAATTTTACGAAACTTTTGTAGCACAACATCAACCTATAATTATAAAAACAAAACACAGGAAGAATTTCATATTTAGAAAGTGTTTCTGTGGCGTACGTATAATGGACATCAGCTATGTAACGCACAGCTCTTTTTTGTAGCAAATGTAGTTTTTGAAAGTTTGTCACACCAGTTGTGCCCCACAACATGATGCAGTACTGTATGAAGGATACCACCAGAGCATTGTACAACATTATTTTTACCTTGGTCGGGAGAATGCGACTCAGACGAGCAATAACACCAATGGCAAATAACAATTTTGATTGCAGGTGATCAAAATGCTCATTCCAGGTAAGGTGCTTTGAAAAACGCACCCCGAGGATATCAACGGAATCGACTATCTCTAACTGTTCACTACCCAGACACAAATTCATATCAGTTGTCAACAACTTTCCTCTAGGCATGCACAAGATTACTTTTGTTTTCTTAGGGTTGATTTTTAAGCAGTTTATCGCGGACCAGCGTTCTAAGTCAGACAGCGTCTTATTAGCGCTTATTATATAATTTCGCCTCCAAGTAGAATGGTTTCCGACAAGACAGAGAGTGATTGTGAAAGGCTGCAAAATGGTTCTATGCTCGTTGGAAGATGGTGACCTGTAAATCGATTCCACCACAAGACGTTTACCACTATAAATCACTATTCTACACTAAGCACATTCCGAATAATCGTCAGCACAGTACAAGGACGCACTTCGAATTGTCATGTACAAGGATGAACATGCCTACTCCGTGCCGATTGCGGTCTCTCCGATAAGCTGTGTACTCATAGGGAAATATTTCACAATCCGATATATCAAGCTCAAGCCAATATTCTGTCTCGATGACAATATCAGATGATGAAGTGCACAGAAGGTTAGCGAATTTGATTCCGCTTTCGGCTCCTGCAACTGGTAGCAATGACTGACAGGCAATGTAATGAGGCTTTGGGTGGTGCATGCTTTGACTGCTACTGCCTGTGGTGTTGTGTGTGTGCCTCCTTGTTATTGTCCTGCGTCAGTTTCGCTGGTTCCACCATCTGTGCATTACGAACCAACTAGCACAGAAATTTAGCAGCAGAATCACCTCCCTTTACGCGGTAGTTTTTTTCTTTTGCTTGTTTTGAGATAGCTTAAGGAGCTCATCGGCTCGCCAAGTTTATGTGCACCGTAATGCTTGGTTTGCCAACACGTACAGCTGCGGCAGAGTTCCGCTGCTAAATTTAGCGGGTGCGGTGACGCCCTCGGAGGCTTCGGGCGCTCCGCGAACTTCAAATTCTAAGACGAGACGACGTCACGACTAGTCAATTTCCATTCGTGTGTGAAGCATGTGTGGTCGTGCTTGGCGAGCCTGGCAAGATCGTTGTGCTATCGCCAAACCAAGCTGGGCATTGTTTCATGCAGCATCGATACACACAAACTGAGCCGAAAGTAAACGGAATTCAGCGGGAACATTTTGTGCTCTTTGTGAGCGTTTCGGTGTCACATTCATTCACCAACATATTGCATCCGAGAATTTCTAAAAATTTTGGAGACACTTAAGATCCGTCTTTAAGGGTATGACGCCATAGCGTTAATGGGTGCCGACAGCGGGCCTCCGCGACATGTCTTCGATCATCCGCATCTTGCTGCCTACGGGCTGCCAGAGCGCGGAGCCAGGCGCTCGATTTTCTCGGGCTGCTCCGCGCACTTCTGGTGGGTGCCCAGAATGCGTTCGTTTTTCAGGCGCCGGTTTTACTCTGCCTGGGCGGTTTCGGGCAGCCAGACTCACCAGGACGATTTTGTGCTGGCAGCGCTCGGGCAACTAGCAGACGACGGAGAGGTGGTATGGTAGCGGGAAGCGCGCGCGGCCTTGTTTCGACTAGACCACGGTGACTATCGTCTGTGTCGCCTGCAATGGCGCCTTTTGCGATAGTTTTCGCTGTTTATCTATTTGTTTTGCGTACGTGCGTATGGTCGCAGTTTGACCGTCTCACCATTGCGCAAGCACAAATGTTCGCTTCATATTACGATCGCATATAGTTCTGATTCACAAAATATTTCGGCTGTTAATTTCGTGCGCCCGGCTGATATTGTGATGGCGTTCGAGGCCTTTCACGAGAGCGGCCGCAGATTCCAGCTCTGAGTACGCGACGCGCTCAGACGCGCGCATATGTTCATTTGCTGAACGTGTTTGGCGAGGTGTTAGCTGAGCGCGATACAAGAGCTCTACAAGAGCGCGATACATTGAGTTCTGCGCAATGGAAAGGCGGATATGGCTTAAGAAACGCTTGATTTATTGAAACATGTCATTAATAAAAGACTTCACGAGCACACTGCTCGATGCATCTCTGCGCGCGCATATATGTGGCCACACAGTTGTCACGGCAGCCGATCCATAGGCGAGTGCTGATTCTGTCATCGCCAACTGTTGTACAGATTGATGCTCGGGCCTTCTGCCACAAATGTTTAAAATATCTGAGAAAAACCGTACGCATGCATCTCCTCACGTTGGCTCATTAAAGAGATAAAAAGAATTTCCTAGCGCTGATCATCATGCATGCACACGCGGTACGTTAGGCGCCGACACGCAAGGCCGGATTGTAGCGCCTTTCATTCGAGTGCCAGTTCTCTGCAGTAAAGCTGCAGCATTACACAAACGATATGCAGCTAAATTTGTACGGTACAACCGCTTGTTCTAAATGAAGTTAATTCAGCTGATCGCTTTTGTAGAGAGTATGCGTGCATTCCTTGCCGGCAGCAAAAGCCAGCGGCCGACAGAGTACAGTTGAACGAAACGTATCCCGATTCTTTTCTGATTACAGCCATCAGTAGTTCACGAACGTAGAAATCGCTACGACCACAGCGCAGAGTGAGTCACCATGCAGGGTCGATCGTTTGCGGTCATACCAGTCATACTTACTGCGTTGTAAACAAACACATGATAATCCGAGAGTACGGCGTGTCGTCTGATGAGCAACGCGTGCACGGGCAAATTTTCTAGTGTCAACTGAAAGACGTTAGATTGCGATTGCTAATCGCATACTTTTGAGGATTTCCCGAAGCTTACACAGCATACTGTGCACCGAAGGCACACGCTAGCGTTGTCGTCGCCGATGTATGCGGGTGCGAGCGCGATCAGCTGGTTGTTCTGCCGTCTGCGGCAGCCCTCAATAACTTCAGGTCGTTGTTTTCGATCTCAATCAGCCTATCTCTTCCGTACGCGTGCGTACCAATGAGATGTTTCAGAACGCGAAGCTACGGAGACCATATGCCCTCCGTGATCCGTGCGTACCTTGATTGCCGCCGTGATTGCCGCCCGGCTGGTTCCGGTGGCCGCCAGCCTATGCGACCAATGATGGGCTTTCCTGTCAGGGGCGAACTTGCCGGCAGCCAGCAGGCTGCCCGAGCGCGGTAAATCGAAGAGGCCCACTACTGTTTCCATATTACATGAAAGGCCCCGTGACATATATATATAAGGCTCCTGTGATGACCCCCATAATGCGCAGGTCCACACGGGACGGAGAGGCAAAGAGACACCGTATGGCTCAGTTTAAACAAACAGGTATATTCAATAATTACACATGATTAAGGTTATACATCAGAGGCTGGGGCGTCCGAGCTTACGTGCCGACGACTTCATGGGGGCGATGGAGTGGATCCGGAGTTGGGCTCGAGCGGTTGCTGGCAGAAGCTGCACGCCGTCGGGCTTCGGCGCTGAAGGCCCTCTTGGCGAACGATGTCGTCCTCAGCTCAGACTGGACTGCATCCGTTTACATGTGCTTTTAAGCACTTGATTAACAAAGGACTAAGGGCGGTCATTTCCAGTGGCCCGCCCAAAGCATCAATTCTCCAATCCAAAATAACATGCGAGATGGGGACCACCCCCTGGGTTGGGCTTAGCCTCGAACCCAGAGTCTGTTAACAATACAAACTAAATAAACAACAAAAACGCCACCACTCTCTCTCAAGTGAGAGTATACACAGGCTCTCTCTTCGGAGCTAATTCACTAGCGCCTGTCTTTCCACATTCTTGGCGAGTACTGCCTGTCCGCCATGACAGGTGTCCGTCACGGCCCTTCTGGGAATGCGCTTTTGTTCACGAGGCACGGCGGGAAGCTGTGGGTGCCTTCCCGGCGATAGCCCACGTCGAAAGGGGAAGGAGGGAAAGAATGTTGTCTTCGCGGTAGCGAATAGCGTCGGCTGTGGTACGGCGCGCTCTGGCCCGCTGACAGCTCCCTTGTCCTGGAATGTGCCCGGAAATTGGGGAGGATAAAGCCTGTTTCCCCGCGGCGGCGGCGGCGGGTCCGGTTGTTCTGGTCGTCACTCAAAGAGCATGGCTGGGTAATTGATGATGCCGCTGTCACGGGTCTCCGTCTACGCCGCGCCGTCGAACGTGGATCCTCGTAGCACACACGGAATGTCACACTCCTCTTTACCAAGCTCAGCGGATTAGCCTGCCTGTCCTTGCCGTGTGAACATCCGTGCGGCAAGAATTGCCGTGAGAGCATCCGTGCGGCAAGGCTGCCCATTGTCACCGCTATATACTTTTCGCTCCGTACCTAGAGCCACTTTGCCGGAATGTAATAAGCAGCAGCTCTATTCGTGGATTTGAACTATAAGCATGTGAAATTAAAGTCTTCGCTTATGCCGATGATGTGGCAATTTTTTGTAGCGATCACAGCAGCATAGAACATGCGATGTCGGTTATTCGCAGGTTTTGTGATGTAACCAATAGCGTTGTTAATCTGTACAAATGTGCGGGCCTTTGGCATGGGAACTGGACATCAGCGCCTTTGTTTCATGCCAGTGCAAAATGGCCACAAGTCCCTTCCAAGTACCTAGGTGTTCCTCTTGACAAGTATCGCGATAACGAGGACTTTTGGAAGGAGAAAATTCAAGAACTGTCCACGCGTACACAGAAATGGTCGGGAAAGGAGCTGTCTATATTCGCGCGCGCAAACATATGCAGTGTATACCTGGTTTCAAAACTGTGCTATTTGTTGCAGGTCCTTTCGTGCTCTCGACATAACATTCAAAAGTTTCATCGTCCCTTCGCCGTTTTTGTTTGGCAGTCCTCATGGGAGAGGACTAAACGTGATAATTTATTCCTACGTTTGAGAAAAGGGGGTCTTTTTTTTTGCCACACTTGCACCTGAGGCAGGTGGTGTCAAGATTTATGTTTCTTCGAGATCAACGTGACGCTTTCCTGCGGACTTTTATTCAAGTGAGGCTTTCTTCGGATTTGCCAAACTATGTTATTTCCACTGTAGACGGGATGCGATACAGTGCAAGTAGAGTTTTGAAAGAAGTGGTCTTTGCTTTCCGGTTTCTAAATTGCTCGGTTCAGTTTGGAATACCTTTCAAATGTCACGCGTAAGAAATTGCTAAAAGATTCGCTTGATTGTGTCTTCCCTGAGCCAATATATCGATCTCTGTATAGATGGAGGCTAAGGAGGATATGTTTTAAAAAGAGTAAGGAAAATGGTGGTGCCAGCGGCTGTAAAGACGTTTTTCTTCAAGTTGCACACTGGTACGTTGCCGGTTAAAACATGGATGGAGGAGAAGGGATTGGTTTTACCATGGGGTGCTGACTGCTTGTTATGTCACAAACCAGAGTCAATAGAACACGCCTTTATTGATTGCTGGGATGCGCTGCTCTTTTGGGACGTGCTCCACTGCAACGTACAATAAAGACTTACCCTTGACGCCGTATGGGATACGATTCCTAAACGTTGAGCCGGATCTTTATAAATACGATGTAATTTTCCTTCTTGGCCTGCACAGCATTTGGCGAAGCAGGATGGCGCTGTACGACACTGCAATGAAGATGCGCGGTCTGCCCGAGATTGCTTCAAAGAAAACATATTTAAGCTGTGTGAAGTGTACAAGGAGCTATGTTTTGGAGATGAAGTTATCGAGTTGATGGGAGAGTTGTGTTTTTTGAAACAGTTTTGATTTTCTCACGTGAGTGAAAAGCATGTCCGTTCTTGATGTTTGAGAATGTAGCGCAGAACGTGTTTGTGATCTGTTGTAAACTGTCGAAACAGGCAATAAAGACAAAAAAATAGCCTGCGTGTCCTTGGGGTAGCATGTCTGGCTCCCACCGAAAAGTCAGGGGTTCGATTTCCAACCCCATCCTAATTTTCTTTTAAGCACAGTTCTTTCACTTCATAAACTTAGATGTGCTTATGACGTTTGAGTCATGTTACGACCTTGTAAAACCAATTTCCTGAAGTTTTAATCATTTTTTTTTTTCAAATCCGCCGCATCACGTGTTGCGTAGCCACCTTTTCGATAAATCCGGATATTTCGTTCACAACAACCACAACGGACGCTACCGGATTTCCACCTTTCTCCGGGCCCGTTCACACTTGTCCAAAAATCCGGCGAGCGAAGCGGATTCGGCCGCTTTTGACGCCGAGCGATGCGGAAAGCGGCGAGGGCGATCGGGCTGGACCCAAATTTTTCGTGTTCGCCGCCGCCGCGGCGAAAAACATGGCGGCGCCCTTCGACGCAGGACCCCTCGCCTCGGAATGAATTCGTCGTTGTTGCGGCCTTTTCAGCGCGTTCACTGGCCATAAATCGGACACCGGTACATTGCTTCGTCTCACCTCACCTATAAGCAAAAGTATAAGTGATATATTTGCTTTATTTTTTGTTTAAAGTGACGATGCTGCTGCTACTAGGCTTAAGAGGAGCGCCGGTTTTGTTGACAGTACTAGTTCACGTCCTGACAAGCAGATGACGCCACTACGCTGGATGTTTCGTTGCGAGTCTGCACACGCTGAACTAAAAATGGGAATGTGCCTGCGTTTGCGTACGCAAGCGTGCATACAGTTATGGTACACAGGCAGCATCGATTTATGCTCTTTTCTAACCATATCTGTGTACGCCGCGAGCGGTGACGTGTTGGCCGGGAAGTGTGTGGAAAAGCGAGAAACAGCAGCGGCGCGGCGGTTCCGCCTCGCCCGGGCGTCAACAGATGTGAACGGGCCCTAGTTTTTCCGGCGAGCGAAGCGGACAAGTGTGAACGCGCCCTCCCCTTTCACGCTGCCGCGGTGGCTCAGTGGTTATGCCGCTCGGCTGCTGGCCCGAAAGACGCGGGTTCAATCCCGGGTCGCGGCTGTCGCATTTCGATGGAGGCGAAATGCCAGAGGCCCGTGTACTGCGCGATACCAGTGCATGTGAAAGAACCCCAGGTGGTCAAAATTATCCGGAGCCCTTCACTACGCCGTCCCTCATAGCCCGAGTCGTTTTGGGACGTTAAACTTCATAAAGCCAAACCAAACCTTCGAGCTTTCGCTTTAATACTTACATCCGACGCCAGTGGAGTTCCATCACAGAAATGTTTACCCGTTCCCTTTTAACTACCGTCGAAGACGTTCGTGCGGGTTCATGTGCGTGAAGAAAAAAGACTGGTATAAGGTCGGTTGAAATTGTGCGAGAGCATGCAACGGACATGTGAGACGCCCCACCGGGGCAGTCGCGAGGGAGCGAGGAGGTTTTAAACTGAAGGCACAGCACACAGTTTCCCAGAACGGCACTCGCAGAGCACCATAGAAGCGACTGAATGCCGCTCGGCAAATGGCTGCACCGACCAGATCGGCACAACGGAGGCGACTCTCGCTCCCCGAGCGAGCCTTCTAATCCGTGCCAGCGCTCACACGCGGCGCTCCGATTAATTAGCAGCCAGCTGCGGCGCAGATCAAGGCTTCGCCTCACCGGCTGCACGCTCTGGCCGCCGGCACGCTAAGCTGTCACGCTAAGCGTTTCGGTTTGATGAAGCGTTGAAGCTAAGCGCATAGTTGGCCCTTCAATCCCTCAGTTGGGCGTCGTCAAACTTAAGTATAGCATGTAGTTCTCGCTTCAAAAAAATGTAGGGAAGCTGGTGTTCCATCGCAACCACACACGACATAAACATAGTCATAGCATCGAGCCTTTATTTTGCCCGCACGAATTTCTACAAATATTCATTTTTCCCTAAAACAATGTCCGACTGGAATTCCCTGCCTCATGATTCACCTCTCCTTCCTTCGACCTTTTGAGAGCCCATATATCTGACTGTGTGGTTAGAAATGATGATTATTATTGCGAAGCAATACTACTTTAGGTCGCACTTCAGCCCGTTCCGTGGCGAGGCGGTGGTAGGCACCATTGACCTTTAGCGTGACCTCGCTGCGTGACGTCACACCACGTGACCTAGAGTGACGTCACACCAGCTGTGTAAAAACAGGGCCCCATCTCACGCCATCGCGAGGCGAGGCGGTAGCCACCAACGGCGGCCTAACTCCCGCTCCTCTCACCAGGGGCGCTACGGTCAGAGTGACGTCACACCAGCTGTATAAACCAGCTCCGCTCCTCTCGCCAAGGCAGTCATACAGCCAGATGTTACGATGGTGCCTACGAACAAGGCAGCTGGGCAGAATGCAAAGAGGAAGCATCAGCGAGCTACGGAGACGGAAGAAGAACGACTTTCTAAGCGGCGTGCCCAGTATGCAGCTCGGCGACAACGTGCAACCTCCTCTGTGGAAACAGCAGAAGCAAAGGAAGAAATTATGCCCGACAGTGAGTCTCCTTCTACTAGTTCAGAACGCGACTAAACGGCAGAGGCGTGTCCAAGAAACCCCGGAACAGCGGCAGCAGCTGCTCGAGAAGGAACGTGCGTTTCGAGAGAAGGAAAACGAAAAGCGAAGAAAACAGCTTCGCAATCACCAGGCTTAACCAAGCTAAGCCACGGCCGTTTTTTATTAACTGTGCATAGTGTGCTTCTTTGCCTATGTGCCTGTGTTTGGGGCATGTACTCCCGCAAAGTGTATTTGCTTTGTAACCTTGTTTATTTTTGTTATTATATTTCTTGTTGTAAATTGTAACTTCACCATTGTTGGTGATCCTAAGGCATAGTGCTTACTAACAAACGTATGTACCCTCTCCTGCTTGGACCGATTCGGTCTGCAGTATTCTGTAAATAAATAAATAACGAAAAGACACGTATAGCAAAATGCGTTGTGCCGATTGGTTTGTCACTGCATTCTCACAATGAGTGCATCGTTTCCACGCCCTGCACTCACTGTGTCAATGGATGTGAGGGCTCGCGAGAACACCGGTGAGAAACCAGTGCGTTCACACTGGACACCAGAGGAGGACACCAGAGTGTAATGTCCTCATCATGTTCTCGAATTCAGGAGAGCAAGCTGCCGGGCTAGTTGGTGATGCGTGTTGTAAACTTGGAAGCGCAAAAAACTGGACGACGGACAGAGTAAGGGAACACAAAAAACAGGTTCACGAGCGCTACTACCAACTGTTTATTCATGCTGAGGTACAGAAGTTATATAGGAACAGAATTGTCGAGCATGCGCGTGGAAAAGGCACACAAACCGCACAATCACACAAACCGCACATCAGACATGCGCACAAGCTAATCAAAAAAAGAAGATTCATCGGAATGTGCCTTTTTAGATTCTTTTTTTGATTAACTTGTGCGCATGTCTGATGTGCGGTTTGTGTGCCTTTTCCACGCGCATGCTCGACAATTCTGTTCCTATATAACTTCTGTACCTCAGCATGAATAAACAGTTGGTAGTAGCGCTCGTGAACCTGTTTTTTGTGTTCCCTTACTCTGTCCGTCGTCCGGTTTTTTGCGCTTCCAAGTTTACAACATGTTCTCGAATCTACACCCGCCAGCCTAACCACACACTGCTGATGTGAAGGCAGTCCGGAAGGCCACCGCAGTGAGTGCAGACCGAACGGCCCGATCTGTGCAGCTAGGACTTGGAGTCTGCAAGTGAACAAATAAATTTTCCTCACGCACCCACGCGCCCAGTGGGGTGGCGAGGAGAAGCAGAAAGGGGAGGGGGGTAGAAGGGGTAAAAGTCAAGTTTAGAGCATGCATAGCGCCTCGGCGGCAATTACCTCGTGTCTTTTTCGTGATCTCTGAGGCTTGTTTCCTTGCGGCCCTTCTGCCCTGTTTCCTCCGGAGGTGGAGTGCACAAAGCAGCGGTGCACCACAGTGCAGTCGGTAGCGAAAATTTACGGGATGCGGGTGAGCGAGAAGAGAGAGAGAAATAACTTCATTACGCGATAGCGTATACAGCTCGTTCGGTCGAAAAGCCGTCGGCGTAGAAGTAGTCGGCATCGCGTGTCGGAAATAATGGGGGGCTGAGTAAAAAAATCGTATCATGGTAATTTGTGGTTCTAGTGATTGATCATTGATTGGTGTGTAATAGGCGATTACGAGTTAATGAAATCATTGTAATGAATTGATTAATTAAACGAAATACAAAATTGAAAAGGGGGTTTAAAGGCATCAAAATGCTGAGAATGAAAAGGCAATGCTTGATGATGCTAATTAAGAAATTTTAGAGTGCGCAATTGATCAACTAATTGATTTAAACAATTAAAAGTTCAAAGGTGTCAAACTGCTCAGAATGGACAGCCTAATCCACTACGCTATCGCTTCATACCCTTAAGGCGGAGTTTAAGTGTCCTCTACAATTTTGACCAAAAGGTATTGGAGACACGTAGGGCCCTGTGTCACGTAGGTCCCTGTGCCACGTAGGTCCCTGTGGCATGTAGGTCCCTGTGGCACGTAGGTCCCTGTGTCACGTAGGTCCCCGTGTCACGTAGGTCCCTGTGGCACGTAGGTCCCTGTGCCACGTAGGTCCCTGTGGCACGACCACACTGCACTACACGTTCATGAGTTCAGTGAGGTCATGAGGGGGCCCAGGGACCTACGTGTCCCAAAGAAATCTCTTTAGGGGCCGTCATGCAATTGAATCCACGGAAACGCCTTGCAGTACGGGGGAACGTGCATGTTCCCTACCCTGTATCAATACTAGGCGATTTGGCCGCGAAGCAGCTCAGCAATAAATTTGTGCCCAAGTACACGCACCCCGTAATATTTTTTTTCTGCCCACTATACGTGTGGTGACGCCTGATCGCGTACGTGAGGTGAGAGCTTAGAGCGAGCCCTCCGGCTCGCGTTAATTTTGAACCCGCGATGGTGGATGGTGGTCCTGCGCGCTCCGCACAGCACACGAAAATGCGCACACACCTAAGCGCAAGCACGCACATAATGTATTTCGAATAGCGGTAGTGCATGTCAAGCAATCTAAACAGTGATGACGAAGCCATATTGCAAGATTTCAAAAATCCACTGCCAACAACGGTGTTGACACGACATTCTAGTTATTCCTAATTTTCAAGAGCGCTTTCCAAACGTGCTGCATTTCCCCGTTACTTCCTCAACATTTCTCAAACATGTCCTTCAAAGCAATTCACACAGCATTCTGCGCAGAATGGCAAGTGCACCCGCGTACAGCAATCGCGCAGCAATTTGTATGCTCAGGAGAAGCAAAAATTTCACAAGATCACGGCAGTGCCTTTCAGGAACTTTTAGCGTCGACGAAAAAAATACGAATAAGCCCACGTGCCCCTCAGTCGTGAAAAAACGGTAATTAGCGGAACAAATTGTCTACAATTTCCTAGGGCGTACGTTGCTTTTTACCTGTAACTCCTGAGAGCAAGCTTGAGCGATTAGTGTTTTTTTTTTTGTCAGAAGCGAATTCGAAGCAAATAGTAATTACATTCGATCGAATCGAATAGTTCGAATACTTCTGGCAAAAAAAAAAGGTTGATCGGCACAACATGGAATTTCAAAAACAATATATTTTTCCAACACACAAGGTTATTAAAAGAAAATAAGGAGTGCACTGAAACTGGTTAAAAAACAATGTTTATCTGCATGATCGTACATAAGTACTGTATTTACTCGAATGTAAGGTGAGCCTTTTTCACTGATAATAGAAGTGAAAGGTCACACCTCGCTTCATATTTGAATCTTATGCAGATGTAGTTGCAAATACTATACCGCATTTACTCGCATCTGTAGGTCGACAACCCCCAACCTCGAGAACCGGAAATAAAAATAATGAAGTCGAAATGTAGTCTAGGTTGACCAACTAGGTTTACATTCAACTAAGGCGACCGGCACAGCGCATCATATATTGGTGCATCAGCAGCGCAGTGAGTTAAACTGGTCACCGTAGACGGTGACCAGTTCGCGCACCGAGCGTGAAATCGACGCTTCGACGCGAGAGGAACGCGCGACAGAACACGCCAGATGCAAAGAGATTCGTTTCGTTCCGCTAAAGTTCGGCAGACACCCCGACCATCTCCGCAACGCAGCCGAAGTCACACGATAACGACAGGCGCGCGGAAAGTTTGGTGTTGCTGCTGCACATCAAAAAACACGCTCGGTGCTTCACTCAGTGCCTCATCGGAATCGGTATCTGGCGCACTTTTCGGCGACATCGAATTCGAGTGCTGCCGCCTAATTTTTCCACGCCTCTGCGCGTAAGCCGACGGTTCGCTTAAAATCTGCCGCGCGGCTGACTGAGATAAGTTTCGTTTTCACGACGAGACCGCCAAACCGGTGCATGCATGGTGAAACTTCCGCGTGCTTATCTTCGCATCGGCCTTGTCTGGGAACGTTTTTTGTCCGGCTCCCTAGAAGGTGGGCCGCGTGTCACCTTCGCGACGTTAGCAACTGTCGTTGTTTGTGGAGGCTCGAAGGCGGTTATGACTGTCCGCGGCAGCCATGGTTCTCTCCCTTCCTTTCAGTCTGCGTTTGTGGCAGCATTTGCGCCTGCACCTGGCCGCTATTCGTGCACTGACCGACCCCCGAGTTTAAGGAGTGTGATTAGAAAAAAAAACAATAAGCCGACTTATACACGAGATAATAGGGCTACTCTCGAAACCGAAACCACACAAAGCAAGTTTTTATGATGCGCTATTCCCCTGAGACAAATACTTCGATATTTAAGAGCCGCGAGTGGTTACGGCGCTCGGCTGCTGGCCCGAAAGACGCGGGTTCGATCCCGGCCGCGGCGGTCGAATTTCGATGGAGGCGAAATTCTAGAGGCCTGTGTACTGTGCGATGTCAGTGCACGTTAAAGACCCCCAGGTGGTCGAAATTTCCGGAGCCCTTCACTACGGCGTCTCTCATAGCCTGAGTCGCTTTGGGACGTTAAGCCCCCATAAACCAAACCAACTTCGATATTTCGGATGCCAAGCATTCGAATCGAGTATTGGATAGGTTATTATTCGACCGCATATTCTAAATTATCGAATATTAGCACAACCCTAGCTCAGGGCCATTTGAGATCTGGGTGTATCTTTGGAACCGCAACCACGCACTCGGCATACCTTGGAAGCTGCAGCTCCGCTTTTCGCATTTATTTTTACAGTTGTGCGTTCCTTAGAATGCGCAGGATATTATCGCCGACTGATACCGAAAGCAGCTCTCTCTCTCTCTCTTTTTCTTCACACAGTCTACAATCTGGCTTTCACATGCTGGTAGAACTTTGCCGTTCAACATTTTCTCTAAGCGGCCGAGCAAACCGTACAGCCTTTGTCAAAAGTACAGAGCCCAAGCGCTTTCATAACGGGTCATGCTGTGTGTCTCGTTATGCATCGCCAGCGTCCCAAGCCTCTTGAAGGTGACAAACTTTTGTGCTAACCCCTGCGAAACTTGGGACTTACACGAATGCTACAGCAGCCGCACTACGCGGCTTGGAAGGAAACCCGTTGGACTCTATAAACACAAACGAGAGCGCATACGCGCGTGAAAAGAGCGGTTCGGTGGAGCGATAGCGAGCGGCAACGTCTCAAAAGGGAGAAACTTCCTGCTCCAAAGATTTATCATCAAGGCGGAAGATAAATATATGCCGACTGAAGCAGATAACCGACGGACGAAGAAACGCCGCCATCAGTTGCTTTTCACCGCTTGACCCTAACAAAACTCTCGTCTGCGGCTATCGTATAGCGTGCATAAAACACTTGTAGAGGAACCAGTTAGGGAGGAGGGTGACAAGGGGACGGTCAAATGACCCGTGCAGGAGCCCGCGTGCGGGCAAGCCGCCAGTTACGCCGCGAAGGGCTGCAACTGCTCACAAGATGGCTCTCTTTTTCAACGATCGCGGCAACCAGGAACCGCTGTCGATATTTTCCAGCTGCTCCACGCGGGATATATTAAGCGCGCAGGATCTGCTGAAGGTTGCCTCGGCTCCCGTTCCTTTGTTGTTCTGTGGTATCTATCCTTATCGTACCTGCCCTATCAGAGAACAATGCGCAGTGTCGGATTGTGAGGGAATAAGAAAGAAAGGTGGCCTGCATGGCGCCACCAATGTCCCCTACTCGCTAGGTGCATACAGAAGTGCTCGAGGCAGGGTGCCCTGAAGCATGGACATGGCGTCGCTGCTCAACTCTGTTCTCGGAATCTGCGGAGTAGTTCTCGTTCTTATCGTAAGTGCCTCCAATTCGCGAGTTTCCTGTCAGAGGAACCTCGGTGCAGCGTTTTGCGTTCAGGGCTCATAATTGTAATCTTGTGCATGTTCAATATGTAGGGTTTGGGCCCTATAGATGTGATATAGCGTCTTTCTGCTTGGAGGAAATCATGAAGCGAAACGATGCCAACGCTTATGAGCAGTCGCACATGCTATACTGTGCAGTGCAGTACGCTTCGCTCTTGTGTAGAGCGGTATGCTGCAAAACAATCAAAAGCGAAACTATACTGCAACTATTCTATCGGCTTGAGGTAGCGTGTTCGTGCCCATCTGGCCCGTAGGTCCAAGTGGCTACACTTCCAAGCAATCATTGTCTTTACAACCTGGCAGCTCCGGCGAGACGTCATTTTGCTAGCAGAGCGCTCTACACAAGACTGATTCGCACTGTACAGACGTCACCTCGCATTTCGCTTCCGTTTAAGCGCAGGAATGTGCATTTTCCAACTTGTTCGCCTCTGATATACTCGACAATGTCAGTGCGTGATAAAGACGTGCATTATGCGTTCGCGAGCCGCAAGCTCTGCACTGTGTACCGATGCTGTCTTTATCGCTCTGCTTTCGCTAGCTCTGCGTTCAGCCACAAATATTCTGCTGTCCGCATGGAAGCTAGAGGCTATAGTGTTTCCACGTCTATAACATTTTCCGCATGAAAAAAAAACGACTTGTCAAAAAAAAAACAAATAGCGAAACTTGGCTGAGCTATAACAAAGTGGATTCGAACTCATCTCGATTTTTCCCAAGCATTTACGAGGTTTGGTTTACTGGGTTTAACGTCCCAAAGCGACTCAGTCCATGAGGGGCGCAGTAGTGAAGGGCTCCGGAAATTTCGACCACCTGGGGTTCTTTAACGAGCACTGGCATCGCACAGTACACGGGCCTCTAGAATTTCGCCTCCATCGAAATTCGACCGCCGCGGCCGGGAACGAACCCGCGTCTTTCGGGCCAGCAGCCGAGCGCCGTAACCACTGAGCCACCGCGGCGGCCATTTACGAGGTAAAAAGACTAAACGTATCGACGCTAGTTATTTGCAGTTTTTCTTTATTTTCTTCCAATTTCCGGCAGGATGTCTACATAGGCACAGTAACCTCCATAACATCTGCAGATGACGGCCACACAACACGAACCAGTTTATTTTACTACGTGCCCACAATTCGCAGATAAGAGGGTGAATATTTGCTTTTCATCTTTTACGGGGTTTATGTGACCCTGAACAGCGCATACGGCGAGACAAAGCGAATAGGATGCGTGGACCTTTTTGAGTCCTCTGTTTCGCTTAGCGATATTCCACGCTGAATGATGCTTAAAAAAAAAAGAAAGCTTGGCAAGTCCCTGTAAGCAGAGTCACGGCTGATCTGCCATGCGCCACAATTAGCGCAGCCACCCTTTTGAAGGAATCTGTACTTACACCTCCACATTGTTTTTGGCCAACTTGCACCGCAAGATTAGGGAGCGCACTGAAAAGTGCACGCGATTTGTGTAAACGTAAGCACTCGGGTCAAGTGGGTACAAAAGCTTTTGTCCGTACGCGGACAACTGTCGAAACCAGGTTTGTTTACATTTTGAAGGCCAAGTTGGAAAAAAGAATGGCGCTAAAAAACCTCTCGGCCTTGTCGCCCGCCCCGGAAGCGTGGAAGTGACAATGGTAGCTGCACAGCAACGGCACCCCCTCCCTGGAGCGCCCACTTCAGACCAGCCATTGCTGTCAAAGTTTGCCGGAGCGGCTACAGCATGCTGCTGCAGCTGAGCACAAGGTCTCATGCAGCAGCTGCGGTCGAGTTACGAAAGAAGCGAAACGCATAACCGTCCGTGGGCTGCAATTTTTGTTATTCGTTATTTTTGGAACAACTCCCCAGTAGCGACGCAGATACGTGCCGCAAAAGTTTGCTACCTCTCCGCATTTCCTCACATGAAAGCTTTTTTTCTCTCTCATTGAAGGCAAGTCTCCTAGGTATACATCTCCAAGGGAGGTTATACAGCAACCCAACGAGCAGCTTGCAAATTTGCTTACCTTGCAGTGCGAACGATGAAAAATAAAGAAAACACGTATACTGCCATGGCGACTTAAGTTAGGACGCGGGTTTTCTGATACGCCCTATAATTCAAGGACGATATACACATGTAAATAAGGAGTTTTAGAATAGAGGGACCCTATCGATTACGGAGATAGGAAGGTATATACATTTGCACCTGAAACACGCGAGAGCACTCCTTGTGTTTAGTTAGTCAACAGGTGCGTGCCTTGCGATTGAACGATGCATTAACTTATTTTCGAGCCTTTTGTGCCTCGCTTTCAGTTTGTGATTAGTTTACCGAGTGGTGGGTTTTCGCGTCCCACATCAACATTGCGCTCCGAATTAATTTATGCCATCCGGGGGTTCTGCAGTGGGCACCGATATATCAGTAGATGGGCGTTTTGCATTTCACTGCCATCTAAATGTAGCCGTCGAGGCCCGGATCGAACCCGCAACCATGGGCTCGGAAGCCAAACGCCACGCACACTGAGCCACCACAGGTAGTCGCGTATGAGTGTACCGTTCAAAGTCGCGAAACGTTTCGGTCTAGGTCATCGCTAACGTGATTCTAACCACTAGTTTCCGACTGCGCTTTAAAAGAAAAAAAATCGATGCGCGCTCCAAATCGAATTTAACTGTGCCTTTCTTATTTGCAGGTACTGCAAAACACCGGTGAGTGAACCAGCGATCTACTTGCTTGTCTTTACGCTGTTGCTGCTGCCGCCTTCATAAAGGCATCCTCCCACCAATTGTTCACTGTCTCCTTTATTCTGCCATTTTCCCTTTCCCCAGCGTGGAGCAGTAGTCCAGAGACATGTTGCTCCGTCTGCTCTCTCCTCCTTTCCAAGAAATAAGGCTTTCTCTCTCTCTTTCTCTCAAATCACATTCACGCATAAATCTTGAATTTCATGTTCAACACCTCTGTGGTGTCGTCGTCTATAGTCCGTAACAATATTAAGAGCGAAAAGGTGTGTAGAATGAAGCAATACGTCCCGTTCCCCTAACGGCTAGCATAAATTAACATCCTAGGCTTGTGTGTAATATTCGTGTTCTAAAAAAAAAACAATAAGTGCTCGCATCGTTTTACAGCGAAAGGAATTGAAATGCATTACGTGTTACCTTTTTATAAGGATACTGAACGTTACCATCCAAATGCGGCAACATAAAAGCGTACAGAGGGCAAAACGCTTGTCTAGAACACGTTCTGGGCGTGCTTCGGGCTGAACACGCGACAGCAAGCGATAACATTTGGTTAAAAATGGTCTGGATGTAAGCATGTGCAGTTGAAATCATATGTGATTTCATTGTCTTTTTTGTTTGCCTTCCCGGTCGCAGTGGCTTTGGGAACTGCGGAACACACAGTTTGGTCGTTCTAGACAAGTGTTTTGCCCTCTGTACGAAAACAGTATTACCTATACCACTTCATCAGCAATGTGTATTGCATTAAAACATCGCAAAATACAGTTTCAGCTTCCACCGGGCGCTAGCTAGAGTCACACATATGAAGCCAGCATGCTCAGTAAGCTTCCTCGTGGGTAAAACTCGCGGCGGCATGGAGTAGCGGCGGCACAGTAACAGGATCTTCGGACGGTGTAGTTCGGACTCGAGCCGAAGGCAGTGCCTGCTCACGTTAATCCCATTATTGTCCGCTGCAGTCCCAACCAGTGTGGTCTTGAAATATATGAGTGATTTGCGTTTGTAATGAGCTAGCGTTTGACTCCTTCCACAAGGATATATCAACAACCGTCGCATAAACGTTTCGGTCAGTATTCCGTCAGAGGAAAGCAACTAATAAAGAGACACTGCACAGCACCCTTCGTTTCTTATGCTCCAGCTCAGTCAGTGCAAAAATCAAATTTTATGTATTAATCTAATTACTCAACAGCCAACAACCGTATACATACAAGAGAGCGCACATGAGTTTAAAAACAAACATTGGCTGAAGCTAAGATGGTCTGTTGCGATAAACTGCGTAAGCGGAATGCACATTTATGATGACGTGCTTTTTTATTTGATGTATAGTTTAAAATAACTTTGATGTTTTTTTCCCTTTTGCGCATCCCACTGCCTGAAAGCTGCTCCCGTTAATTTCGCTTTACTCTGGCTGGCTTTTAAAGGGACACTGAGGAGAAATTGAAGTTGGCATGTATCAATAGAATAGCAGCTCCTGATCACAAAAACGTCACTCTTCCTGAAAACAAAGCTCTTGCAATGTAGAAAATAGCAAGAACCAAAATACAGGTATCGCCGCCACAGGTCAATCTCGCAAGTACAAGCGTGATGACTTCCTAGGACAAGAGGCGCCACCTTGGAGGAATTTTCCTTACTTCATGTAAACCACGAATCTCTGAGGCTGGCAAAGAAAGGTTGCGCACCGCACCGCTAGCCGTCAGAAATCACGGAGTCTGCGTTTACGTCACGTTTCACGTCACTCCGTTCTGTGACGTCATAAGAGTTGCCGTGACGTCATAAAAGTTCCCTGAGTTTGAATCAGAGCGGCGGGAAAAACTTTTTCAACTTCGAATCGAAATTTCTTTGAAATAAATGCATCTTCCGCGCCCGGACAAGCGGCAACAAAGCCATGAAATGCCGAACTATCAGATTTTGCTAACAAAAAAAATGATAGAGTTCTCCTCAGTGTCCCTTTAAGGCTCGCTAAAACCTTTTTTAATGCTTTCGCATTTGTTGCATTATACATATATGACCTTACTTGGTGCGCTCGCTGTTGCGTTGTTTAAAGATGTGACAAACCAACTAGCCCGCACCTCTATCCTTGTGATCTATGTCGCTTTCCTCTCTCCGATGTCGCCGCCTCACTTGGAGGCGCCGTCTGCCGATTTCCCCTCTCGTCTCTCGTCGGGGGTGGCTCTGACGCTCGGTTAGCCGGAGGCTTCACTCTGCGGTCACACAAGCCGGCATTTGTGTTTACACTGCTCACACAGTAAAAATTTAAAAAATTACTGTACGTTTGATCAATTGTTGTAATCAACGGTGGTTTTATGAACCGTAAACGCCGGCGCAGAGCAACGTCTCAGTGCTTGACTTCTTTTTTTTTTTCATCTTTTTTCCTGCGTCAAAGCGGTCGACGCAAAGAAGGTGTTCGATGTCAACAGTAAGGTGAAGGATTTCATCCGAAAACTGGAGAGACAACACAAGACAAAAGTTTCTTGGTGGGACATGTACGGCAAGCAGAGGTGGCTTGTAGACAGAGGCGACCAGTATAAAAAGTGAGTCAAATGAAGTTACTCCTTGTGTAAAGCGGTATATGCATTTTGCATGTGCGTGCGTGCGTGCGCGCTACAGCCGAACTATTTGCCGGAATGAAAGCGGAGCCAGTAGTTTTAGGCATTCATTAGTGTCTTTGCATGCCAGGATGCCCTCGCATCTCAGCCATTATTTCACGTTACTCAAGAGATCATGCGTGTTTTGTGTTACGAGTGAATCCTTGACGTGATTACTAATTTACATATGACTTAAACAAGCGGAACGCTTTCCGGCAAGACACTTGAAGTTAAAAAGCACAAATCATTATTTTTTTTTTCTTCGGTGGTGCCGTGGTCGTCACCAAGGGGTTTCACTGCTTCGCCTCGCTAAGAAGTGTTCCAACAAATCGTAGTTAATGAAATGCAGCAGCGCCTCTTTTCTGGACCAAGGCAACGCGCCGCAGCAAAGTGATTCTGTGGACGCGGCTTGCTCTCATTCTGAAAGCGTGTGCCTTGGATGAAAGTAACAAACGGACAAAGCACTTCAAGCTAAATCAGCAGAGAGAAAGCCGCTAGCAAAGGCTTCGATTTTCATATCTTTCACATATATATGAAAATAAATCAAACATTACACACACACCACACACACACACACACACACACACACACACACACACACACACACACACACACACACACACACACACACACACACACACACACATATATATATATATATATATATATATATATATATATATATATATATATATATATATATATATATATATATATATATATATATATATATATATATATATATATATATATATATATACACGAAATATTTCCGCATTTCATATCTTCTGATGGCATTTGTTATCTGAGAGGCCAGTCATGGATGTGGTGCACGCAAAGAAGACCACATTAAAAACGTGAGGTCTTAAAAACCGGCTAACTATGAGGGACGAGGCGTTCGTTAAAATACACCAGAGGCCAACAACAGTCTCTGAAACAAAGAAAAACAGGAAAATGCAAACACAGCCAGGAGCGCATTAACCAACATAACTCGTGACTGCGATGGCTGATGTGGAAAGTCATTTAAACCGCGGTACCACATGGGGGGAAAAAGAGTCATAGACACACCGTGAAACTAAAAAAGGCGACAGAGGGCCAGTACAACATCGCATAAACAGGCTGTGGATTCGGACCCAGTGGAGATGGGTCCTCTTTTCTATAAATTCAACCGCGTCCTATAAAGGAAGGTCAGATCACCGACCAAACGGTTGGATATATAATCTAGGATGGCCATGAAAGTTGTGACCCCTTCATTCTTATGCACTTATTGTGTCTGCGCCTATTATGCTACCATGTAATTTTAAACCTTGGCTAAAGTTAGCTGGAACACTTGATATATTAACCTGTGTCATGATTGGATAACGCGCGCGTCTTGACAGAATTTTATCTTGGTGTGACAAATGGAAGACGGATCTTATCAGAGCAGAATGTTCGAAACAACACATATGCGACAACAGACGGAACACAGAGAAGATGCTTATGAAACTAATGCGCACATTCAACTAGTGTTTATTCGACCGACCAGCACCTGTCTTCCTACCATGAGCAGCACGCGCGTGCACTTTCACGGAGCACATTAAAGAAAGCGCCGCCGATATCAGATCAGGCCATACTGAGAAATTTCAAGTTCTCTACATGGAACACTTCAATTACAGTCGCGCTAACGCATGTGTGAAGGCGATATTGTGCTATCTTCTGGCCCCAAGAATTTCTCACGCTGTCTGACCGTTTGCACATCATTTAGAGTATCCGTATCAATGAAGAGCCGTGTAGGCACGACCGCAAGAATGGCAGCGCACCACTCACTCACGAAGCATGCTCGCGTAGGCGATGATCATCACTGCGCCCCGTCTGGCCTATGTAAACATTTCCGTAGCCAAACGGTACCACGGACATCGTGCGCATCTTCTACTGCACAAACTTATTTTTGTGGTCAGCTTTGCAAGCTTTGTTTTTGTTTGCTAGACAGCACAAACGAGACGATCTACAGGAAGTGGAGAGACCGAGAACTTATGCTATAAACATCCTGATATTTTTTGCACCTTGGAGCTAGCTTCGTTGCGACAAAAAGACCACAGCAAACACTCATAAACGGACTGAAGAAGACTAGGCAGAAGACGAGCCAATCCGAGGCGACCCATTAGTTGATATTTGTGCGAATATGAAATCCATGGCTTTTAACTCAGATTCACTTGTGCATTGAAACTAAACTGAACCACGAGTGCGCATGATTTAGAAAGAGACCTAAGACAAGATGATGTTTTTCCCCTTTTGACAACCCTATAAAGCGGCAGCAATCGTGCGGCAACAGCACATTTTTTTGTGTGTGTCATTGTCACGTGTAGTCCCAAAAATAAGCACAGCATCGCCTGTTGAGCAAAGTGGTACACTGCCAGTCTTGCGCGCACACACCGCTTCTCAGGGACACAGGGGCCGCCGGGCGCGCGCACGACCAAACAGCGCGAGAAATTCATGAAACCTCGCAGATAGCAAAATGCAGTCTTGGCAGGCTGGCACATGCTTTAGCCATGGTTCTTTGTTTCATAATGAGTTGGAATTTCTCGGTTCACCCTTATCCGATTTCCGTAGTGCTTTTTTTGCTGTACTCCTCCGTGAAAGAGTGTGCTACTGTTGGTAGGAATTCAGCAGCTTGTTTTTCGCATAAACACAAAATTAAAGTCTACGTCTGTCCGGTACGCTTCGCTATCTCATCTCCTGGCGCAGTTTTCAGTCATGTCGCACCAAATACCCTCTCATCGCCCGCTCCTCGAATAGCGAAATGAAGCACTGTACAATTTACGCTGAGAAAAAGATACCTGATCCGCTATCTTGTGCTGCAGAGGTAACAGTCGACCGATATTTCTTAAATAATGGTGCAGTACAATCTGCAGACGAAGTGAAATATCTGGTCGTTACGTTAACCGCAACAACGGACCACTGAACGGCTCGCAGTGATGCCCTGTTGTACAAATGGCATGCTTTAGCTCACACACTTGCTGTTTTACTCTTCCCTTTTTAACAAAATTTGCCTGTTTGGATGCTTTTTGCCTTCTTGAAAATGTCCTATGAGAGTTACTAGTACTGTTGACTTCGCAACTGATTTTATGCCTTTGTTTGCGAATTTCTTATCATTAAGTATGTAAATAACTCACTACGGCAAAGCGCAATGAGCGCGGTAGGCATTTCAAATAAAAGACAAAAATCATTAAGAAAGTAAGACGAAGAACAGGTAAGAAAAGCACACAGCAGCGCCAGTATTCGTAACAGCAGTGGTGCACGTTTCTCTTATCTATTCCTAATTCGTACTGAGCGCGCTGATTCGTTTCCGTCATAAATTCCCACCTTATGGCCCAATTAGCGATTTTAGAGCAGTGTAAATGAGTAAATAAATAAGTAAAGAAATAAATAAAACAGAACGGAAACGCTTATACTTTGTATATTTACTGTTCCTTGCCGCGGTGAGTGACCAAATCTCAAATATCTCAGCCCAGCCTTCTTACCATGTTTATCGCTTCCTTTTCCAAGCTGCTGCCGTTCAGTGCCGCTTGATGCGAATGTTCGGGTACAAATCGCCCACTGTGCACCCTGCAGGTACCAAGTGACGGCCAAGGCGGATCCCATGACTTTAGACGCCGAGTCGAACAGGACGCTGGAATCGGACAGGACAGTGAAGTCTTACACCGTCTACGTGAACAGATTCGAGAATCATCAGCCCGATCACGAGCAAAAAACCTTAATTAGGCGCACTACGCGCCGAGAAAAGGAGGTGTCCTGGTTCTCCACGAAAAGCATCAACATCGACGTGGATGTGAGGGCGACGCTTTCGCTGTTCGGCGTCTTCAACTTGGGTGGCAGCTTCGAGTACAGCTACGATCTGAGGAGCGGCGAGAGGCACGTGGAGAAGGAAGTAGAGGAGTTCAGCATCGAAAAGGAGATAACCATTCCTCCTCGCTCCACAGTGGAAGTAGAATGGGTCATCACCGAGACCGTAGAGGTTTGTACCCACGCACTCGGTACTCTCTCATGTCCCTCTTCATTCATGTCAGCCGACAAGAATGCGTTAAACTCCACAACACAATGTCCAGCTGCGTGTGCCCCGCCGCGTCAAAGAGAATAATTAATTAATAATTGGTTTTTTTGGGGAAAGGAAATGGCGCAGTATCTGTCTCATATATCGTTGGACACCTGAACCGCGCCGTAAGGGAAGTGATAAGGGAGGGAGTGAAAGAGGAAAGGAAGAAGAAGGTGCCGCAGTGGAGGGCTCCGGAATAATTTCGACCACCTGGGGATCTTTAACGTGCACTGACATCACAATGCACACGGGCGCCTTAGCGTTTTTCCTCCATAGAAACGCAGCCGACGCGGTCCGGTTCGAACCCGGGAACTCCAAAAGCATTACAAGTCAAGCATGCCGCGGTCGCTCTTCTGTGTCACGTGGGGCAGCCTTCGTCGACCTGCGACCATCGCAGAGCCACAGAGACGCGACGCTAACGCTTTCGAGACGACCCGTATCTCGAGAAAAGTGCTTCACCTTACTTCGCCTAGGAGTGCGGCATTGACAGTAGCCGGGCGCAGTAAGCTGTCAGTGGGTGAAGTTTAGGCTGTTTCGCGAGGGGAGGGAAGAGTGCTGGGGTGGTTAGCAATGCTGATGCTAGTCGCTGGGTAGGCGTGTGGTGTAGGGTATGCCTGTGCGCCATGACTGGGAGCGGGGGCTGCAGGGTTGCAGCGTGCGCGGACGACGCTAACGACACAAACTCGCACAACACCAGTACAGCTATCGCTGCACAATTACATACGCGCAGGCACGAAAAGAAGAAAATCCCCGTGTATGTGAATCAGCTGCTACATGTTATAAAATATTGCGCTTACATTTCCGACCGACCAACGCATTCGACGCGCGGTAGGCTTGACGCTTATCAGGAAAACGCTTTGTAGAGTCGCAGCTGCCGCAACGCTTGACGATCAGACACCGAAGGTCACATGCTGCTATACCGGGTTTCTATAGAGATCAACAGTGTAGTATTTTTTTTTTCGCGACCTTTTCATCCTTTTTCTCCACCGGCTAGCACAAAAGCTGCTATAGCGCCGATAATTCCACTGGAGTTTCTGATAAGCACGAGGAGTAATGTATTGCCATACCCTGATTTGACGTGCATTTACTGCTATTTTTTTCTTCTTTCAGAGTTGCCCGTGGAAATCGGACGTCGTCCTCGACGGATGGTTCGCGATATGGTTCGAGAGGCCGGTGCAACGCCACCACCTCTGGTTCCACCCCATCGACGCGGTCCGCGACCCCGACCTCAAGTTGCACGACCCCTCGGGGGTTGTGTACACCACCGAAGGATTCGCTGTGGGAGTCACCACAGTCAGAAACGACCTGCGAGTCAGGCAGTACAGTCACGAGGGGCCGCAGAATGAGACCATTTATGCAGTGCCGCTGAACGAGAGCGACGTCGTGTCCACGACTCTCATCAGGACGCCACTAGACGACGCGGAAGATGAGCACTAGTGCGATCAAGCATTTTTTGGGGGGCAGCGCATCGGCTTCGTTTTCGTCGCTGGCCACACGCGAGTCAATATCCACGGCAGGGATGCAGAGCGACTTTCTAATCCGGCAAGTCCGGCAAGTGAAGCAAACGAGTTGCCTTTTATTAAACACCTTAGTTTAAGGGGCTCTGAAACACCTTCTGAGCAGTGTACATAAACTCGCTCAATCACTACATTCTCTCGTCATGAACACCTGTGACAAATAATACACTTCTATACACAGCAGAGAACCCACAATCCCACGCGAAAGTTGGCGAGTCCTTTCCGGCGACTTTTCCACGCTCTCGCCCTCCACTGTCGCACGCTCCTGCGTAATTCTGTTCGGAGATGGCTATTGTTTACATTATCTCAGGTGTAACGCAGCCACCATGGCAGCGGCCAGACAGCAGCGTCACTCCGGCGGCTCACGCAGCTCCCCCCCCCCCCCCCCCCCGGGAAATTCCCGCGCCCGTCGGCGGTGGGGTCGGTGGAGGAGCGCCGACCTTTGGGCGTGCAGAAAGTGACGAGAGGAGAGGAAAAGGTACGAAGACGCTGAAATTCAGATTTATATATGAGACAGATACTGCGCCATTTCCTTTCCCCAAAAACCAATTATTATTATTATTATTATTACAGATCTACAAAACGCATTAAAAAATTCTTGCTGGAGGATATTCGTGAAGCAGCGTCCTTTAACTTCCCAGGAATACCCCACCTTTATTGAGAGCCCCTTTCAGAGGCTCTTTACATCTTCGACAAGGAAACGGTGCCTGTATGCCCAAGCGCGAATTAACGTAGAGTCTTAAAAGAAGGGTTGAGCTAGGTTGTTTTTTTTAATTATCCACGAAAAGGCAGGTCTGCGCTGGTACTATTTGTCCGATTGTAAAGTGCAAGCGTTAAAGGCCCCGTTCACCAGAAAATCCGGTGTCGGCGTTGTGAGCGAAAAATCACGGGCATGGCTCTGGCAGGCGGTTCCCAGAGAGCAACCTAGGAGGCAGGTGGGCCACCCAGGTCACGTGACCTTGCGGCGTCATCACGACCTGCTCACCGGATAGTGAGCAAAGTGCCCACCGTGGCAGATCGCAGTTAATGATTGGCCGTTTGGGGAGAACAACCTGGGCCGCACCAGGCCCATCGCTGGGAGCACCTGCCATCGCAGGGCAGTGGCAAATCGTTAAACTGCTGCACCACTGTTCCAGGAGTGGTATGAGGACTCCCAGGGATCTATGAATGTAGAGAATGGACCTTCTGCATATATGAGAACTAACCCATTACGCTATCGCGTCATGCCCTTAAAGGGACTATGCAGTGAATTAAAAGTCGCTTGTAAATGTTTTCGGTGCTTAGAAATGATGCTAAGGAGCATTTACACTAAATATGAACCTTCGGAACTGAGCCAGCAATTTATTATGAATTTCTAAAAACCGGGTTTTTTTTTTTTTTCAAAATTCGCGGCCCGATTGGTGGTCTCGTAGCGACGGATTTTGCAACTAAAATCGTGAAAATAGACGTCACTAGTTCCGTGACGTCGGCAGGCAGGCCACCACATGCTGTCATTCGCTGGAGCCACGGCAGCCACGACGTCACGGGCACACTTCCGGTAGCCGTGAAAGTCGTCTGCTCGTGCCGCCGCGTGAGCCCCTCGGGCAAGCGCGAACCAGGTCACTGCCTTCGCGTATGTGGTTTCAATTTACCTCTGCCGCCGCTTTCTGTCGGAAGTTCCGGAGCCACCCGCAGTGTATTTTTCGTCCGCAACAACAGACAAGCAAAAGAATGCAACGCTCGCCGCAATCCAGAAAGGCGAAGAGAGACCGCGGAGACGCTGCCGATGCTGCTGCTGGGGCGCTGAGTCGCTGAGTGCGACAAACGGAAGTCGCAAAGCGAACGTCAGCGGATGACGTATTCATAGGCGGGGCCCAGTTCCAGAGCTGTTTTCTTTATTTTCTTCTGGTGCCCCGCTTGTACGAAATGAGGGGGGAGAGGAGGAGCGGAATTTTTAATTGTCTATATCTTGGTTCTTATATGCTAGCTCAAAAATTCTTGCACTGGAGTGACGAGTGATCGAATGCCAATCTATCGTCTGCTTTACGTAACCTTAATTAATTTATTGCATAGTCACTCTAAGGCGGAGCTTAGGTGTCCCCTCCAATTATTTTTTTCTTCTTATCGTACAATGAACAGTGTCAGTGCACTTTTGTAAAGAAGTAAGATTCCGAGCTTTGGCACTGCTGTTAACACAATGCTCCACAGCACGCTCCGCTGCTTTGTCATGAGGACCAGTCATGGCAAATCATGGCCCTGACTCACGCGGCGCGACAAACAAGCAGCGGAGGCCAACAAAAAACACTGTAATACGAGCGGTGCATTAACGAACCTTTGACGGCGCAGAATTACGGACAACCGAGTAAAATTCTGGGCAAAAAATGTGACATTGACAAGGAAACAACGAAGTGATTATGATGATGATGATGAATTTTCATGGCGCAAGGGCATCTCTGTCCAAAGAGTGCCATGGCACAAGGTTTTTCTTTTTCTCAAGGTGGGGTCAAAGAACAATTTCCCAGGCATTTCACCCTAAAGAAGCCGAGCACCAAGCAGGGGAAAGCTTGTACCGATTGTATCACCGGTGGGTACCCGGCGCCACTGGAGATCGAACCCCGCACCTCCCGCATGCGAGGCGGATGGAAACAACGAAGTGCTGATTGTTTTGCAGAAACTAGATACCGCACAGTCAAGCCATTTACTTGAGGCAAGTACCTGTCCTTGCAAAGAGACACAAATGTTTCGCAATCAGCGTTTATTGCAGGGGAATTCTCATTTCACACAAACAAGCGACCTCTTAGCGCCGCGTAGATGCATCCATGAATACTCGTGATTACGGCAGTCCATAAAGCATATAAAACAACCGAGATCAAAGAATATTCAATTCTAACTCATCCAGAGAGCAAAACATACGCACTGTTCATGCTTCTGGAGCTCCAGTAACAGTTTATACATTGATAACGATTAGGTCAGCGCTCATTAAATCAACATCCGTTCAACACAAAGGAAACTATTCGCTCTGAGGGGCAATATGACGTTCTTTGCAGCATCCCGAGGAGCGTCATGTATAGCCACGACCTCATCAACAAAAATGACTATATGATGCACGGTGTAGAGCTCACGATTTGGTCAGGAAGCTGGTCAAGGCCATTTTTTTTATGTACTGTTTAATGAAGAAAGTTCACATCTAAGTTTGTTCGATAACAAGAACACCCGCCAGCGACCGTAATTCAAGCCACAGGCAAGAATAGACTCCCATTTTTCTGAGCAGGAAACCCTCTAGCTTGACCTTCGTTGAACGCATGCACGTGCGTTTCGGTAATTCCCCTAGTGCGATACAGAACGGTGCGCGCACTACGAAATGGCAGCCCCTTGAGGTCGTCTTTAGGAAACGTTGTCATACAGCTCGCCAAAGATGGTGCAGCGCATTATCTACACACTGTTGGATGTGGGGTTCGGGGTCGCTACTCGACGCAACCACGGTCAAGGCGACGCCCGCTCCGACCCGGACAGGAGTGCCGCTGAGGGAAGGGGTTCGGTAGGGGAGAAAGAAGACTTGGTTTTAATTACATATTTGCAAGCATCAGAGATCAAAAGTGAGCTGCCTCAACTGCACCCGCCGTCCAGTTTCATACCCTTCTTCTTCCCTAAATTCCCCAGGTTGAGGACGTCTTCGCCGTGGTGGGAGGGGCCGGAAACTTTCACTCGCACGCACTGACATCTCCGCACACATGGATACGCCCCCAGCATAAGTTGAGCCCGAGAGGAGGATGCTGTCGGGGTCCCGCCGAGCCGCGGTAGGTGACGTCAGCTGGCCCGGCAAATCTCCCACGGTCGGCGACACCTGCTCTTCATTCGAAGAAGCTGACGTGCAAGGCAGGAGCACCAGGTCAGGACCGCGACCACCTGCTGGCGGCGGCATCGGAGACGTCAGAAAGGGGTTGTTCTCAAGCTTGAGCTCTGCGCTTGTTCGGGTCCCGGGAAGCCATAAGTATAGTTGTGTAGTTAGATATGCCGGCGAAGGTTTGTGCACGGCAACGGCCGCTTGCTGGCTGCGGCGGCGTCGGGAACTTCTGAAAGGGGATGTTCTCAGAATTCTGCTCCCGGCTTTTTCGGGTCCCACGCCACGACCGGGCGAGGCACGGTAATTGTAGCCCGTTGACACGGATCCACTCAGTGAAGCAGCACTCAGTGCGGCCTGGGAGTGATCTGTCGTGAAGTTGCCCGGAGTTGCTCGGAGCCACACAATAGAATACAGATGTGCTCGCTGACAACAGGCGAGGGTTGCTGTCTCGGTTGCTAATGATGAGAGCCGCTGTCGCCGACCTTAACAACACGAAGTGAAAGAAAAAGCGCTCATGTAAGAGCGGAAAGTGTCGCTATACCACTGTTTCGACACATGTCCCTCGTTAGTTTTGAACGGTTTACTGTATAGTCTGGTAATCGAAGCAATGAGTCTTGGTGCAGGCTGCACTGACACCAACGCAATAGGATCGGCAACCTTATGCGGCGCAGAAGTTATAGCACGCAGCGAATGACGTATTCTGCCGCGATCACTTTCAGCGGGCGTCGATTGGCTCGAGCAGCGGAACCAGCGAAAAAAATTTGTAGATAGGCACACTTTCTGTAGGCGTCATTCTGACATCACGCTGCTGTTTAACGCACTGAGAGAGATTAAGGAACGCAAGAGATGCTGCCCAGTCTCTGAAAAAAGTCGAACGGCCGCCATATGGTGAGCCATTCATCCTTGCGCGTTGACCCGTCGCCGAAAACAGCAAGCCTGAATAACGCAGCCCGACTGACCAACACCTTCCAGGCTAGGCAAGGCCTCTCTGCTCCTCCGTGGCGTCATCACACTACGACGGCGCCGGAGTTCGTGTTCTTCATGAAGGGACGGTGCTGCGCGCTCGTTCGTTCTTGTGTAACTGCAGCGCTACGTGAAATCGTCCTTTGAAGATTTTGGCCCCATGATTTAATGCTGGCATATATGTATGATGTCATTTCCGGTACATAGTCCACGGTGATTAGGTTTAAAAACTGAAAGTTAGCGGTTTCTGGATTATGAATATATGTTGGCTATTCAGTATCTTTTACTATCGCCTAATGTTGCCTGAAAGTCCGCATTTTTTTTTTCCGCGGGCCATTGATATTCCGCTGTGCGTTCATATATATCTTTATTTTTGTTAATAGCTCGTTGCATGACGCGGACTTGGAAATTAATTTCGGGCAAAAATTGAACCGTGTGGTATATCACAGAGCGCCAACTATTTTCCAGGAATCTGACTACTACTTGTAACCTTTTTCTTCCAAACAAACGCTCACCCTCCCTCCACAAACACACGCAAAAAAAAAAAACATTGCCATAAGGTATGGCTCTCAGAACAGCTTACAGCTCCATGCATGGCATCTGAACTGAGCGACTGAGCAGATGCCTTTCGATTTGATAAAATTGAAGCAAGCTGTGTTGCATAAAAAGGATATGTTTATTAAGAAGTACTTGCAGCTGGGCTTGTTGGTGCGTATTCGTGAAAGACACGAGAGCGCAAAATGGCAACACCGACGAGTAAGAGAACAGGACGAGCGCTGCACTTTCAACAGGATTTATTCAAGGAAGAGCGTTTATATAGCCTCTGCCCTTATCCATGCTCTTAATCGCAGTTGACAAACATTGTCAAGTGGCGTCCACATAGACGCCAGGGGTGGATGGGCGGTAACGCTTGTGAAGGGCCTTATCTCTTGCAATGCGTCCTTCGTGATGTACACCGGGTGAGTGTTTTTCGGGAGTGGCGCGGGATGTAAATATTTGCGCTGATGGTCTCGGGGGGAGGTGGGTGGAATACAGAGCAGTGACTTGACCAGGGAGGTGATTTTGTGGTCCATTTAAGATTTGTTGCCTGGTTATCGTCCGAGAGAGTCGGTGGTATTGCCCCATTAAGTGTGCTTCGACTAGCTCTTGTAAGGTGTTCTGTATGTACCCCTAGCTGAAGAAGCTTGCGGTAGCTGTGGTTTTGGGTAGAATGGCCTTTTTGTAGGCCGTTCTTATTAGACTGTTCAACTACTCTGTATCTGAGGGGGAGATGTAGAGGAAGGGGACATGTAATTATTTACAGGCAGAAGGCCTGAATGAGGCGGCGCGTGTCCGCCTCTCTCATGCCCTTGTGGCGGTTGGAGATGCGTTCCATTAGCGTGGCGATGTTTTGCACAGATTTGCGAATAGCTTTTAAGGCATTGGTGTTAGTGCCATTGTTAGAAATGTAGATGCCTAGAACCATAATGTTTTCGACTGTTTGGATCGTGCTTTATCCAGGGTGGTGTGAATTGCAGGAGGGCGATGTTATTTAAGATTTATTACTTATAGTTCCGACTTGGATTCCGAACAACGTAGGTCGCTTGCTGCAGATAGATTTCTGTATCTTCGTGATTACCGGTGTTAGTCCAGACTGTGATGTCGTCGGCGTGCAGGGAGTGCTGCAGTGCCACGATTGCTGCGAATTTGCGCGCTAGTGCAATGAGGGCAATACTAAATAGGAAGGAGAGGACTGGCACCCTGGGGGGTTCCTCTACTTTCCAGCGTGAAGGTTTGGGCCATGCCTAGTTGCAGGCAGCCGGTCCTTTCACGCAAGAAAGCAGTTATGTACCGATGCGTACGGAAGCTGACGTTTAGTGTGCTCAGGGACTGAAGGATGGCGGTGTGATAGACAGTATCAAAGTCTTTGGTAAGGTCCAGAGCCAGGATAGCTCTGGTAAGATTAAAGAAAACTGGGTTGAGTACTTCTTCCTTTAGCTGGAGCATGACGTCCTGAATCGAGAGCCCTGCTCGAAAGCTGAACATGGTGAGGGGAAAGATTATTTTTCAATGTAACGGTTGAGGCTATTCAGAACCACATGCTCCATAAGCTTCCCCGTGCACGATGTCAGGGAGACTGGGCGCATGTTTTTCAGGTCAAGAGGTTTATTTGGCTTAAGTATGAAAGTCACTTTGGCCGACTTCCATTCATGGGATAGGGTGCCGCTCTTTCAATGCTCGTTCACAAATTTGGAGAAGGATGCTATTGAACCTGCATCCGATTGCGGAGTGCCTTATTGGTAATGCCGTTCAGGCCCGGGGCAGAGGTGGTGCGTAGCTGCTGTATAGTGCAGCCCATACCTCTACCTGCGTTCAGGGGACATCCAAGACTGGATTTGGAGTTCCCGTATATGCTGTTAAGCACTCTTGCTTTAAATCTGGGAAGGAGGTGGCAATGAAAGTCGATTCAAGATCCACGCCCTGCCGCTCGACAGTGTGTAAGAGTTTAGTAATTTGCTTGCTGCTGTCTGCGCACGAGGAGCTGGGGTCAAGCATATGGCGTAGGAGTGGCCAGGTGTTTTTCGTGTGGAGGTTGCAGTCACGGCGGTTACAAGGCTGATTCCATTGTTCTGAGGTCAGAATGGCAGCATGCTGGAAGGTCCACCTAAGTACCGTGTGGGCTGCCCGCACTATGCCCATGTTGGGCCTACTGCGGGAAGCCCATATTGTCCACACTGCCTCAACAATCGTGGGACCATTCTTGCGGACAACTTAGGAACAAAGAGGAAGTGTCATTGTCCTGAGGACAATGATGAGGAGCACGAGCCCAACAAGTTTATACATAAAATTCTACCCCTCTTTCCCGCTCAACAAGAGAACGATCCCGCGAACACCCTTTGCAATTATAGCACAATGCGGAAGGGAGAAAGCGGCGGACAAGGCATCGTGTCCGTGACCGAAGCATCATTCTGATTTCCGGAAAGGGGAGGAGTAGGAGGAGGAGAAAAAGCAAAAACTGTTAACTGAGCTGGTGGTTGAAGTCCCCAGTCCAGGACCCGTGGCCTTGGCCGACGGCCTGTCTTGGCCACTCCCCCGTAGTGGTGGGTATGGGCATTTCATGGGCATTTAACGATGAATACGCTGTATGCATTTTAGCAAGATGCAGATGAGCCCTCCCAACAAGTAAGGTGCTATGTAACCTCCTGTATCAGTCCATAAGGACGTGTGGTAACGGGAAGCGCAAACTGCCCCCCCCCCCTAAAGCGCTCTATTCCGCGCATCAACGCTACCTAGCTGTTCGCGTTGCCATGCAAAATATCAGGGGGATAATT
The DNA here is from genome assembly GCF_052857255.1 of Amblyomma americanum. NCBI lineage: Eukaryota > Metazoa > Arthropoda > Arachnida > Ixodida > Ixodidae > Amblyomma > Amblyomma americanum. Next base: position 109,168,068 of record NC_135497.1, read on the forward strand.
GACTGCAGGAAATGGGAAGGGTTGGAGAACGTCTCGTTAGGAGGGGAAGGCGGGCTGCGAGAAACAGGGTCTACAGCAGATGCATGAGCTCGGATTCTCTGGCCTTGGTCAAGAGAGAATCTAGGACTCCGCAACGGTCATCTAGGCCATCCAGCGACCGGGTCCTGTGTCCTGTCATCACAGCCCGACGGCTGTCCCTGGCAGGGGTGCTCCCTGCGTGCAGTCTCGTGGACATGGCAGTACCCTACCAAGTGTCTTACCTTGAGCTGAACGGGTTCGCTGCAATGTTGGCGGGGCCCTTGTTACGTGGTCTGTGGTTGTCGTCACTTGTGGGCTGCGAACTGCCCGTGATGGAAGCCGCTCCTTTTGAAGCCGTGAACGTCCACGGATTCCCCGCTGATGCGAGTGTGGCATATAGTGTGGGCGCGCCAGTTCTCCAACAAATATGCTGTGAGGTCAAACCATGACTAAGCAGGAATAGGAAGACATCCGAGCCGAGTTAGGCTTATAGGCAGGGTAGGGCTAGACGTATGGCGTCACGCCTGTGCTTCTTCCCCTGCACACTGCGGGAGCGCAGCATTCTGTCATGATCGTGGAGACCGGGCTAGACCATGTTGAAGGCGATGCGGGTCACATTGCAGCGACGGTGAGGCGTAGCCCTGAGATTGTTCCATTGCGGGCGGGCGGTTGATAGTTCGAAACGCTTCGTAGGCCTTCTCGACACCTCGATTCGAAGCGTGACCCAAAGCTCTGTGCACCACAACTTTCTTGCTCGAAATCTCGTCTTCGGCTGCTCTATCCACACTCTACTGATCCTGTGGACGGTCTGGTGAACGTATTACCGGGTCTTGGCAAACGTGATAACGTCCTGCGGGCCTGCCTTAGCGCCAGTGGTGTCGGCGTCACCCGTGGCACGTAGTATGCAGTCGGCAATACAAATAAAGCCTCAAGTTCTGTTTTTTCTGGGTATTTGGTAGCAGCGCTGCAAACTTCTTCCTTTTCATCTTCTTGACCGGCCTCCCACCCTACTACAGATATGTTTATTCTGCTGTTCAAAATTTCTTGCTGCAATCTCAACTGCCTTGTTAAACCTTACAATATTTTCTTTTCTTTGTATTATTACATTTTGACTTATTCCATAAACCTTTTTTTTATCCAAATTCTTTTCCCTTTTCAGTTCATGCTCTACTTTAATTAGAGCCCACCCGTGTTGCTCTCTCGCATGCATTTCATCTGCCTTTCTTATAAACACGTGAATAGCAGTCTGTGCCTCCAGATTATTGGCCGATCTCCCAGTGTGGGTATGCGCCATCTTTTGTAAGTACAACAAAACAACTTGAACCTTCAAGTGTGCAAATTTATAACATACTTCCGGCGCCGGACAGTGGGTGCCCGATTCAAATTGTTTTAGACATTTCCTCCGAAAATGCAAAACCTTCCCCACCCCACATTCTAAATGATAACTATAGATCATTGAAGGAGCCCTGCTACTAACGTTGATAGCAATAGGCGCCTCGCATTTTAACGAAAACGTAAACGTGAATATTCTGTCCGCCTCTAGACTGGTCCTTTTCCTGCGTCTTCTGGATTACGCTCCAATTTTTCAAGCAGAGTTTCTGGCAGTAGCGCTTGCTCCACGCAAACTAGGGCCCTCCTTCCGGAGTGGCAGTCATTACTGATTATCTCTGTGCTCGTCCCTCGTTTCGCCTGTTGACTCTTTCATCTTAACACTCTTTATATAAAATCACTGCTTTCACCACATTTGAGACTCGTACATTTCATGAGTATCCGGTCACAGCGACATTAAATGAGGTTGCTAATAATCTGAAAAAGGCGTCCCTTGGCGGCCCCGTGTTACCTCTCCTCCCGCCTATACAGCGAATATCGCAGCAGCTAGGTTTCGGAGATGTACTGTTGGGGACAAAAGTCGCCAGGATATGTCATCAGGAACCGAAGTTGATAGCTCTGTGATTATCCGCGGGCTGGAGACCACACTTGTCGAGGTGAAAGTCAGACTCGCGTGCTGTGTAGTCTGCTAGTGATAGCAGGTGATCGCTAAAAAGCATGGCAGCTATTAGCCAAAATCGTTTGTCGCGCGTCCTGGAGAATTTTGTCCCCTATAGTACATTATTAAGCGCGCAAAACAGGTATCTTTTAGCTTCAATTGATTATCAACATCTAAGACATTCCTGGAACTGGAAATTTTGTATAGCAACACATGGTGAAGTCTCTCTGACGAGGCTGGGCTGCCGCATTCCTCCTCTATATTTCTATTTGCACATTTCTGATCTGGCGCTTCCTACACTCTGTACACTTTGCCGTGAGCCCGAATCTACAGATCATTTTTGGCTCTTTTACCACCGATTCACCTCTCTGAGACGAAGGTCATTGAAATAGCCCTTGCAGCAACTTGGCCTTAATTTCAGCAGACCGCCCTAGCTATCATTTGGCGCTATTACCTTCGCGTATCGCCACAGGTCTGTTTGTTCCACCGTTCAAACTTTCTTGCTGGAATTTCATCGACTGCCTTGCTAAATTTCTCCTGCCACAACCTCTCAAGAAGTTGATGGGACAAAAAGCTTGCACTGAGAAAATGTTCTTTTCTAAACTCTAACTTGCGGTCAAGTTTTCGAATGGTAGCAATAGAAAGCAACCTGACGTTACAACGAAAGAACATCGACAACAGAAATATTGCCTCGGAAACAATGGCAATGACACATCAGGATTCGCGCTGTCCGGTCAACTTGACATTAATCCATAAGTGTGTCGAGTATACCCTTTGTGAAAAATATACAGGTTACGGCCGGGATTTGCTGTTGAGAGTATTGCAGCACCTCTGAAATTTTAAAGCTCCGAAGATGTGAGGGCTATGGCTACCTTAACCATCCGAGCGATTTTGAGAGCTGGCGATGCAAGACGAGCCACACTATGTGGTCCAGAAGCGATCGCGGCGTATATATAAATTTCGACAAAGTCGTTGCACCCTCCAGCCAATAACGTATACTGGTCACAAAAATTGCACCTAAGTGTTAGTGCACAACACTGTCAATTGAAATGAGGAAAGAGAACACAAAATAACCAAATGTCGAAATAAAATAACTAATAAAAAATACAAAACCAGCCGTTTACTGCATAGACGGCACCCTCAAGAGTGAAACCTTTCGGAATGAGTTATTAGCTTTTAAACACCGAAGCAAGCAGAATGTCGCTTGACGCAGACTTTAGTAAAAAAAATAAAAAGTGGAAGAGACACAGATGGCGTTTCTTCTTCCTTCAGACTGCCCGCGCAAGCGGACGGTGGATGCAGAGAACGATGAAGGGCAGAATGCCTCGCGAGCGCGTGGTGACACGTGTCGCAAACAGGGGCCGCCGCATAAGAGCCCGAGTAGCCCGAGCGCACGGTCGTTCCAGTCTCGTTCTCGCGCGCAGCTCGGTCGGCGGTCTGCCAGCGCCCTGCTCCTTGGAACGTAGCTCCTGCCCCGAAGATGGCCAAGCTCCCGACCCTGCTGCTCCTGGTCGCGGCGGCGGCGGTTCCGCTGGCGGCGGTCGCCGATGCGCCGACTACGACGCAGCCCGCGGGTGGGCCCAGGCACGACGGCAGCGGCGGCGGACTGCACCGGGCCGGGCTGGCGCAGGCTGGCGAGGCTCCCGGAACCCTGGCGGGGGCCCTCCCTCCCGGCCAGCGGCACAGCGCGGCAAGCCTGACAGCCCTGGCGGCACAGGGGGTTCGAGGCGGCAAGCGTGACGACTACGAGGAGCAGTACGATGACGACGACGACGAGATCATGGGCATGTCGGGCGTAGCGCGCCTCAAAAAAGGCGAGCAAATGGACAAGCTTCAGCCGTTCCTGAGGGATATCGAGAAGCTCTACTCGCGCGGTTTTCGGCGCTCGCACGTGATGCGCAGCAAGGCGGCTCACGACGGCTGGAAGGACCTGATCCGCATCCAGCATAATGAAGACCAACAGCTCTTGGCCGCCGACGCCCAAGACAGGAATGCCACCGTGGGCGGAGAGGCGCTACCGAACGTCTTCCTGGCAGGCCGCAAGCAGGTAAACATATCGGCTCTGCCCTACTTACTCAAGCAGCCCACGCTGACTGTTCAAGCCAGGGACCTCAGCCACGACGACAAGGTATCGTTCTACATGTCCGTGTCGTTCGAAGACCAGGTAGCGTTCCATTGGTATCTGAACGGCCGCCCGCTCGAGGAGTACGACAGCATGCAGATCCTGGACATGAACACAGTCATCGATGCCGCGAACAAGAGCACCCATTCCCGAGTCTCGCAAATCGAAATAGAGCACCTCCTCAAGCTGCCCACCAGCACCGGCAAGTACGAGATCAACTGCACGGCTACTGTCGACTACACGCAGCACAGCCTGAAGTACGTCATCGAGCCCCAGCTAACCGACGACTGTCCACCAGCAAACTGCTACGACCGTCATGCCATCTGCCGAAACGGCAAATGCGTCTGCGACTCGCCCTACCCGGTCAGGCTTAGTTCCGTACACACCACCTGCCGCACCGAGTCGTTCCTGGAGACCCCTTGCCACCATCACGAACAGTGCCAGTACACAACGAACAACAGTGAGTGCCTCGAGCAAGGCTGGTGCGCCTGTAAGAGAAGCTTCGGGCGAACGCCGCAGCATGTATGCGTCAAGAAGACCGGCGTCAACGCACGCTGTGACACCGACGGGCAATGTGCACTATACAACGCGACCTGCATCCTCAGCCATTGCACTTGCAACTCGGACTCCATGGAAGAGAATGACCACTGCGTCGTCGTAAGCCGCTCGGTGAACCACCTCCACTCGGCCACCACTGCCGTCAAGCCTCGTTCTGCTACCGCAGCTCTCGCGGTAGCCGTCGCCCTCGGCGGATTCTGCGGTCTGCTCGTCTCGTGAGCCTGCACTCTCGCACTCAAGAAAATAAATTCCCTCTGAAAGCAGTCTTGAGTTCTTTTCTGCCAGTAGGCCAGACAAAACTTGCGCGCTGCCACCGTGCATTTAGCAGCGCCTCTGGCACAGCACGGCGTTGCAGGTATTATTCAGTGCAATTTACAAACTAGTTCGGCCCAGTTTAAAATGTTCCTGAAGCCTTTTACGTCCAGATCACCGAGTCTCACCCTTGAGCTAGCACGTACGAAGGAAGGCTACGAAAGTTTGCAGCATCATTTATTAAACTCTCAGCATATACCGAGTAGCACCTTAACGTAAAGCCCGGCCGAGAGCAGCAAACTGTCACCCGGTAGCTGCCAACCTTGATCTGCTAGAGGCGCCTGTGCAGTGCTGGCACCCAAGGTGGTCATAAACCTCCTTGCTGGCACCCATTTCTACAACTGCTGTGGACAACAATGGTACCGCGAGCATCTCCGCTACCTCGTTTACAAGATCCGCCATAGCGGCCGCGCATAATAACGTGGCATAGCTCCTCTTTGCTCAACGCCGGCGTCTCAACATAACTCCGAGCTACAAAACGGGCCTTTGAATACGTGTTCCAGACAAGTTTATGCGCTCCAGCAAACAAATGTTATGCCTCACATTCTGTACCACCTGCGTCTCTCGAACCGAAGTGCAGTCATGTCAGCCCCACTCGTCGCAGTTCCTTCAACGCTGTGACCCACTGTCCGGCCACTATGTACAGCGCGCATCCTCGCGGCACTAGGCAAACCTTAGCAGCGCGACTAGGACGACGAGCAGCTTCACCGGGGAGCGGCGCACTCCCCTGCCGTACGGCAGTTTGTTGGCTTCCAGATGCTCGGCCAAATTGACGCAGCGATCGTTGAGTTCCTTTTTGTGGCTAAAGCAGGTGCAGTGGTTCAGGATGCACGTGGCGTCGTAGTCGGCGCACTCCTCTTCCGAGTTGCACCGTGATCGCGCCCCGACCTTCGGCACACACTTGTGCTCTTCTGTGCGGCCGTAGCCCTTGAGACAAGCACACCAGCCGTGGCCGGTGCACTCGCTATGTTCGGTGGTGTTCAAGCATTGTTCGTCATACATGCAGGGCGTCTCCAGGTAGGCCTCGCTGCGGCACGTCACGTGCTTGGACAGGAGCCGCACCTTGTAGTAGCCCTCACAGACGCACGCCGAGTTCTTGCAGACGGCCATGCGGTCAGCGCACTCGGTGCTGGTATCCTGGCATGCGTCGCTCAGTGGCATGTTCACGTCCAGATGCACTGTGGCCAAATCGTAGTCGGTGAGCGTGGTGCAGTTGAACGTGTACACGCCTGTCATGGTAGGCAACCGCGTCACGCTCTTGATAAGCACGCTTGACACGCGTCCCTCCGGCACAGTCTCTTCGGAGAGAGAATCGTAGTCCTCCAGCGGCTTGCCGTTTAGCGTCCAGAAAATGGACACCTGGGACTGGTACGCGACGCTGCAGAACAGCTGCACGCTCTTGCCCATGTGTACATCGTAGATGTTCGGTTTGCCTATAAGGAGGGAAAAATCGTGCTCGAGTGAAAAGACCGGCAGTGCCTATGTGTATGGTTATGTGTAACTGCGCTGTTGAGATATTGAGCCCGAAGTTTGCCGAATCATAAGAGCGAAAGGTTTACTCACTCATAACCTGGTCAAATACGTCATGAGCTGATGCGTTTTTTTTTTTCAGCAACAGAAACCAACCAGATATCTGCGTGTAAGGCAATAAGGTCGCTCTGCATCTCTTCAGGCAGCACTTGCTGATAAACAAACGAACCCTGCCACCCCACATTTACGCAGGGTGCACAAAATGTCCATGAAGTGCCGGCAAACTTCGCCCCCAAGTGAACTACGCCAATAAAAGGTTCGAGGAACCGCCGTCTTCAACCAGCGGCTCACGCCTAACACGCACATCCCCTTAACGACTATCCCCTTAAGTGATTATAGAATTAACAGTCCGTTTCCTACGTAATGTCATAGACTTTGCAAGAAAACACACACGAAAATTTGCTTATTACCAGACCTCTGAATGAAACGAAAGCCGACTGCAACTTATTCTCTTAAGCGCCACCTCTAGAAGTGCACCAAAAGAGTGCCTGCAAACACAGTGCGAGGTTGTAAGCGGGAATGTGTACCTCTTTCGAATTTCATATTCTGCGGCCTGTTCTTGGCGGTGAGAATGGAGCCCCCGACGGGTAACCCCGAGTGGTGGTCGGTCCTGCTCCTCGGCGACCGGGACACCCTACCGGCCAAGCTGCCGAACACCGGCAGCTCGCCAATCGGCCGAAATGGCACTCGCCGCCGGTGCAGCAGGCCCGGTGAGGGCTGTCGCCCGAGAATGCCCAACACTGACTTGCGCAGCTCCTCAGAGATGTGCGGGTCGTGCTGCCACGACATGTTCTGCAGGAACTGCGACAGCTCCGCCCTGGGCCCCCAGGCCCAGCGGGCACCGCCCGACGGGGCCACCAACAGCGGCAGAAGGACCGAGAATCGCAGCGACAGCATGGCGCGGACGGGCCGCGGCTGGACACTTTTTCTGCCTCCCCGTTAGAGCAGCGAGGACGACGAAGAGCTGGCTGTCCGAAGGCGCGCGCTTGCTACTCGCCGCTCCTTGCCCAGAGGGCCACGAATGGCTCGTAAGCAGGGCCGCCGCAGCAGCTCCGACCAAGAGTCCTGGAAGTGGGACTCCAACCACAAAAAACATTGTCAACAAGCTGGTCCTTTGGCGCCGACACTGCAGCCCACGCACGTCGGTGGCTCGTGACCAGTTGCTCCGCACAATACCGCTATGATACATCATAACCACGTTCCCAAATTAGTGCCGTGTTATGACGCGCGGGAGCTATACCTTCAATGGCTGTAGTAGATATGCATAACAGTCCACGGTACAAGATGGGTTTAGAGCATATCAAACCGGTAACCATCGGGTACTGCACTGAAGGCCAGCCTTAATTAGCATCAAATGAATCGACTATACATATATTCAAAAAAAGGTGGCCCAGGTGTGTGACTCAGTCACTGGGAAGTGTATAGAAAGGAACCAGGCAGCCTCCCGTGTTTTGAAAGAGACGGGAAACATCTAACACCTGGCTACTGTGGATCTAGTTGTCCAATTTCATTTTCTTACGGTTATGCACTGTGCAAAATTGTAGCAACAAATATGTACTGCCTTTTCCAGGTGTCCTGCTCAGATAACTCGCTACTGAGTCATGCACTGGAATACTCACTTTACCCTCTACCCCTGAAGTTTCAAAGCTAAGCAGGAGCGAGGATGAGTCGTCTGCTTACCCTCCTGCGATAGGATCTGCACGGGTGCCGAAGCGCCCTGCTACACGAGTCAACAATGAACACTGTGAATGGGACACCTTTGTTAAAGAATGTAAATGCTGATGCAAGCAGCATATAACAATTTAAATATAATTTGATGTGCCCCACAGTGCGAGAGGTGACATGGCAGTTCACTTTTCAGTAACACTGGGCTGCGGCATGCTCACCAAGTGCGTTGCCCCCTAATTATATCAAATAGAAGACTGGCTTAGTTGCACCTCAGCCGATGACTCACCAGGGGTTTCTACGGGTGCGTCTCCAATGTGCGCAATAAGATGGATCACCACGCCGACCATACTCATGTAACTAAGGCAGATAGCACAGAACATTTGCAGCCTAAAGTCAAGTTTCGTATTACCTTCTGTAACTCCAGGGCTCGTCCTCGTAAAAACCAGCTGGAAAAGCAAAACCATGTCCCGCCAGCAGAAGAGCAGGCTGTAGGTGTACGGTATTATGTTAAAAATAATGTGTGATGAAAGGCATCATGAACCGAGGAGCTGGTAAGTTTCTTAACACAATATGACATATTTTTCTTCCCTCGGGCAATCCGTTGAGCAAGAAGTGTTCTTGGATCATGCGGCGCATGTCAAACGATCAAGCCTGTTGCTTTGAGTGGCCACGCAATTGAGTAAAAAACATCGAAGTGGTCATCGATTGTCCACCCGCTCTTGATTCAGCTGAATGACGACGAGTGTGTTTAGCTGGCCTGGCTGGCCCGTTTCCGCACAATTAATGATACCGCACAACGATATAATACACGGCTAATGAGGTGAAAGCAGCCAATGACTCGATTTTACTACGTCATAGTCATGACTGTCATCCATGCCACGGCGGTGGGGATGTAAAATAGCGATTGGTCCGGAACAGATTTCTGCTGGCAGAAAATGCGGTTGGTTGTTTGCGTTTGTCGCTAGTCAATAGTAACGTGAGGAAGAGGTTTGCCGGGTTTACAAACCTAGGAGGCCATGGTAGCCACCCCGGTGGCTATAGTTGGATACAACTGAAGATTGCAGTGAAGCTCTGCCCACATTCAGGGCCGCTGCATAGAATTCCTCCATGACAAAAGAAGCAGTTCGTTGTTGGAACTTTTCTTGTTACCTAAACAAAAAGCTAAGAAAAAAATCATGAGCGCTATAATTTTGATATCTGGCTTGTTTATAAAGTCAAACATCAAAAAGCTGATTTCGTTTACTGCTGCGATTGGCTAGCAGAGTAATACAGGACGCCGCGGACCGTGACCCAGTGTTTAGTGCTAACAACTGCTGTTGCTTTTTTACTTTTAAGCTGTATCTTCCAGCGGCTCTACCGGAGGTGGCTGGGAGTATTTGTGCACAGTCTTCCCCTATATACAGTGCGCGGTTTGCTTTAGTTCACTTACCATGCAATTTGAAAACTGCTTTTTCGTATCAAGCTATGTAAGCTGTCTGAATTATTTCAACCACTGTATTAGTAAGCAAATGTTGCGCACACGGCAGCATGTGCGACTCCCAAGCTTGTGCGATTAAGAGAAATAACCAGCTGATCTAGTGCCTGTTGGGGTATGTACTGCATCATAACACACATTTATCGCGACATTTTAAAGATATCAGCTTCGAAATGTCGTTGCACACTGTCACACTTCTTCAAAGTACCTTGCTGAGAGCTAACGAATGGTTGCCTTCATGGGTGTACCTTGTGAAGCCTGAAAAATCTTTCGGAAATTTTGTTTAGATATGTTCCTGTATGTACTGCACCCCGTCTAGTACCCCCAGCGAAGTATATTGCGGTGTTTTAAAAATACATTGACCAAATTACGTTTCATACTTCCACATTTTGTTCTAGGATGTACTTGGCTTTTCTTCACGAATGAAAGCTGCTTTGACAGCTTTTGTTTCCATACATTTTTTCCCTCACTGTTACTCCCAGCTAGGGGGCCTAACCCCAGTGCAGACGTACCCAGCCGCTGACATCAAGTGAACAAAACAGCGCAAAAGACAAGGATGTGACACGACAACACAGGCACAGCCGCTGACTCAGCTGGCGACAGCAGCGTCACTACATCTTGCTTGCGTCGCAGATTTATGTTGGTTGCGCCCGCATCCTTGCCCATCCACAACTCGACAACCCTGCAGTAGCACCACGGCCATTTTTCAATGGAGTTGACCAGTACGACAAGAGGATCAGGTACAGGTCTTGGGTCTTCTTCAATGAAGTTTTGATGATTTTCACTGCGTTACATCGCTGAAGCATCTGGACCCCACAGCAAAGGTGGATTTATCGGAACCGTCTCGTCCTTCGAGTTTCCTTCAAGACCGTGGGAGAGAGTTGCAATGGACCTGTTCTTCTTCAATAGCCACTGGTGGTTAATCGTGACTGATTATTACTCCAGATATCCGGAACTGACTCGTCTAGAGAAGCTATCATCTTGTACAGTGATCAATCACTGCAAATCAATTTTCGCCCGGCACGGCATTCCAGAGGTGGTGGTCTCCGATAATGGTCCGCAGTTCTCATCCTCCGACTTCACTAAGTTTGCTCAAGAATACGGGTTCAAGCACGTCACATCAAGCCCACAATACCCTCAGAGCAATGGACTCGCTGAGGCTGCGGTGAAAATCATCAAAACTTCAATGAAGATGACCCAAGACCCGTACATGATCCTCTTGTCCTACAGGTCAACTCCATTGAAAAATGGCTACAGCCCCTCTGAACTATTGATGAGGAGGCGGTTGCGGACAGATTCCTCTGAATCCCAGAAGGCTTGTTCCCCGTTTGCCAGACGCCAGTAAACTTCGGAATTTTGAAACCCAATACCGCGAACAGCAGCGAAGAGATTATGATAGACGACATGGCGTACGGCAATTTCCGACCTTTCTGGAAAGAGATGAAGTCTGGGTTACAGACTTAAAGCGAAAAGGAAACGTGGTGGCGCCCGCAAGCGAGCCTAGGTCATATATAGTTGACACTGGGAACGGCACTATACAGCGAAAACAAACCCATCTTATCCATTTTCTCAAGCCTGCGGAAGAGGAGAGAGACAACCAAGACGTTGTGTATGACGAACCTCTCCCTGAGACTTCAGTTTCTCAAGAAGATTCACAAACAACCAGCGCCGACGCCTCCCATCAGCACACCAGGTGTGACGTTGCGTCATTCCTCCCAAGAGTTTGCTTTTCTGTCAGGGGAGATGTGGTAGGTAGTAGCCACATGCAGTGACTAGGCCGTCTGTGTGGCTTGGCTAGGCTACGTTGCTGCGCGCTCGCGAAGGCTCGCGGCGGAGGGCACATGTCTCGGGCTTGTGCCGGGATTCGGCTGGCTGGAATAAAGATGTCCGGTTGGCGTCTCAACGGTCCTGCTTTCCTCAACTCGACACGTAGGGCCCCTCAGCATATAACTGATATAAAGCCATTTGTAGTCGATTCTCGAGGCACTGTGATTTCAAATGATATCGCAACAATGCAGCGGCAAGGAAAGAAAAGTAAGTAGACAGGACCAGCGCTGTGTCAACTGCAGGTTCATTGGCAGCACAGTTGTGCATGTTTATCAGAATGTACCAACTAGCTGAACACTTCATTTCACTAAGTGATGTAACTGATTTCATATATTTGATTCGGTTACCTCTTACTCATAGCGCAAAGAAGACATGGACAACATAACAGACGGGACTGTTCCGCCTATTGTGTTGTCCTTTTTTTGCGCTGTTTCCAAGAAACATGAACGGCCACTACCACGCAAAGTGAGCAAACCGATAAGGCGGAATGGACAAAAATTGCAGAAGCTAAACAGTGTGTCGGCGCACGCTATTATGAAATGCGACAATATTAATGGGTTTATCTGAGGCTTGCCATGTGGCAAAACCAAGAAGTGGGTTCTCAGCAAGCAAAGGGTAATCAAGAACATGCGAGTGGCGCTGGACAGCCCGTGCTTGCATTCAGACATGACACGAAAGGGTAGACAGCGGAAATCTGTTCTTGTTGCAGCCGAAGTGCAGCGCTTCTTCAGTTTCGCGAGCCGCATTCGTCGACCTGACGTCTCGCTTCCCAAATCAGGCAGGTAGGGGCAGCAAGGGTGGCTTCTTTTGAAGTTCGTCGCCTTCGAGCACTCTAAGCAGCACTTCGCTTGCGCTCTTTTTCAGCGACTGCATTTGCATTGCCCATTGCAACGGCACCGTGGCGAATCAGCGGTGCCCACAAAACTATACTCGAAGATGCCTTCACGCAAAGCAAACCCAGCACATGATGAGGGCAACACGCCGACTGACTGCATGCACCCAAGCCCCCACTCCGTTCACCTGCCTCCTTTCCCAATCAAATCGTTTTGTTCTGAGTATCCAGAATTTTTCAGAGTTTACTTAGAGAAATGTTTTGCAGTTAATAGAAAGAAATAAGAAATAAGGTACGAGGTTGCTTGAACAACTGTACAATGAACTTTATGCCTTAATTCATAGATGGACATTTGATTGTTTTTTGCTTACTTGCCCACAGTGAGCTTTAGCAAAACTGACAGCAGCTTCTTCAACCGCCTTGATGTTCAGATCTCCAAATGATGCCTTCACGTTGCAGTAAGTCTCAGTAGTGTGTGATTTGGAGGACATGAACTTCTTTAACATCACATAGGGCCCCACGGCATTTACCCAAGCTTCTGCGCGAAATGTGCTGGTCAAGTATTCCTGCAAATAAAAAGTGTACAGAAGCATAAGCAAACCTTTACTATGACAACATATGTGGAACAAAAAATAGACTAAAAGTCTTATCTGTCATCCTTAAGCCCTTTTGTTCTTTACTTAACCTCCCATGACATGTACCAACATAACTTTTTTCACTACTGGTACGAAGCCTCAGTGCTGATTTTAGTAGGAAATGAATATAAGGCATAACCCAGGGTTTGTTGTGAAAGAGTTTCCAGAAGACGTGCAACACAAGAGTCATGCACATATATTGATGTCTAAAGCTGAACTTCTGCTCTCGCAAAAGACAACACAATAAAGATCAATGCAAGCAGTGAAAAATATGCTACAATTCTGATGCATGAAATGAGCCACTTGAGAAAACTACTACACACATTTATATATTAAAGATTGGTTTGGTCTATAGGGGTTTAACGTCCCAAACGACTCAGGCTATGAGAGACGCCGTAGTGAAGGGCTGCGGGAATTTCGACCACCTGGGGTTCTTTAACGTGCACTGACATCGCACAGTACATGGGCCTCTAGAATTTCGCCTCCATCGAAATTCGACCGCCGCGGCCAGGATCGAACCCGCGTCTTTCGGGCCAGCAGTCGAGCGCCATCACCACTAAGCCACCACGGCGGCTTTATATATTAAAGAAGGGTATCAAACACCAAGCAAAGGGGGAAGATGATAACAAAGATGAGAAGAAAGGTGTTCAAAAGGATGGCCACATTCTTCTTGATCATCACAAGCCTCACTTGCCTTTACTATACAGTATTGTGCATTTTTATCCTGAAGACTTTCAAAAATTTCCCAGCCTTAACCGCTGGCTCATTTGCGATGAAACTGCACACAGAGCTTGTGTATTATGGTAACTTTTGTACTGCAGCAAGTTTGACAACTGTACTTACTTAGTTGAGCCATGCATGATGCAAAAACATTATTGCCTGTGTCGAGATTGGCGAACTGAAACCCACAAATGCCGTTTTTTCGAAGGGCAGCAGTGGCGCCATCTGTTTTCTGCTGTCAGCCTGCGACGCTTTCGGAGAGTACGAAAGCAGACGATATGAGCTGAACTGGATAAAGTCACTCCGCAGAAAAAGAGATCAAACAATATTCTTTGAAAGGTAAAGTCTCATTAAATCAGTTCTGATATTTTTTCCTCTGAGTTAGGCAAAAATGTTGAGACCGCTTCAGTTGAAGCAGACGAAACAGCCAGAACTGTGTAATCAAAGGGCCAACTACTTGCAACACTCGCCTTGACGCCTTGTAGTAACGCTTTCCACTGCAGAAAACAGATAGCGCCACTGCCGCCCTTCAGCGAAAAAAACGCCGTTTGCGGGTTTTCGGTTTGCCGATCTTGATGCAGACAATTATGTTTTTGCATCATGCACGGCTCAACTAAGTAGGTACCGTTGTCAAATTTGCTACGATACAAGAGTTACCATAATATGCAAGCTCTGTGTGCAGTTTCACCACAAACAAGCCCGCGGTTGAGGTGAGAAAATTTTTTAGTCTTCACAATAAAAATGCACAATACTGTATACAAACATATACTGCGAGAGAACAGAACGGTGTCGACGCTTCGACTTTTGAAAGATGAAGCTAATAAATATGTAAGCCTTTTGGCAACAACAAAAAAAACATGCTCCAAATTGTATGCTGTAAAGCACAGTCATAGCTGTAGATGTGGCATGTTAAAAACTGCATGCTAAGCACTGCAAGGCTGAGTGGTCTAGTTACTTGTTTCGTCAGCTTGCAAAGTTCAATTGAAAAAGAACTGGTTCACAGCCAGCCTGAGCTTGCTCTTTCGACCATTTTTCTTTCTTTCTTTCCTACATGCCCAACTAACTGAAAATAAGACACCTTCATGCTGCGGCCACTGAAACATTAGTTGGTACATGTCTCAAAAAGCTGGAGACAAGACAATAAAAACAAAAGCCATTCTCAGATCAGTTTTAGGCAACAGATAACATTTTTTGTGCGAGTTCAACAGAACACAAAAATAATAAACCAAATAATACCCCAAACACTACAGTAAGATACAACTCAAGAACGAAGCAGCAAATGCCCCTCAAAGGGGGCCCTCCAGCCATTGGTGTACGGGTTAACCCCGTTGGACCTGCTAGTGTGACATCAAAGAGTGTGGCAGATGAAAGGGGATTCACCACGGCTTAATCGGATCAACTGTGACATCATAAAAATTGGTCAACGCCATTGGCTGGAAGGCCTCTTCTGAGGTGCACCTGCCACTCATTCTTGAGTTGTGTCCGACTATAAATCACAAGCAAAAAAATTCAATGCAGCAAAGAAAAGTCACAATAACAATGCGGCACAAATGCAGACATTTAAACAAGTAGCTTCACAATATTTCCTGCAGTGCATAATGACTAAATGTAGCAGACAAATCACTGTACCTTTAAACTTGACTACAAAAAATTGTGACGTTTATATTACTTAAAGTCTAGAAACATACACGAGTTTCAGCACACCAACAGCATATCAAATGACCACAAGTAAAGATAATAATTAAGGTGCACACTATACGTTCTTACATTCTCAAAGACTCAACAGACATTCAAATGCATATATGTCTGCAACATTAAACTTTATGGAGCAAATTTTGAAGGAGAAATCGCAGTTTGGAAGTGCCAAGCTATTCCAATGTGCAATCTGGAGGTGAAAAAATCATTAAAGCAACTCAAGAATATTACTTATCTCTATGATTAATTATAGCAAACATAATATAGTAACAGGAATGTCAAGAAATTGCTGTTTTTTGAGACTGGCTACTGGCATAAAGTGCTTGCAGCACAGACAGGCAGCAACCTGGGTGTTCCCTTTTTAATAATTTCTGCATATTCATATTCAACACCTTTTTGTTTGCCCAAAGGCGAAACTACCTTTTAATAACGTAATTATTTTGCTAGCCAACATAGAGCTGAATGCATAGGCTGCCTTCAACTTCAACTAGCAAATGACAGAATATACAAAAGACAAAGCTTATGTTCAGGCATGGCAATAGCACCAATGCAGCAGTTCCTACACTGAATCTGAAAAACTAAGAAAATAGCAAAAGAAAACTAGCCCTTGCCACTAATCCTGCCTCCTACGCTCTTTGGTTTCGCTGACTGTTGGCTTCCGTCACCTTGCCACTAATGCAATTTTTAGCATAGCAGTAGGCAGAGCAGAGGTGTCAGCCCTCGTGTCAACACAGAAAAAGCCTTCATTATAACTTTAACCAATTATCCCCTTCGTGGATTACTGTAAATTCAATGTTAAGTGCAATATACCTCAAGCAGAGAAACTTCTTTGCAGAGGTGCTAGGAAGCAATTCTTTGTTTTTATGCCCTTTTTAAACACTGGTGCAATGAGAACTGAAATTTCTCTCCAGTGGACTACTCTGGCATGTGTTTTTTGTTATTTATTATTTTTGTTTTTTAGCTTCTTTATTTATGGGTCATTCCACGCCAAACGTCCCAGACGTTGCGCTCGACCATCTCCAATTTGTTTAAAAAAATTCATGGAAACTTACCGCAATATGTGTAATGAAAGCCAGAAATATTTTTGCCGAAAAAAATTTATTCATGAGGTGAGGGCAGTTTGAATATTTAGAAAAGGCGAGAAACCAGGCACTGCTCAATAATTAATAAGTTCAAATTTTAAAAACACTTCAAAAATTTTGTCATTGAAATTTGCACAGATTCTGCCTTTCGATATAATTTGGAGGATGCAGCTTTACATGGCATAAAGATTTTTAAAGAATCGAGAAAATTATGAAAATGTGTCATTTTTGTCGTTTTTTGTTTTAAATATCAACTTGCTCTCCGAAATTCGGAAAAAGCCATTTTGTTCCCCTATATGTCTAGTACCTATAATAAATGTTACAGAGCATGAAACTGCATGCACCAATGTAAAAAAAATACTAAATTTGCAAAAAGTGTGTTTTGAGTCAAAAATACTTGTTAATTTCACCCTGAGGTGGTCCAAGTAAAAATACAAACAATAACGGGTCACATAGAACGGTTTATTGCCTTTCATTTCTGAAACTTTTATCGAAGTAATTTTTGTTTAAAGAGAGAAAAGAATTTTTGAAGTTGAGCTCTCGGGTCGCAAGCTGTGTTGTTTCTTAACGCCTCTTCACTGCAGAACACAGCACCTGGCATGGCACGACACTTATGGCCAGATAACTTCGTTTGCTGTCGTTCGCTGTCGTGCATTTTTAGGGCTGGAGCTAAAGAAGATATCACGTGACATTCGGCGGATGGTATGCAATAAACGAGATTGTTTTCGCTTTCGAAGTTCGAACAAACCCGCTTTGGTGCGGGGTGGCCAAGAGAAGAAAAAAAAAAGGCATTAAGCGTGCTGTCTCGCATGGACCATGAGGAGGGCTGACCAGCTGGCATGGCAGGCGTATCACAAGTGCTTTATATCCAAATAAGGTCACGGAGAGCGGTCGCCTCGAAGCACATGCACGTGAAGGTGCGAAGTGCACACCGCTGCGGCGAGTAACGCGACATGCTCTGGCAGTAAACGCGGCCCGTTCGCGCATAGGTGTGTCGCTCGCATGAATGTGCTTCACCAGCATAGTGGCTTGTCTACAGTTGTCGCTGGAGTATTAATGCAGAAATTGCACTGATTAAACCAAATACAACAAACACATCACATTGGAAACAACTGGGCATGAGCCTCTGACGGCCACAAGGGTCAGGTACCATGTGGTGCGGTTGCGTCGCGGATTGTTTGAACACCGGATCGTTCTGGTCATTTCCAGATCGGTGTCTCACAAGCTCTTATGCTGGTGATTATGTCTGTCATGGCGCCAACAACAATGACTGACTGCGACAGAACCACACTGAACAACTAGCTCACTTGGGCATGTGCCGCCCCAGCAACGTTAAGAAAATCTTTTCCCGCGAATACCTGTCTGACTACTCAACGTTCACATGCTTGCCTGCAGTGCAAACCTCACTTAAGAGCTAGAACTATAGATTTCGTTTGGCTACAGTGTCAGCAGTATCGTGCTCTGCGGCGAAGAGACGTTAAGAGACGACGCAACTTGCGGCCTGAGAGCTCAATTTCAAAAATTCTTTCCTCGCTTTAAACAAAAATTACTTAGATAAAAGTTTCAGAAATGAAAAGCAATAAACCGTTCTATGTAACCCGTTGTTTTTTGTATTTTTACTTGGACCACCTCAGGGTGAAATTAACGAGTGTTTTTGACTCAAAACACACTTTTTGCAAATTTAGTATTTTTTTTTTACATTGGTGAATGCAGTTTCATCCGCTGTAACATTTATTATAGGTACTAGACATTCAGGGGAACAAAATGGCTGTTTCCGAATTTCCGAGAGCAAGTTGATATTTAAAACAAAAAACGACAAAAATGATATTTTCATAATTTTATCGATTTTCAAAAAATCTTTATGCCATGTAAAGCTGCATCCTCCGAATTATATCGAAAGGCAGAATCTGTGCAAATGTCAATGAAAAAATTTTTGAAGTGTTTTCTAAAAATTTGAACTCGTTATTCATTATTGAGCACTGCCTGGTTTCTCGCCTTTTCTAAATATTCAAACTGCCCTCACCTCACGAATAAATTTTTTTGGGCAAAATTGTTTCAGGCTTTCATTACGCACATTACGGTAAGTTTCCATGAATTTTTCTGAACAAATTGGGGATGGTCGAGCGCAACGTCTGGGACGTTTGGCATGGAATGACCCTTATATTTTGATTCATTTTCAATGTTTTTTGCTTTTATTCTACTTTATTTATTTTAGTTTTGATCACGTCATTTGATTGGTAGGTGAGGTGAACACTTCCTGCCAACGGACACTGCCTACGGACACTCATGAGGCAAGTAAGGCTTTCGCCTTAATAAAGCAGGTAAAGGAAAGCGGGGGTAGACGCATACATGGGTTTAGATGTTCGTGGAATCCAAAAAGCACTTCAAGGAACCGAAGGGTTCGATGGAACCCAGTTCAAGAACCCCCCATGGCTTAGGCACTAGAAGAGTGCAATTATTCGTGCAAATGCCTGTTTGATGCTACAAGCAGCAGAATTTCTTTTCTGCCACAGCTTGCCACAATTGCCACAGCCTGCCACAACTGCCACACTTCCTTCACTCCAAATGACAAAGTGCTACGGTTGTCGTACCTGCGGAACAGCGCAGTCTATCCGAAGTTCGTCAGGATGAGTGTAAACTGCAACAAAGTATGGCTTAGGTTTGCATTTCTTGAATGCCAACTTAGATACAAGGTTTCCATCAGCACAAAAGTCAAGGCAGGAGACAACGAAGCTTGAACTCTCCCAAATTTCCAAGGCTTCATTCAAATGAGCCAATACCTGGAAGAGGTGTTTAAAACATATCTATTAACTCAAGCCAGCAATGAAATAATAACACACAGCAGACTATAAAACATACCCTTGCTTCTCCAAAACTCCGATTGTACTTTCGGATGATGCTGTCTATACAGCGTTCCATCTTCAGAAGCTCTGACTCGGATTTCCTCTGAAGCAGCAGAGAAATTTCACGTGCAGCTGCAATCTGGTTCAATGTAACAAGCAGCCAGAAAAAAAATTAATACAATTCTTGAAGACATGCACCCAATGTAATATTGTGTCCACAAGCGTAAGAAGAAATCTGGTACCCTCAATGCTATTCTGTTTTTGATGAACACAAGAAATACAAAAATAAAACGGACATTTATTCTTTTGCTTATTGCATTGAAGCATATTGGACAACACTTAATTTAAGAAAAATGGCCTATGAAAGGCTTACCTTTCGGATTGAAGTCAGCTTTCTCTTGCAGGCTGCCATTCTTATGTAGTTATCCTGGAACAAAAAGCATAAACAGAGATCACATGCTGCCTGCAGCCCACCAAAAGCCAAATGAGCAGTGATCTGAATAGGTGGTTTTATGCATTCTTACAAAGCAGTTAAATGCAGACACATATGCTCTATCTTTGAGGTAACATGACAAAAGAAATGATCTTCTGAAAAGTACCTACCAAAGGTATATGGGCCAAAGTGTCAATCTCTTCAGCAAGCTCATGCATTTGCCTCTGGATACTCTCATCCTGGGAACGCACAGCAACAGCCAAGGGCCCAGCCACAGCACAGACAGACCTTACCATGGTGCCCATAGACTGGTGCGATGTCACCACAATATCGCCAAGGTCAGACAAGGATGAGACGTGCCTTTAAGCAACATGAAAGACCACATTTAAAATCCACAATGCAGAGAGTGAGCACTGCTTTCATATGGCCAAAGCCTCATTCCATACGGTCAACGACACAGAGTTTGTGACAGATACAGCAAAATACAACAGTAATAGGAAAAAATTTAGAACTTCTTCCTTGTGACATAAAACCTACTATATAAAAGGTGAAAAATGTGAACTTATACGGGCACTCATATGAAGCAAGTTGCACTGTTGACTGTGTAATTAAGGACTGCAAAATAATTAACCAGATAGGAACATAATCATTTTCCAGTTGATACATTATCCCTCACATAAGGCCCACAACTAGTTGACAAAACGGCTGGCTGTCTGGTCATGGTGCACAAACCTCACAATATACAGCTGGCTGTTTCTTGTTGCATGTGCCTCATATAGCTTTGCAACTACTGAACATTGTTGGCCATACTGTTTCTAGCTGAAATCTGAATCTGGCTGACGCAAACAGTGCACACTCACAGACAAAAGTTTGCAGCATACGGATTCACAGGAAAAAAAATTATTTCTGTGTTGCCACGGTCGGCAGTCAGCTAAATGTTGATTGAGCACCTCCGTCTCCTCATGATTCGAGGCTTCTCAATAGACTGCTTTTGCAGGCACCACATAAATGAATTTTTTTACAACTCAAATCTCGCAAACTTTTGTCCATGACTAGTATATGTGTCTTTTATGACCCGATTATTTGCAATATAGCATAGTAATTTAAACTGACATGTGAGGTCATTCCTTTGCGTTACTGACTTCCAACGTTTTTAGATTCCATCTTTTAATTCCTGCTGTTCCACTTGTAATTCTGGAAAACCTCATTGCAAACATTAACCCACTCTTCATTCAGTACACAAAATTTTCATATCACAACACTTTTTTCTTGTGCCCCTGCTAACTCAAAACTTGACTCTGGTGATGACAGCTTTTCTAAAAAAGGCTTACACACTCAGCCAAGCATGGCCACAGAGCCAAACAGAGCTGGAAGTATATGTAATGATCTTGTACTATCCTCTAGTCTCCACTCCTTGTACTATCATCTAGTCTTGTACTATCCTCTAGTCTCCACTATCCATAGCCTCCACTTAATAACCTGGGTCCTACTAAATACTTTGTTACGATTAATAACTTGATCGCTATCTAATTTCTTGTGAGTTATGGGAAAAAGAAGGCAAGGGACATCAATACTACTTAAACCATATTATATGGTTTCACCACATAGACTTTTTCGCCAGTACCCTTCATCAACAGGGGGGATGCGTAGATGTTCTGTGCATAATACTTCTTCATGTATACCCACCCACCACATGTAAGCATAAGAAATGGTCTAGATCAGAACTGCTTTGTGATGGCCAGTCTTTTCTCGCTTGGGGCATTATAAAGGTCTCCCCATGCAGAAATCAGCCTTTTCTCAAATATCCACAGCATCCTTCAGGACCACTCGAAGTGTTCTTCCAATGATGTGTTGGCAGGCAAATCTAATTCAGCTCATATTGATTGGAACAGCGTGATATTTAGAGGGAAGTGCAATCATTCCAATGTACTCATTGATATAGCATTTTTCCATAATCTTAGGCACTTTGTTATCACACAAAACACTCCTTACGTAAGACTGCACTTCACTGCTGAACTTAGGCTTTATTTCGGAGCCCCTGGAGTGCCTCAGTGTGTCTGCCAGCGTAACAGAGGGAGTGCCTGACCACAAGCTTGTAGTGTACGATTTGGTCACCACCTCACAGCCCACTGAAAACTGAAAAGCAAAGCAAAGCAATTTTTTTACCCTCCGCAGTGGATCAGCGCTAGTCTACTGAGCTGGAGTACCCAGGTTCGAACCCGACCGCAGCGGCCGCATTTCGATGGAGGCGAAATGTAAAAAAGCTTCCCTAAGCTGTGCGATGAACACATGAAATACAAAAATAAAACGGACATTTATTCTGTTGCTTATTGCATCCATCGAAATTATTCCGGAGACCTCCACTATGGCACTTCTTTCTTCCTTTCTTCTTTCACTCCCATCTTCATCCCTTCCTTTACAGCATGGTGAGACAGTAACTGCGTCATTTCCTTTCCTCAAAACAATTTTGGGATTAGAATCAGGCAAGCGATGTCAATATTCTGCGTTATTTAGCAATGTCATTTGACAAATTTTCACAGTTATGAAAGCAGCATAATGGTGCAACAACAGATGATATGGGCTTTCTGCAAAGAAACAGTTCATACGTGCATTAAAAAGTTAATTTCCCTGCAGAAAAAGAAAATAAAGAAGCACAATCCATGGGTAACATACAAAATACTCTACCTTAAACACAAGGCAGCAGATTAAGAAAAACAAAAGGTAAGCAATGGCATTAGTGCCGGCACACTTCGCACTTGTCTACACACCAGGATAAAATGTGCAGGATTTCATTTATTTTTTTAACATAACAATGCACTTTCCTGAAAAGACAACCCTAGAAAATTCTGGGCACATCTATCAAAGAAAAAAGAGCCACTGATTACCAACAGGCACAATAACAACATAGTTAAGAACAGCATAGCTGACAACAGCAAGAAAATAGCGAACATGCCCAATGCCATTTTTTCGTGTGCCTTCACCACCAACAATGCCCGGTTGCCAGTGGAAGGCATATCTGACTGCTCACTTCGGCTGGACACTATGTCATGCGGGCATGACAATATACCCAACAGTTTTATCCTGAAATACACAAAACAATAATAAAAATTCTGTGCATCATTTTCAATTTCAGCCTTTTCACCAGCGTTGTGACCAGAGATGAGAAAATAACCAGAGTAATGCTAATTCATAAGATTGGCAGTTTACTAAGCGGACAAAACTATAGACCAGTCTCATTACTGTACTCCTGTAGCAAAGTTCTTGAACCCTTCCACAATCACTCATCAGCAGAGGTGTGAGAATACTGAAATTTTCTAATACTACTCAAATATGAAAATGGAGAAAAAATTCCTTGCAATGTTGAATACTTGTGCAGCATGGAAAAAATTTCAGAAAAAGATAGACAAGGAAACATTGTTGCCCTTACTTTTTCAAAATGGTTCACGGTCTTTGCAACTGAAATTATACTGATTCAGCACCGTACAAAAATATGACATGCACAGAAATGTACAATGCCTTATCATAATACAGCACAACAGAATGCAACCTATGATGCGGTCATGCAAAACTACTAACAAAATGTACTTAATGAATTGACGTGACTAGCAATTAAAAATAATATATGACAGGTGTAAGACTGGCCTTCGGCTTTGGAATCTTCAGAGGCTGGCGCTTAACAAAGAAGACGAAGAGAAGCGCTGAACGCTCCGTCCCTCGTGCGTGCTCTGGACTGACTGCTGCCTCTTGTCTGTGTCTGGGCTGTACCGCTGGTTGTTTGCGACGCAGTGCTTTGGAAGACATTCCTTATTACACAGGTAGTAAAAACCCCATTATTCGGACTTTAAAAGACTTCTTGAAATTCCTCAATTATCTGCAGGTTGCATTATTAAATACCACTACCCTCCAGCAATAAAAAAAAAACTGCCAAAAATGTGAAAATGTGGTGAAGTCTTGTGGAAGGTTCCATCACACAAACAGCGAAAAAGCCCACAAGGACGTGCAATTCTGGCGAGCTAGAAGAACAACGCAGACATAAGAACAAGGAATGCACACAGGCATTGGAACAGCGAGAAGAATGACTAGCAATGCACCAGTCGGTGTTTGAAAGCAGTGTGCAGCTGAGTTTGGATGGCTCGCAAACACGTAGCCTATAGCCACCGTTGCTGTGGCTTGGCGGTGGAGCTCAGAAACCCAAGCTGCGCAGCCAGGCTATTTTCCTATCGTCGTTACACCCGCCTTTACGCGCACATCAGAGGTGCACGGGTTACAATGCACCGTGCAATACGCAACATATTCATTTGATCGCTTACCATGCCGGTGACACTTCGATTCAGGCTCCCTTCGGGAGCCCCATACGAAATGTCGCAAGTGGGCTTTTCCACACGCCATAATTGACCAAAACGCAGTGGCGGAGCTCACGCTTTCACAGTTGCGAAGGTGACAGGATGAGCGGTGCGAGTGATGGGTGTGGGTGTTAAGTATACGTCACTCATTATGGAAGGATCAAACAAGCAAAAATAACCACACGCTTTCATGCTGTGATTGTTCAAAGTGGGTAGTCAGCCACCTTGTTCTGATCACATGTAATATGTAGGAAAGCCAACTTGCAGAATTCCGCACAAGGTCCGAGCCTATTAGTTGGTTTATGGGAGTTCAACGTTCCAAAGCGACTCAGGCTATGAGAGACACCGTAGTGAAGGTCTCCGGAAATTTCGACCACTTGGGGTTGGTTCTTTAACGTGCACTGACATCGCACAGTACACGAGCCTCTAGAATTTCGCCTCCATCGAAATTCGACCACCACGACCGGGATCGAACCTGCGTCTTTCAGGCCAGCAGCCGAGCGCCGTAACCACTCAGCCACCGCGGCGCCGAGCCTATTAGTGTACGAATGTGGCTTGTCCACGCAATAAATGATGACGAAAGCGAAATGGATGCCTTTGTACTGTTTTCCTGGCACTTTCAACTCTATCTTCAGATAATTTGCGAAGACACTAAGGTTTTGCCACAATCAGATTTATGAAAGTCAGCTCGGTATTCAATTACTGCTGAATAGTTGCGAATTTTGAATTACCTCAAACATCAATTTCTTGAATAGATATGAACCGAACAATGAACACATTCGATTCGTATTCAAAATTTTGAATATTCGCACACCCCTACTTATCTGCCTTCCTGAGAACAATCAACTCTTGCATATAATTGACATGCTAGCAAATATAATATATGAATCTGGGATGCCGATTTGACATTTTTCGACTTCACGAAAGCTTTCGCTGGGTTCACGGTTTATGGGGGTTTAACGTGCCAAAGCGACTCAGGCTATGATGGACACCGTAGTGAAGGGCTCCGGAAATTTCGACCACCTGGGGTTCTTTAATGCGCACTGACATCGCATAGTACATGAGCCTCTAGAATCTCGCCTCCATCAAAATTTGACCACCGCGGCCGGCATTGAACCAGTGTCTTTCGGGTCAGCAGCCAAGCACCATAACCACCAAGCCACCGCAGCGGCTGGCGAAAGCTTAGAATCTGGTGTCACATTATAAGTTGGTATACAAGCTAATCTATGTTCTAAAAAATGGTAGAACAGTGCAATGGCTTGACTCCTGTTTAACCAATTGCACCCAGTTTGTAACAATTAACAGACACAAGCCACAAAATGTGCATGCTCTCTCCAGAGTCCCATAAGGCTCTGTTACTGAGCACCCCTTTACTTAGCATTTGTTCACACCTAGATGCCAGCGATATCTGCGTACAATGCCATTTCTCTGAAGACAGCATGTTGTTTCAGACCACATTAGAACTCACTCAGATACTAGGTTAGACACACCTCATAGCTATTATTGAACTGAACTTACGTTCCACAACAGAGCTCTTGAGAAAAGAGATCTCCTCCATTTCCAATGCTTATAACAGTAACTGTACTGGGATAAGTCTGGATTGAATAGGATTGGGAAGAAAAAAGGCACATGTATATAGATAACAACTGCCATGAACATGATCTGCAACTGCTGTCATCATTCTACGGTATGCACTGCAGTAACTTAAATATGTCGTAATTATTCTATATTAAACTGAAAATAGCATATTGCTCCCATTTACCAAATTAAATTAAATTCAGAATAAATATAAGAAACATAATTTTTCAACCCTATATAGTACTATAGTGGATAGAATCAGACTAACATTAATAGAAGCCCTTATATAAAATCCTTCTTATTGTGCTCAGTACAAGCTCTGCATACAACCTCTACACAGTGGTCTAGCACAGTGGTGTAGCAAGAAATATTACATTGCTGATGCCGCAACAGGCTAAAATTTGCCCATTCCATAGGACGAGGAGTTGGTCGCACTTCGAGAAGAGGGTGGGGAGAGGGGGGGGACTTCAGCTTCATAGAAAGAAAAACTGTAGGGGACACTTAAGCCCTTCCTTAAGGATATGACGTGATAGCGTTAAAGGGAAAATGCCCATATATGCTGAACTGGTCATTCTCTACTTAACATTCATAGACACCTGGGAGTCCTCATACCCCTCCTGGTACAGTGGTGCAGTGTTTAAGCGATACTCCACTGCCTTGCCATGGCAGCTGCTACCACGGTGGGGCTCACGAGACCCAGGTTGCTCTTACCAAGTAACCTCTCGTGAAAAATCATTAACTGCCACTTGGGTCCACGCAGAGGGTCCATGCAGAGCTTTCAAATTTGGCTCGAATGCCCGCAAAGACCACTTCTACAGATCTGTTGCACTAGAAAATGCCCATCGAAATCATTTCAGGGCCCCTTTAAAGCTACTGCATTAAGATAATATACAACAACTAAAGTTATGATTAAAGCACAGAAACTTGGAAGTGTGCAAGCAATGTGTAGCCATACCTCATTTGGAACTTTCACTAGCTTCGGAAGAGCCAATGCATCTGCTTGCAGCATAACTGTTCTAGTAACAGTGCAACCATCTTGAATCATTTCCCGGCAGATATCCTGAACCTCTGCAATCTGTTCATTTGTCAAATTTTTCTGAAAAAATATTATGCAGAGAGATCAAATGCACAAAAGCAACCAAACTATAGCAAATGGCATATATTTTACTGCATATAAAAAAAGCCAAACTTAAAATACTAATGCATTCCCAATTGTGAACTATTGGCTCACAAGTGGGAATGCATTAGTTCACAATTGGCAACGAGGTGCTGGAAGTGGTAAAGTACTTAGGGCAGGTAGTGACAGCTAATCCGGATCATGAGAGGGAAATAACTAGAAGGATAAGAATGGGGTGGAGCGCATATGGCAGGTTCTCTCAGATCGTGAATAGCAGATTATCAATATCCCTCAAGAGAAAAGTGTACAACAGCTGTATCTTACCGGTACTCACCAACAGGGCAGAAACGTGGAGGCTAACGAAAAGGGTTCAGCTGAAGTAAAGGACAGCACAGCGAGCCAAGGAAAGGAAAATGATAGGTGTAACATTAAGAGACCGGAAGCGGGCAGAGTGGGTGAGGCAACAAACGCGTGTAAATGACATCCTAGTCGAAATCAAGAGGAAGAAATGGGCTTGGGCAGGGCATGAAATGCGAAGGCAAGATAACCGCTGGTCCTTAAAAGTAACGGAGTGGATCCCAAGAGAAGGCAAGCGTAGCAGGGGGCGACAGAAGGTTAGGTGGGCGGATGAGATTAGGAAGTTTGTAGGCATAGGGTGGGCGCAGCTGGCAAAGGACAGGGTTAATTGGAGAGACATGGGAGAGGCCTTTGCCCTGCAGTGGGTGTAGTCAGGCTGCTGCTGCTGCTGATGATGATGATGGTGGTGGTGCATTCCCAATTACAGCCTCTCACCGAAATGGCTGTCACACTTGTAACAATAAAGACCACAGCCTGGGGAGTATGACTTCTTTTTATTTTCCTATCTTAACCTTGCGGTCACCGAAATATACAATGGCCAGACAGCACACCTGCAGTCTTTTTCAATTAAATTAACACAGTCAAGACATGATTAACTAGTTAAGAATAATGAAGGCACTCTAAATCTCCAGTGAATAAAACTTTCCTTCAGCTGAAAGTACTTTGTGGTTGTAGCCTGTATTTGTCGTCCTGCAATAGCGGCATCCACTGCAAGGCCTGGGTGGCACTGTCTTCATACGCAAAATAGAAACGTAGCTGCCACTTAAACAGCAGTTTCTAATTGCTCCTTGACACCTTTGTGATTGTAGATTCAGCTGTTATCTCACCAATAGCGTTGTTAAAGCAATGCCTAGCATCACCTAAATAACAACTCTGCTTACAGAGCTGTTTTAATGTAAAAATGGTATTTGACTGCTCAGGGCCCGTGCACTGGTGAACACAAAAAGCAAGCCACCAGTTAGTCACAAAGAATTCTTACATTACATGCAAACAGCTTTGTGAATTCATCCACTGATTAACTCACACTATGCAAAGATATAATAGAATTGTACAATCAAGTGCAGTCAAATATATTTGACACTTTCCCCTTCTCAACAGGGCCCTTTTAGTCCTTCTTGCAATTTGATACCTTCGGCATTCCACTATAGTCACATGCAACTTAAGAATGAAGCGGCAAATGCCCCTCAAAGGAAGCTGCCCATCAATGCAATCCACCAAATGTCATAACATGGCAGTTAATCCGGTTAATCCGTTAGTGTCACACTACCTAGTGCAAGGAGTTTGACCACGATGCCAGGACAATTGGCCGATGCCATTGGTCGGAGGGCTTCTTTTGAGGAGCACTTGCCACTCTGTTCTAGAGTTATCCCACTATCACGGTCATGGTCAGGCTAAATATATTATTATTATTTGATGCCAAATTAATACAAGTCAGCTGTGTGGATAATATTGCAACATTCAACGTGCATCATGATGATGATGATGATGCTACGCAGTTAAAATTCCAAGTTGACAGAAGTAACCCACAGCGGAAATCGGCAAATGTGCCAGTGGACACCTCTGGTGATTTTACACATTCTTTGTACACATTTATTAAAATTATTTACCAAGAATTTTATGAAAAAATAGCTCTGCACAAGGAAGCATGCAACATTAAAAAACTTCAAAAAACAAAAGCACTTGAATTCTCAATATCTATTGGTAACAATGCACCGCCACGAACAAAAGTTAACATTATGTGGATTCACAGAATTTAAAAGCCAGGAAGCATGAAAGGACGTAATGCTCTATCCACTGGAATGAATAGCAGCTGACTGCATAGTACGGCAACACAGAAGAGCACATATTTTTCTGCTAACCTGCATCCCATAACCTTTTGTCAACAACTTTCCCTATAGTCAGATACAGCTTAAGTCTGCAGTGAAGCTCCGCCCACATTCAGGACCGCCGTACAGAATTCCTCTATGACAAAAAAGTAGACCGTTGTTAAAACTTTTTCTTCTTGCCAGAACCAGAAGCTAATCGCAAGAAAAAAAATTATAACCTCTTGAATTATGACACCTGGATTATGACACCTGATTTCGTTTACTGTTGTGATCGGCTAGCGAAGAAATACAGGATGCTGCGGACCGCGGCCCAGTGTTAACAACTGCTGTGCTGTTTTTTTAAGTTGTATCCTACTATAAGCATCAGCCACTATTCAACACAAATGCATTGAATATCACTCCTATATTAAGAAAGACTGACCACAAATAACCCTGAGAGTTAAGCTAGTTAGAGGCAAATCGTGATTAAAAATTTCATACAGCATCAAAAAATAAGCGATCACAGAATAATGAACCTAAACATACACATATACACACACCAGTATTAGTGTGTATTCTTAGCTAAATCAGCATCATAGCTAGATGTTTACACATCTATGAATCTATGAATATAAAGTACATCTTTGTACAAAAGTAGGCGAAATATGTATAAAAAATACCACTAACCCTGTTTGTGAAATTTAGCAAATCAGCTGTTCTCTTCGCAACAGCAGTGCACAGAGATGCGAGTACACCTTAAGCCCTAATTGTCACAATGGTTATTACAAGCCAGCATATCACAGGAAGCGCTGCTTACTGAAGCATGATGGCAACTAACGCAACTTACAGTGCACAAGCGAAAAGCATGTACAATATTGAAAACTGCTCCAGACTTCACGTTAAACCACCCAAGTAAAACTATGCTGACAGAAAATTAAAAAGGCTCACCTCAGCCATGAAGTCAAACCGCAAGTGGTCGCTATCAACCAATGATGACCTCTGTTCAGTAGAACCAAGCACCATTCTTAGCGCAGCATTCAAGCAGTGTGTAGCAGTGTGATGCATCATGCACCTAGTCCGGTGTTGCTAAAAAAAGTAATGTGAAAAAATATAAATAGAAAAGAATATAACTCAAAAAAGCCCCTGAAGTTACTCTAAGGATCAGAAGTGTGCAAGCATTAAGCAGAAACAAAAATTACGTTAACCTTTATACTGATAACTTGTCAGCTAATACACCTCAAAAGCAAGCAGTTATTTAAGAAGCTAAAAAGGAGCACTTTGATAGTGAAGTTACAGCACCAACAGTGCTCTTGAGTCTCTTGAGCGACACTTCCAATCATGTAAAAACTGACTTGAGATGAAAAACAGAAGCACTGCACATACAGAAACATGGCATCAACTGTTGACAGATTTCAAAACGTGAGGCAGTTAGCACTAAAGAACTACTATTGACCTTGGAGTGCAGAAGACTGCCCCTAGGAAAATTCGACGATGACACTCCTCACTACACTCACTATCAGTCCCAAGGCATTCCTCATAATCAACAACAATGCATTTCAGGGTCTATTTAACCCTGTAATGCCCAGGAATGGAAAATGTCAGATAAAAGTCATGGACATTAAATTTAGCAAACTTTGATGATTTCTGTATGTCTAAGGACAATAAAACTCCCCAAAAATGTGCAAGCACGTATCTGTGTGGAGCAAAATTAAAAACTGTTTCATTCCTTCTAATTCAATGTTACAACCACAGAAATTTTGGCTGTTTTGATTTTGGGTTAGCCTTTGCATGAATTTATCGTTCAGCAAACCTTCCGCATCTCTGGCAGCTGACAGTTATAACATTCTTGGATAAATATGTCGCAAAAGATATTTTCTGCAATTATGTTAGCAATTCATGTAATTCTGTGAACTGAAATGAAAGACATTCACATTTATGTGGGGCTTTACAGGTTTAAGCTGAACAACCGATTAACAGTGTTTTGTCATTTTTGTATAAAAGAGACAACTGCTTTTATCTCCAACTTAGACAAGTAGTATCTGCACAGTAAAGAGTATTGTAGCATCTGTAAAGCAGATAAGGTGATGCTGCAGTTTATTTTCAACACTTGAGCTATAACAAAAATGAAGATGCTCAATATGCTGCAGATAGAGCAATAGGTCCATTGCTAGCAGAGTTGCACTATACTATGCATAGAGAGTTTACTGGAAATGGTGGAACGTTTTAGAGTGTTACTCAGGTGTGCCTGGCCCATAAAGACCATGTGAGCCAGGTAGTGGCCCCCCTTGAGAATGGGTCATCTGTAGCCATGCGATACAGGAAGACATGGGAGTGGAAGATCTTGGTAAGGCTGCCGTACAACTACTGTGGTCTTTGATGGCAAAATATCTCGTACCCAAGTACAAATTAAATAGCCAGACACAACTGTGCAACTTCATTTTGCCCTCCTTGGACAACAAAGATGAGAATTGTCCTAACAGAATCCCACAAATAAATACAAATGCCAGATGTCAGTGTCAATACAGGAGTTTGAAACTAAATTTTCGCATGCCACGAAATTTGGATTCCACGGTGAATATTTTGCTGCACTTGGAGAAAGTGCATATTTCCAGTGTCTCTGCTTAACTGTGCTCTGAGAAGTGAAGCTACTAAAATAGGCTCTAGTTAAAATTTTGCTTTTCATTAGCCGATGGAAAAAATGCCGGAGTGAGTGCACAAGAAAGTAAGCAAAGCAAAACTTGCAAATTTTGAATAAACTTGACCTTCAGTGGGATAAGCCCCAATAGTACACCTTTTTCACAAGATGTGGTGCCCTCTGGAGAGTGGCGAAAATTCATCTGCTATGGGCTGAAATAAATATGCACGTGGGAGACGGAGGCGCGATCTGGTTCCACGAGGAGCCAGCTGCACCTGTGAGGTGGCAAGTATGTGCGCTTTACAGCTGCCGCCATCTGTTGCATGCACCTGTTACTAACATGAACTGCGCGTGCACAGTAGGAGCAGGCGGTTTCATTTGCAACCAGTGGAGCTGGAGGAGAAGAGACGCCATGTGCAGAGCTGGCTTGTGAAAAAGGCGCATTTTCATCAACCAAGCTAACTCCACCACAAGATTACTGCCTCTCCAACTGATTTCCAATTAGCTCTCCACTGCACCAGCTGCAGCCACCCTATTGCACCCAATTTCCCAACCTCACTACTCAACCTGATTCTCTACCACTCCCAAAAACATTTCTTTGGCTTGGTATTCACTCTGTTACCTTAATGGGCCACCAGTTATCTGTTCCACTGACTACAATGTATTACCATCAGGCCAATCTCATTGGTGATTTTGGCATCATGGTATGTGACAAGCACATTACGTTTGTTCACATTCACATTTTGTATTCTTATAAATTCCTTAATCAAATGAGAGACTGCCCATACTTTTATGTTAAAATAATTAAAAAATCATAATCTGAACGATGAAGCCGTCGGATAAAAATATTTAGTGCAGCATGATTGCTAACTTAGAAAAGCAGAACTATAAAACATATTTCCACTTTTGACGTCAGTAGGGGTGTGCAAACATTACTATCTGATTCAATCTGCACCACACTTTTACTATTCGAAGTATACAAACCTCTTAAACATTCAGAAATTATGAAATTTCCTGTTAATGCAGCCAAATGTCGTGGAGTTCATTTCATTATTTATTCAACATACCTTACAGGGCCCAGAAGGGCATTGAGTAAGGGGGGCAAAATAATGGATTAAGTACGATAGGAACAATGTGTTAAATACAACACGCAGTACAAGGCAAAAAAGTAAAAGCAATTATACTTATACAGGGCAAATCATAAAGACAAGGCACACATCGCTGCGAGCAACAAAAAAGTGCACAGAAGATAGCAAGAATGCTTCGCATGTGCCGAATACATATCTAAAGAAAAAGCAGTAGCCATAATAAAAATGCGAATTATTGAAACAGCACAAGAAAGCTAAACATAATACATTAGCAGCGAGGAGAAAAAGAACTTATGGGACACAACAACATATAAAAAGACACCATGTCGTTAAAGAAGATGTTTGTGCAGCTGGTCTTGGAATGGTTGGTGGTAGCAGATAGATGCGATACTGTCGGGAAGATCATTCCAAAGAACAATGGCAAACGGAAGTGCAGAAGAATTGAAGGCTTGGGTTCTTCCGTATATGCGTCTAATGCTATACTGATTATGTAGGCGGCGTGACATGCGTGAAGGCTCTTCAAGGGGCAGAGAAGATGGCCTGGTGCTGTGTCGATATTTATGAAGTAAGCATAAAAGAGCGATGGAGTGACGAATATCTAATGGTTCGAGGGAGATATCAAGTTTGACCTTAGTGATTCTGAAATGGCGATTGTAATTTTGTGTGATGAAACGAGCGGCTCTATTTTGTATGGCTTCAACCATGTTGATAAGGTAGTTTTGATAAGTGACACTCACTGGTTACAACTTTCAAACTCATATCGCAAAATCAACTTCCAGCACATGATAAAAGCGCACGTGAGGTAGTCATAGATAGTCATCCTGCACCAGTGCTTATGTCGTTTTCGGTAATACAACAATAACTGGCGCGATACGCACAGAAACGAGGCTTGCAGAGTGTAAAAAATGTGCAAAACTGCAATGCATGTGCGTTGTTTCATGGTAACTGCCATCATCCTACAGAATTTCCACCACTAAGAACCTAGAGACTGCAAATTTTGTCACACGGTACAAGAAAAAAGTGGATGATAGAAACAAATGCCTCGGAGCCAGCCTGCACAACTGCATCTTGCGCGGTATGACCCGCATGCTGTCTTTCGTGGTGTAGTTTAGTTTTCGCACCATCACGAGCTCATCACAAGGCTGGCAGTGTGATGAAACTGATACACAAGAGCTAAGCGAGCTGTCTCATCAAGAATGTTGCATTCAGTGTGGCATTTCATGGCCAGCGCTTTGTCGTCAGGTGTTGCGAGGAGTGTGGAAGGGCTCGTTCCATTCGCACTGTAGACCAAGCTGCTACTTTTCACCCATTTCACGAGCCACCTTGCTGCATTTTGCTAGCAATGCATTCTGCCATGCCCTCCCAGTAGCAGCCTCTGACACCACCTGAGATATCTGGGCCCCTTACAATACTGCATGCCAACATTCAGTACTGAACAGCTGCTTAGGAGCACTTCCAACATTCAGTAAGCTCTTTTGTGTTGTACGCATCGAGTCGAACTGTCTATCATATTATACTTTTTTTTTTCACCAAAAACAGAATGTTATTACAAAATTGCACCAAACTTATTAGTCTCCTAATGAATAAAGTTACACGATACACTCTCCCTTACTTTAATGCCTGGTAAGGCATAAAAAGAAAAATTATGCCAATGATGAGTAAAATACAAAACATGAGTAATACATCCATTTCTCTTCACAGCTCTGTTTCGCTAAAAAGTTCTTGTTTTTAATTTAGGCTGCCTGCATTCATATTAAAAACGATTTAAAAATATTCAATTCTCAGCCAGTTTTCACCTTTCTCAATTGCTTCGCAGCCACACCATTAGACGCCAGTCATGTGACAGATGCTTCAAAGAAGCCATCTTATGTTGTTTGTGTCTTTTTTATGCCACAATACAGCCGTTTATAAGTAATCTACATAGTGCTGCATTTAGAAGCTCCCATTTCTGTATGCAATTAGCTTTATTTCCAGGTAAAATGTGTAGTGCCCCTTTCAGGCATTTCAGTGACTGAAATGCAACTTAAAGAACTTAACAAAAAATATTTGTGCAAAGTGCTTCAATACATACAATGAGAAAAAGAAATATGAAAGACAAGAATTTTTTTTTCTGTTTCTATGTGCAGGACAAATATACAATAATGTGCCTTCATTAAATCTCAACAAACTTAACCTGTAACAAGTGTTAGTAAACTATGTAGCAGCCTAGTTTTAATACCAAAAACACACATTTTTGGCATAGTCTTTCAACTTATGACTTACATCACCACAGGTAAGCAAACTAACATACAGAAAGAAGGTAATAAGATATGTTACCACCAAAAAGAAAAATAGTGGTGTAATGGCACACGAAGATGAATGCATAAAAAAATTACTAACACTAAAAAATAGCACAGTTAGTGGACAACATAAGACTAAACAATAACAAGTGACTGAAATAGCAAACTCCAATCAGTTTCTCACTTTGTCAATGCACATTTCTGCCACGTCATCCCTATGGACTAATCCAGCTGTGACCAGGCCTTCGTGAAAAACAAAGCCACCACAGTCTTTCACATTTTGAACGGTGACCTCACCATTCTGAAAAGAAAAAAAATGAAAGAATATTATAATGGCAAACTCGCAAACACAAAGTAACAACTTGGCACTCTTTGTAGGTGGCCCAGGGATGCATGGGTAGCAAAAAGGCAATGCTTCCCATATGACAAAGGCTTGTTGACCCTGACCTCGGAAATGATAAGTATAGGTAAGAAGCTGATTAGCATGTTTACTATATCCTGAAGTACCAATGAGTGATGCTGCGTATGCCAGCTGTGCTACTTGAATATTCAGCCTTTTCATGAAGTGTGGGCATAACATCATTAAAAAGATAAGTGCAGATTAAGAGCGACCAACCTCCTTACTGGGCAGAGTAGCCATGACTTCCTAGCAATCCACTACACATGCTATGTTCCATATTTACACAATTGTAAGGTGATCTATTCCTCAAAATTTGAAAATCCGAAGCGAGGAGTCGACTTAAGATCGAAACTAAAGCATTGCACCATAAATAAAGGCGAGACAAACGAGATAACAAGCAGGCGATAAGCGGAGACTGCAGGATAGTGCTATCGCGTTCTATTATTAAAGGCCAAGAGTAAACCACTTCCAAGTTTTTTTTTCCAGAAATCTGATATAGGGGGGTCGATTTACATTTGAGTCAACTTACAATCATGCAAATACGGTAGTATGTCATGGGTGCCTTGGATGGAGAAAGCATGCTAACTGGAGAAGGCTGATGGACATGCACAAAAAATTTAAAGAATGTGCTGTGTTTTTTTTTTTTTAATGGCATCTATCAGGGCAAGTTCCAGCTTAAGAGAAGCCAGGGTGATAGCAAAGAAGGCTGTCACATTTTTTGACGACTCTTCAGGGAGCCCATTCATACAGTATCTACATACTTCAAGGCAGAGCAGAGATGGGAACCTTCCTGTAATGAACTAACCTCTTACAATAACTGATACACGAGTGATATAAGGCTTTATGTACTTGAACAAAACCTTGAAATTCAGCAATATGCTCATATTCACCCAAGTGTTATGGACCTCCCTTCAATCCATCATATTAAAGCACACATTTGTAAACAGTACATAATCAGGCATTGGCTGCACTGAAATCTTTACATACAGAAAACAGAATAAAAGACTTATAATTTAAAGAAAGGACTGATCTCTATCAATAGTTAACCAATTAGAAGCGTGAAGTTAGCAACCAGTAGATCACATGATTAGGCACTCAAGTTTCTGACCAAGTTTCAAAGAGCCTGAACAAAGCACAGGTGAAAAGCTGCTTTGTAGCCGTTATGGAACATGACAGATGGAACATGACAGAGGAAAACTGCAATGGCCTCAATGATGATTCAGGATGTACAATGCCACATTTTGCAATCAGCTTGCAGAGAGAATGTGGTAAACAAAATAACCTGCTCCATTTTCCCACTAATTCCTTACGCTATGTATGTAAACCCCTGCGCAAAAGCAGAGAGACCTGGCGAGCTGCCACAAATGCATGCCAGTGCTTTCTCAAGATGCAGCGCCTGTTTTCAAGGTATGCATAGGGTTCCTCAGCAAATATGTTAGCCTGCTTGTCCACACACTTCTGCCAGACACACCTTTATACACAGAAAAATCGCATTCAAAGCCATTCCCATGGTCTCTCCACTTTTGCGCACGATTGTATCACCTTTTACTGTGGTCTTACGGAGTTGTTCAAGACATTAGCAAGGTCACAATAAGCCCATGAATGCTCTTACAGCATGTGCATCTGCCACAATTCATAACGCAAAAATAAGCACTCCCGAACCTAGCTGTTAGCTTGCTTTCATTTCTGAACTGGTTGCAATATGCCACAAGGGAATGCCCAGCCACACTAAATGGAGTTCAACACAAATTTTTCATGTCATTCTCTCCGCACTAACTAAAGTGCTTTCATATAGCAGTTGTCACATCTGCCTGCAACCAACAGTTAGCAACAGCAACCACATGAAGCTAAAATTTGCAATGTTTATAATCATACCTAAGCCCACATTACAGTGCTTCTTATTAATTACTTGCGAAGTACTCATGCAAAGTATGGTCCCCAGCATGTGGCACAAGATCAAACAGTAAAATTCAAATAAATGGTTAAAAGATCCAGAACAGCAATGCAAAACACTGCAAAAGAAGTGTAGTCATAAACCAAGAAGGAAGTTGGTTATGTGTCAGCGAACAGTACATCTAAACAGTGCACATGGGGCAAGTACCTTAGTTTTAATGCATCCAATGTCAGAAACTTGGCCTCCACTTTCAAAGTAAAAGTTTGTGGCATCAGTCACAATAAGACACTGCTCCCCATGTCTGACACTGGCAACATTCTGGCCATTAAAAAATATAGCCTTGACAGTTGCCTTTAATGAAGGGAACTCTGAAATAAAAACAAAAGTTACTGAACACTGTTGGTACAATTCTAATTGCGAGCATGCATAACACTGAAAGACAAGCAAAACGCTGGAAGACCAACCATGTGTAATGCTTTTGCAACATGTGATGCAAGTAAATAGATGCAGTCACTTGCAGAGTTCACAGAAATGAATATGTCACATTTCCGGCACTGTACCTACTTCGTTTCATGTGCACCTGTCAAGCAACTTCTACAGTAAGCATAAAAACTTTTGGGGGGTATCTATTAGTAACAATCACAGATGGTTTCAAATTCAGCATTTAACACCAAATATTTTTTTTTTGACAGAATCTAAACAGAACAAAAAGAATCAGCACATAAGTACACGGTGAGTACGAGAGTTAGGAGCAAAACAAGTCTGTTCACATTCACAAAAATGAGCTGAGGAACTGCAAAACATTTCTCAGGCTAAAAGTTTAATGTGAACGACGACCATTAATACATATCACACTGCCCACTTGACAGACAGCATTGTTATTTCATCTGGTAACTTGTTTTCATGGTAGAAACTGTGCTGCATATTCGAAGAAGGAAAATAATGTGTGAAAAATTAGACTGCCACACCTTACATATTAGATTTATAAAAAAATTAGAAGAAAACTATTAATTAGTTTAGCTATTTATATAATTCGAGACACCTAATTACACTGTGTTGGCAATGCAATGATATTCGAAGCTTTCGATGCCTTTGCTGGACATGACTGGTGAGGCCTGCAAGACCCTGGGTTGCTTTTCCCGCGCAAGGCTTTTCCCAAGCTCTTCCCATACAACATCTGCCACATGATTAAAAAGAAATAATAGTGCACAAAAGAAGATGGGACAAACAAGAAGACACGGACAAGCACTACCTTTCAACTGTCTTCTTTTGTACGATATTAATGCTTTTTAAGTATGAACAGTCAACATGCCCAGACTCATTCTCTTCTGATGACCTGCCACATGAGAATTATGTGACCTCGCTTTTTTTTCCCTGCTGAGCTTTCTAATGCTATTGCCTTAAAACTAGTTCGCCTAACAAATCCCTTTCCTATGGTCACTCTCACTTGGCACTAGACAAGCTTTGCTTCACAGCCTACCACGCAAACGGCTGACTTTCCACTGCTGCACATATATGGCCTTCCTCACTCTACCACAGATGAGTTGAAACTAGTCTGTCTCTCTCTGTCTGTGCATGTGCATGCGTGTGCACGTGTGTATTCCTTCTATCTGAAATCTGCCTGTTCGGTCAGTCATTCATAGTGCAAATCCAACACGGCCACTTAAATTTTCTCATGAACAAGTGCAGTCTAGTGGCCACATTTGTTATTGTGGCCACCAGACTGTTATTGTTATGGAGTCAATTACCATCACTATTTCGCTACCACACCATAGGCTATTGGTCATATATGACCGACAGTTTGAACCTGCCACCAAAAAGTTCAAGTTGGAGCTCCTGAACAAGGTGAGCCATCTAGTTTGCTTCTACAACACCAACTTTTTGATTTCAGTTTTTTTTTTTCTCATTTTCTAACGCAAAAAGGTGACGTGAAAAATGAAATTTTGACCAGATGTAGCCTGCCGGTCAGCGGTCATGGCATCAAATTCGCCGCGCACTCTTCAAAAGCAAAAGACTACAGCGAGCACTTTAGTTGATTCTGATGCCAACATTTTTTTTTTTTTTTAGAGCAGCAGTTGCGAGTTAGACAACGATCTGGAATGGTCAGATTTTAATCATGAGACTGAGTCTTAGAAGCCCCAGACATCAGCCAGTGCTCGCACGTGTTATCATTAATGTCGTTTTTTAGGTAGTGCACTTGATTGATAAATATTGAGAGTGATTTTATTTGGTATTTCAGGGTCTTTGCAACATACTGCCAAGATATTTTACCAAATGTGCCAGCCGATGTTTGATTACGATGATGTCAAGGAAGGCCATGCCCCCTTTTCACCCATAGAATTCATTCGCTATCAACCAAAAAAAAAAGTAAATGAAGAAAAGGAGGAACTGCAAGATCTGCTATAAGAAAACAAAAACAGAACTCAGAACAAGTATCATGAGCAGCATGTTCCAGATTTATCTCCATTTCACGTCCTCACGCAAATGCTTTCTCTAGTGGCACAGCAATCATATTCCCTAACTTGAAAGGTCACGAAAAGTGCAGTCTATTATGTATGCAGCTGAAAATGACAAGGATGGTAGCTAAGAACATCTGCAACGTTTGTATATCTAAGTTTTTTTTATAATCAACGTCTGGATCAGTGCAGCGACTTGTTTTTGTTTTGCTTGTATTTTTCTTTTGTTTCGTTTATAGGTGTTTAACGTCCCAAAACAATTCAGGCTATGACGGACAGCGTAGTGAAGGGCTCTGGAAATTTTGACCCCCTGGGGTTCTTTAACATGCACTGACATCACACAGTACATGGGCATCTAGAATTTTGTCTCCGTCGAAATTCGACCGCGGCGGCCAGGATCGAACCCATGTCTTTTGGGTCAGCAGGCGAGTGCCATAAGCACTGAGCCACTGCAAAGGCCTATTCTTCTGTATTACCAGCATATTTCACCAATAAATTTTTGAAAAGTTTTGCATACACAACTCTGGCGTTTTTGTTTTTTTTTTCATTCGGAAGTATAACAAATAAAAGATAGTTTGATGCATACGGCACTTCATGAAGAATTAATTTTTACTTTAAAACACTCAAAATTTGGCATTTTTTGCAGTAGCGAAAGAGTTAATACGACCAGACTGCCCAGAACAATTGCAAGGTTACCCATAGTGAGCATGTTAACATAACTGAAATCAGCAGGCACCTTTCAGTGTTAGTCAGAAAATGCAATGTTCTAAATTAAGGTTTCACCCTTTGGCACACTTTTCAAAGCTTCGGAAAGTCACTCAGTGAACTGCAGTGTGTCATTAACTGTCACCCATGCAAGTCCTTGAGTGCTCAGTTCAAAGGGATAAAGCATGTAAAACAAACTGTAATACTGAGGCTCTAAGTGCGTTAAATGTTATCTCTCAGGGTCATGGGAAGTTTTTCATTAAATCATGCACTTTCTTTCTTCTTTCAAAGAGGGTGCTGCAATCAAAGTGAAGCCCAACCACACTGAATGACGCGAAACATAACAGCACTTACCATAGTCGCCATTACGCGATACGTAGGAGTAAATGCCTTGAGTGTCAGTTGGCAGAATACCTGTGTCTCGAAGGTGTTCAGCATGGCCAGGCAATTCATGCACTAAATGTTCTGCATGCCTTGCCTGGCCGGAAGCAGATTTTTCCTGGGACAAATAGATAAGCACAGGTCTCAGAAATGAGCTCTTATGCAAGCATCTTTGAACAATTAATTGTAGCAAAGAATTCAAATCTGCCCTCTGTGAGCAAACAGAACTTTATATGCCAGTCATGTCGCACTGTAATACAGTGGCAACAAAAATGAAATTCCAAGCCAGCCTATGATGTAAAACAAGTTCATAATATATATTCATTTTTCATTATGTAACCTCACATAAACAATAAATCTTGCATTGCACAGATATATATATATTATATCTCATTTCAATTATTTGTTTGAGACAAATCACAAGGCCATAAGCCCCATAGTTTGTTCCCCTTATAGTCTAACAGTAATCCCACCAATGGTGATGAGTGTATGGTACAACCATGGCTTCAGTACATATAAAAATATATAAAAAAGCCTTTTGGTCTAGAACAAAAAAAAGCACAATGCTTGCAGCAAGAAAGTGTTTTTCAGGTTTTATTAGGCACAGCAAAACATTGCTAATATGATGGGCAAAGGTTATATACCAACCTGAAATTCCTTAAAAAGCTGAGAGAACAACTCCCAGTCAATAGACAGGCCTCTTTCTGCAGCCAGATCTGCAATCAGATCCTTCTGAATGCCATACTGAGAATACATTTCCCAAGCAGTGTGTCCTGAAAGAAACAAGAAACACACAAAGAATTTAAAAAATAAGCGGCATGAATATATCTCCATAGTTCCTACGAAATCTCAGTAGAGACCACACGAATAGAGTAATACTGAATAACTTGAGGGACTTCTTAACCACATTCTTAACAAGAAAATGAGATAGCATTCTGGTTGCCTGCTTTGGTGCCTACAATGAGTGTCTAATGTTGTTCTTGCGATTTTCCCGCCAAAACTCCTGTTGAAACCTGTTACATTGCCTTTACACGGTATGCATGGGTCACCTTCTAGAATGTTCCAGTACTTTCCATTGCATTATAAATCGTAATGGATTATATTAATTTGAACCACTACCCAACTTAATCCACCTAATAATCCCCATTAATCCATGTTAATAAATTTTCTGGGGTAGGCCTACTTCCAAAATTTTGGCAGTCCTTTGGAATTTTTGGTGGTGGGCCAACTTCCAAATTTTGGAGTCCTCAGGTTTTCAAACTTAGCAGAGCCTTTGGATTGGCCCAGTGGTGGTCACTTGGTGATGATGATGTCACGACCTTCTCAATCGCATTCATAGATTGCAGGAAGTCCTCACACTACTACTGGCACAGTGGTGCACCGGCTAAGCAACACACCACTGCCCTGCCACTGACAGACACAAATGAGGCTTGTGAGACTCAGGTTGCTCTTCCTTAGTTTCCGCAAGGCTCATGCATAGTGCCACGGTGGGCAGGTGGCAACTGGATTGAATCTGGTAACAGTGGGCAGTTTGCTCACAATCTAGTGGGCAGGCTGTGATGCCGTCACAAGGTCACTGACCCCAATTGACTAATCAGGGAATTTCACTGCGGAAAAAACCGGAGACTACATGACAACAACCTAATTGCTATCGCATTACTAAAGCAAAGCATCAAGGTACCAGATATAACATTAGCTGGCTTCGCTTCATTCAGTGCAGCCTCTGCTTTACTCATCTGCCATAGGTACTTGTCTTCCTCAGAATTCACAACATTTTTCACCTGTAAAAACCAAACAGTGCACATTATGCTATGTACACACATACAGAAGAATATGCTTTGCAAAACAGATACAAAATTTGACAGACTACATCGCTTTGGCAAAAACAAAAAACATGCATGACATGTGTAAAGGAACTGCTTGATATACTACTACCAATTCCGAACACCATTGGAGCAAAAAAGCTATTGTTGCTATTTAAATCAAATAAACTGCTTAATGGAGAATTTCTGATGACTACTCGAGGATGGGGAAAGGGGCTAAAGCATGCTTTGTGCCCTAAAAGACACCCATGTAATGTAATGCCAGAAGCAACACTGAAAGCTGTAAGGCAATGCACCCCCCTGCTCAAAATGACCCACTGCTTAGCCCGCTGAATCACATTAACATTAATCTGGATAGCATCCCCATGGTCAGGGATGATCATTAAAGGGTTTGCAGTCTGTGTTGCACTCATCTCACACTGAAACAATAAAAAGCGTCCCTCCATACAGCTATCACTGCAAAACATTTTTCAAAAACAACAGGTAGGCACGACATATTCTGACTAACAACAGAAACAGCTGGAGGCAATCTTGATTTCTCAGGCACAAATATTATAGTGTACTAGATTAGGGGTAGCGGGTGGAGGGAAGGCTGAGCACTGAGGCCATTTGCACTGATGCCGAGAGATGGTGCTGCCGCACCCTTCACCTGGCATGAACACATGCGCTAGGAGCAGCACAGCTAGTTTGCTTACAAGGCAGACATGCTGAGATGATTAATCAGACTCTCTTTGGTTTAACCTTGTACCAGATAGCTATGGACAAAAGCCAAACTGATATTATTCTTTTTATAAAGTCACTTGTAACAAGATATCAAATGGTGTGGTAGGTGTGCGAGCAAGTTCACTAATTTGCTGCAGCTAACATGTGTACCAAGATGAGAGCACATGGAAAACCTTATTGTGTTTAAAAAAAATACAATTATTTTGTTGACAGTGATGAATGCATTACATATTAGCAAGCAGGTGAATTAGGTAAAGCTGATCACCACGTACCTCACATACTCCGGTTAACGTTCGCAAGCTTTGCTGTCTGTCACGCTTCACTATCTGTCCTATTCTGCCTTTTGACGACCAACTAGGTCCAGAAGTGCGAGTACATAGATGATCAGAATTAGGCTGATCGGTTCCCTCTCAATAGTGTACTCAACCGTATTTGAATGAATAAATATTTTATGAGGGATATGAGGTCGCAGATGCAAATGTGATGCACTAAAATATTTGGTGGCTGTTGTTCTTCAGTATGGTATTTTTCTCAGTGCTAATGGTTTTTGTTCATAATTACGATAGCCAAGGATAACCGACACTGTGGCAGCTGCTGAGCGCTCAAACAAA
Organism: Amblyomma americanum; assembly: GCF_052857255.1. Lineage (NCBI taxonomy): Eukaryota > Metazoa > Arthropoda > Arachnida > Ixodida > Ixodidae > Amblyomma > Amblyomma americanum. The sequence continues at coordinate 109,211,999 of NC_135497.1, forward strand.
TCAGACGACACTGAGCACTATGCATAATTTCGTACCATAAGCGCTGCATCATAGCTGACAATAAAAAACACAGGTATGGAGACAAATACATGCATCATTGCTTCACGCGAGCCTCTCCTGCTGCCATTGCAACTGAAATGGTTATGTGCTCATATTTCATCTTTTTATTGTATCGAGTCTGTGCATGTCCGGAGACCAACATAAAGTATGCGACATCTACAAGAGTGTTCATTTCTTCCAGTCTTCGAATAAAATGCATTATACAAGCACTAGACTATAGTCGAGCTAGGTACTAGTACTACACTCTATTACAGTCGAACCTCGCTATAACGAAACAGTTTATACAAAATGATGGATATCACAAGGAAATGACGATTCCCTTTGGAAGCTCTGTCAACACGGGCTATAACGAAGGTACAGCTATAACGAAGTAATCACCGAGCTCCTTCAACTATGTTATAACGAGGGTCAGCTGCATTACTGGTTTAAGCTGGGCATGTAGCCAACCACACATGGAGTAAATGTGATCTCCTTGGAGATATAGAAAATGCTTATTAATACAGCGTCTATTGCTCCATGAGCTGCCCAAATGGAAACTCCCTGAAAACTTAGGAATGGGGTATTTTTGCTCATATTTTTCATGTGTTCATCATACGATCCTGATAATGTTACACTTGTAATTATTAGCAGCAAATGACCATGTTATGCCAGCAGAAAATGCCAACAAAATGCTCATCTTATAGTATAAAAAAAATGACATTTCTAGCAATCAGTAGCGCTGTACAACTGCGATATGCATGCTGCGAGAGCAATAGCTACTACTAGTTTTATTATGCTTCTTTTATCAGAGTGGAACAGAGAACCCCCTAACTAACTCGGCACTTGCTTTTCTCTAATGTTTCTAAATGTATTTTAATTAATTACAGAAGGCTTGGGGTCATTCCGCTGACAGCAAAGCTGTTCTAACTCGGAAGGTACACAGGTATATTTAACAGAATGGTTGCTACTACGTCTGATTAACGGATACCTTTGATTAACACCTTTGATATGCAGCTTGCAAGCCGCATAAATTGATTCATAATGCTCATCCGGTTCACGCCATAGAAGCCCCTTCGTATATGTTCGGCATCCCTTCATAACTGAGGAGGGACAGATTTGAAGCATCTTCTAGTCTCTGCTCAGTTTTACATCCGCCGATGACGTGATTATTGTTATGACGAGGTTCGCTTATTCTACACATTAGAAAGGCACTTGAAAGCAGGGTGCACACCCCATGCAAACAAACCAGCAACCATAGCGGCGCATTCAGGAAGTGAACAGGGCCGCCAAGTGAAAGGTCTGCCGCGCGACACTGCTCCTGTGATAATTCAGCAATTTCTCCCTCACGCGCTCTGCTGGCGAGTGCCTTCCCTTGCCCCACTACCGCTAATCTAGTACACTGTACCAATACTCTTATGAAAGATGAGCTAGGAACAGAAGAGCTAGGAGTTGCTTTTAAACAGCAGCTATGAAAGACTTGACTATGTACAGTAAACTGCAGTTGAAACATTTAGGGTAAATTTGTTGTAGAAGAACCTCAAAAGGTATTTTCGAAATATACCTACCAGGTTCACATTTATTCCTGGGTAAATGTCCCCCAGAAGAAAGTTAACCTCGTCAACTAAGTGTGCCAAAGTTCCTCTGTCACACTTCAGGTGCCAAATAACTGCATGAGATGCTTTGCGAATAATCCTCCTCAATTTGTTCCTAAGGGTAGAGAGAAAGGCACAGTGTAGTAATACATACTTTCATAAAAATCAGTCATAAATAGAGCAAATTATTCGTAATGGCACACACATTATGGCCTCAGTCACTGTTCCACCACTAAACCACAGCAACCACTACCATTTTACAATGGCACATGTAAAGTACCCTGAAAAAGTTCATAAGTCACTAGTCACTTTCCATGTGACCAGAGCACCCACGGCCACTGAGCCGTGCAGTGCATTCCTGCTGAGGTTCTAGCACTCCAGAAACTTTAAAGAGTAAAAAAATACTCATCACAGTCTGAGGCATTAAGCAATAAAGGAATGCTGCAACAGAAACACTGCACTGCTTGCTGACTGTTGTCAAATGTAAAATCGCCTGGTAACTTCCAAAAAGCATTGTACATCCCACCCACAGCGAAGTGGATTTAAAATGCATAACACAAGTAAAATCTTCACAACAAATTTGCTGTGCAGCTTATTTTCGTTCATTTCTCCCTTGAAAGACGTGGTTTGCAAATGAACTAGACACATAAAAAAAATGTGAAACTAACAAGCAAAATCAATCGGCAATTAAAATGGCTCACCCTGCATCTGCATGCTCTGGAAGAACGCCATCGGATATGGCCATTGTGAACATGCGGGCATGATCTACAGCAGTGCGGTAAGCAATGTCTACAGAACAGTTGCTGCCCACAAGACCACTGTAGGGATTCACTCTCGCTTTCTGCAAATAACCAGCTCTGAATCACACAGTTTATCAAGGCAGTTTTTCAACCTAAATCCTTCTTACCACAAGCTAACGATTTTGTCTAAATTCGCCACAAACCTTATAAAAAAACTAGAGAACTACTTGCACTCTTCACTCCTCCATTTTTTAAACCATCAAGCTGGCATGCTACACACATTCCAAAACTAAATTCATTAATTCAGCTTCTAAAGTCATAAAAGGGCGTCAAAATTCTTATGAAATGTCAGTGCAAATAAATGCAATGCAAAAAGATGGTGTGTATTTACTCCATTTACTTGTGCTAGTATTTTACATAACAATGAACCAACTAGCTAAACCTCACACTTTGTAAAAATTTTACTACAAATGTCCGCTTTTGTTTCACAGATGTAAGTACAGTCAAAAGACAAAAAATGTGTGGGTCCTAAGAGGCAAGAAATCACAGTGCCTGCCATAACAAAAAAAAAAAAGCAATTTTTAAATGCGAGAGCACGTCTGGGCAAACTCAGGGCACTTTTGGTGTCATTCTGAAGTCAAGGTACACCCTTCTCCTACTCAGAGAGAAAGAGTGTATAAGAGGAGTAGAGGGTGTAATATCCCTGTCAAGCATGCAAAATAAAGTGCGCTTACAGGAAGTGCACTTCCTGTAAGTGCTACACATTGCTACACATGCTACACATTGCTAAACGGGAAAGCAGAGGGTGTTCGTAGATACAAAAATAGCGGCTGGCTAAAAACAAAATTTTTCAAAAAAGCGATTTGTAAACGCAACTTTCACAATTATGCTCGTTTAGAACAGTAGAGCAAATAAAAATGAACATAACTTAATTTTTGGCCACAACCGTATTAAATTTCTTTTATGGTAATAGTGTAGTAAGTCAAGACAAGTTCCTAGCACATCCACAATCCAGACAACAAACAACATGGCGGACTACAATGCATTTCAGTAATGTTCTGTTTTGCTGGTCACTATATCATAAAACAATTTCACAAATAAAAACTACATGTAACAGGTAAAATCAACGTCTATGCGCACTTTGTTATATATTACATTTCAGGCCCGAAAATTACTGCCGTCGAGGCTACATAGTCAGCCCTCAAAGTGTGTTCTGTGAACGCACTCCGACGTGAGGGTGCATTTTGGCGACTGCACTTATGCAACGCCGTTTAGATGTGCCAGAATGCACTTTTAGCAAGTGAAAATCTTAGTAAATGCACTTTACTTTGCATGCTTGACAGACGTATAAGAGTACAGAGAAAGATAGCACAAGCAGAGCAGCAGACATGAGAGCGGTAGGAGGAAGGGCATTCATGAGAAGATTGGTAGAAAAAATAAGACAAAAAAATAGCATGTTTTCATACAACCAGCTCGGCATCAGGAGCTTTGCATGTGCAGAAGGTGTGCCCTAGGCACATGTTAGGCCTGTGCCTTTCAGTACACTACATATGCAGACAGGAGAAAGAAATCCCAGCAGACAAAAAAAAAAAAACAACAGCACCTAAATACAGTATTTCAATGTTTCTTATTGAGACACATGGAGGCAAACATGCCACATAAAATACCCAGAGGTAAAATAAGGGCACTCTTGAGTGCAAGCACGAGCATGTTAAGCTGCAGTAACATACAACATGCCAGACAGAAATGGAACAATGTTAGATGTGTTTGCATACAGGTCATACAATGAAGACAGCAAAAGTACTGCGATGAGCCTATTAATGCTATTACATTACAATGATATTCTGTGCAGCAATCTCAGCAGTAATTTCACCTTATTGTGATTGAACACTTTCTCAAAACAAACAGCAAGAAAACATACATATTAAAACAAGTACTTGATTTCAATTCACTGTATGCATTTATAAAATGGCACAGCTTAAATGACAAAGCATGTGTAATTTCACTATTTCAGTGAAAGGCAAGCAATAAGGTAACCTCCTTGCAACATACTGTGACACAACATATCAAACAACTGCACTAATCATCATCAACCTGACTACACCCACCGCAGGACAAAGGCCTCTCCCATATCTCTCCAATTAACCCTGTCCTGTGCCAGCAGCGGCCACCCTATCCCTGCAAACTTCTTAATCTCATCCGCCTACCTAACTTTCTGCTGCCCACTGCTACGCTTCCCTTCCCTTGGAATCCAGTCCGGTACCTTTAAGAAAAAGCACGCATAAAAAAGGCAAAGCATATATAAAAGATATATAAGCTTTGGCATCAAGATTTAACACACACAAAAAAAAAAAAATCTTCAGCCACTACCTTTTGCAACGCTTCAATAAGAGGTAAAAACAAGTCTGTGTCATAATTTGACTTCACATTCTGAAGAATTGCAGCAAGACGCTCAAGTCCCATTCCTGTGTCCACATGCTTCTTCGGCAGAGCATGTAAATGGGCATTAGCATCCCTAAAAAAAAATCAAAATACTCTTTTTATATTCAGAATACTCTATCTGAATTTACAGCGAAGGCAGAGCACAGCTCTCCTAATGAAGAAAAACCTCAAATCTAACACTCCTAACCCTTATCTCATTTTTAATTTTGTTTTAAAGGTATGCACGCCTGTTTGTTATAAAGAAGTATAAGAAGTAGCGTGAAGCACGCATACATGCAAAGAAGAAGAAATATGGAACTGCTTGCTTAACGGACGCCATGTGATTCATGTCCTGTGCTCCGCATGCCTAGGATGATACAACACTACTATAGTTTATCGTCTTGTTGTTTTCTTTGAAATGCCACTGTCGCTGGACGATCCCCTTAAGACTGGAAAATGGAGAACACTCTACATATAATAGCGGCCCCCTGTAAAGGTTTGCAATTACCGACCCATTTCCCTTACCAACGTTTTGTGCAAAACATTTCAAAGCACTCCTTACTCAAACATATTTCACCATCTGCAATTAACAACACCCGGTCAGTTACCAGCATGGCTTCAGAAATGAGCACTCCTTGCACTGCAACACTACCCAAGCATGCATATGATGTCTTCTCCTCATTCGATTCCAGTACCCACATTGACAACACAATGTCCGACTCCCAAAAAGCTTCCAACACAGTACTGTACATCCCTGTTTTCTGAACTGTCATCCGTTGAACTGGCAGATAACATTCTCAACTAGACGCAAGTTATCTATTTCATCACTTTCAAAAAATTGCATTCAATAACTTGAAAACTCAGCCTGTTCCTGTCACTTCAGGAGTTCCAAAAGGGTTTAATTTATATTCCTGTCACGTGGCCAGTTTCAAAGGCCACTGAGTCGAGAGCCTTCGAAATTCTCAATCACTATCGAACTCGAAGGAGTTGTATTGTTGCTACAAGGCAAATCTCACTGGCCATTCAAATGGTTCTCATGTTTTATGCCAAGCTTGCATGACTCCACAATCGCTACTTTCGATTTTGTGCAAATAACAAAAATATTTTTAGAAAAGTAAACTAAACGTTGCAATACACTTTTTCGGAGTCATAGGAGGTTTCTAATTTTATTAAAGGCCTGTTGCATTGTCTTGAAAGACACTACCCTTTGTACCATTTTCTGTCGCAGTTTTGTAAAGCTCTGGCAGCACTGACACAGCTGGCATTTCCATCTTCTGCGATAGCGAGTATAAAATTAATGCACTTTGAACTAGACCGATACAATTTTTAAATTATTGTACAGACCAATATCAGTGTTGTAGGCGTTACCAAAAAAAAGCAACTAAATACGTTAGTCGTCACACTAAAAAAAAAGGAACGCGTTACTGGCCTACGTTACCTACAAGAAAGGTAACGCGTTACCGTTACCGAAAAAAAGTAACGCATGTTACTTGGCCATTACTTCATGGCCACTAATTTTAATTACTGCGTATTCACCTTAAGAACTCCCGATAACACTTTTATAAAACTCACATTTAACATAAAACTTCTAGACCAAACAACGATTTTAGACGAAATCCTGATTTAACGAGAATACTTTGCACAAAAGTGCGAAAGCTTATCAATATTATAGTGGCCTAAAGTTTTCTGTAGAGCTACATGTGATGGCTTCGAACTCTGTGGCCCATGGTGAAGCCATTTTCTGAATGTAGCATTAAACGCAAAATGACACTTCACCGTGAATTCTAACTTCAGAAAGAAAACATCGCTGAACAAATTTAAGGTAATTCTCGAAAATGTGATGTTCCAAAATGCTCCGCACGCTTCCACTCTTTACAGAGTTGTGTGTGTGAGTGGTTTGGGAAGGGGAGGTAAGTGAAGGCAAGTGTGCGAATGCGTGTTCGTGCACGTGTTTCGTGCTTTATGGCTATTCTGTCTTTTTTCTTTAGTTGGGTGCGCCATCAAGGCCAGGTGTTTTCTGGCGTGCATATGAGCCGCAACAAGGGTCATCGAGAGCACCTGTACAGTTTGTTTATTTACAACATCACTATAGGTGCTCTGTGCTTTTTTGTTTTCTAAAAAAGCGGGCGGAGTGGGTGACAATTGGAACAAAAAGTAACTAGTAACGTGAGACTTCACGTCACCGATAAATGTTAACATAGGGACGTTACCCGCTACAGTTCTGAAATGGTAACGAGTACGTTACAAAGTTACCGAAAAAAGTAACGTGTTACCGGTAACACCGTTACTTGTAACGCGTTACCGCCAATACTGGCCAATATTCTACTTCTTGCATTAAAGTTTAAGACAATAATGGTTGCTCATGCTTTGTAGTGTGAACGTATCGTGCACGAGAACGCGCATTGGCGCCGCTTGAAGCAATGCTACCAACCTTGGGCCAACGCTCGGAGGCCCTTGAAATTCCAATAGAGTTCGCACAGACTATTGACTCGATAGCGATTGGAACTGCCCATGTAGCAGTGCTCAATGGCCTTTGAATCGATAGATTATTGGTTCGAGGGCCTTCGAAATGTCCGCGTGACAGGGTATTAGACACTTTCCTGCTTTTAGCTTATATTAATAACATGGCATTAGGCACACACCAAAATCAGGCTGCACACTGAAGACTGCATGATTTTCCCAAGCGTCAATGCCATGGAGGCCCTGCAAGTGCAGTGATGTTTCATTGCATACTAAGCTGGTGCCAGAAATGAATTTAAGCCTTACAAAATGCAACCATGTACTAGTTTAGTAGAAAATGCACTATACGACTATAACAAATTATTGGCCCTCATCAAATCTGAACTATCAAGATTCGACTGTATTATGTTGGCCAGGAAGTATTCTGTTTTATTTGCCTTTTCATTTTATGCTCTCTGAATGTTTAGGTATTCAGAGTTTGATTACCTTTTGTTGAATACAGCTTTCATTTGATGCACGTGTTATTTTCTTGCTTTTTCTGACACTTCGTGATTTTTTGCTTTCATGTCAACACATTTCTTGTCGTTAAACTCTTTACGCACCTAACGTTATGTGTTCTGTCAATTTACATGTATTCCTGCTTACATGTGCGTGCAGTCTTTTTCCTATGTTACACACCCCCACAATAATGCCCCACAGGCAAATGCAGTGACACTTGTACATAAATAAGTGAATTAAAAAATAAAGCTCACGGCTCCCAGAAAAATGCTCACCTGTCAAATTCAATAAACACAAGATTCCACAACTCCACCATGTCACTACGGCCAGCATTCACTCGATGCACAGCAGCTGAAGAGGCAGAGTTCGACTCAGCTAAATCGATGTGAATTTCAGAGCAAGGGCCACACGGTCCAACATCGCCCATCTCCCAAAAGTTTTCTTTCATCCCAAAAGGAAGTACGTGTGTCTCTGGTACACTGCAAGTAGAAAAATACATAACGCAAGCGAGCTGATAAAAACAATGGATACCAAAACTTCATTCAAAATTCTTGCCCTTGCTCATTCTTGCAACCAATCACACAATGGCACCAAATTTCAAAATCTATCACCACCGGAGGAGCTGGGAGGCTGTGGCAGTATCGACATCGCTACAAGAGAGGGCAAAGCGCAGTAGGGTGGGGCATCAATGGGCAGAGGTGGCCAGGGCAGAGGTAAACAAATCAATAAATAAAAACCTTGTGGCTGTGAGTGTGGTTTGTGGTTTGAACCCACGGTGGCGTGAACAGATAGCTTCGCTGACCACTGCATTAAACACTACGCGATTATTGCAGTAGAACATATTGCGTGTTTAACTGCCAGTCTCTCACACTGCGCTTTGGGTGTCGTCGTCTTCATCAACTTCCACCCGTGCGCAATGGATCCAGAACACTGCTATCATATTTCCCTCTTAAATTGTCTTAGCAGCCCCATGAATTTTCAGAAAAAGAGTATTCTGACAGCACCAGAAATAACATGACATGGATTAGCAATTTTATATGTCACTGAGCAAAATAGAACATCAAGGAAAAGTAATAAATTTTGAAAAAGAAAAAACCTTGCACATCTTTGCCTACTACAACACACAAGCACCCATTAATTTGAAGGGCCTCTGACTATCCTCTGATTGAAAATTTGCTATACCCCAGCGGTTGTCAGGCAACGTCTCTAGAACACACAACTGTGAACTTTTTTTTTTTAAAGAGTCATTAACACCAGGGTTACAGCCATCACAATCAAGCAACTTCACCATGCCTCTCTCTGCTGTGCCCTCTATGAGTCGGTTTCTCTCCTCTAAAGGACAACAAGCCTTCGCAAGCGAAATTCCTCTTTCTCCTCCACAGACATCGAGTACATCAGATGTCTACGTCATAACCACGCCAGCTAAGGTTTTTTTGGGGGGGGGCTTTTGTTCCCCAGTGTATTTACAGCACCACTTCACGGTGAATAGCAATATGAATGAAACAAGATCATCAAAAATGCAGTGCTGCTGTGTCATCGTAGCAAAACCTTATGTGCCAGCAAGCAGAGTGGACGAGACTAGCTTTGTCGAAAGAGAGCGCAAACAGGCTCTGATTTTAATTTTCACTGCATTTCAGGACGCATATCGCTCCAATATTTTGCAGAGATGATCATAAAGCCCTGATCAATGCACTGGGTGTCTTTTATTTGAAATGCTCAAACCTGGTAAGCAGCCATTTAAAGGCATTCCAAGAATTTCACAAGAAATGTAGTGCCTTTACTTGCAGATGAATTTCACAAGAAATTTCATGTCTTTACTTGCAGATGATTTTATTCATTAGATAAATTTTCCTGCTCTACTTACACTATAACAAAAGTGGAAACAATTAATGAGGCAGACAGCGAAAGTTCTTTTGCCAAAGTGAGCCTTGCAAAGCCTTTCTTTCTAACAGATGTCATTAAATGTAAAAGCTCTATTGATGTGGTTCCTAAATACAGGCACGTTGTTTACGCCAGTAAAAGGTCACTTGCATGAAATAGGCTTTTAAAGACAGCATGTGATGGATACCATTTGTAATACTCCAGCCACACAAACAATTATGCAAGAAAATATACTTGTACACAGCCACTTCTTGAACACAAATACCTTCTGTATAAACATAGCATTTGTAATTACTTCTGAATAAACTTTCAAACTTTCTTTCAAACACCAAGTGCTTGATAAGAGCTAAGTCAAACAGTAGCGTCTTACCCAAGGTCTAGCCACACCTGACGACACTCTTCATCAGGCTGCAAGCCCAAGGCAGGGTCTCCAGCAAAGTATGTCACATAAAGCCTCTCTTTTGGAAGTTGGTACACTTTTGTGAGCAGTTCCCAAGCCATAGCACATGCTTCTTTCTAAAAAAATAAAGATCACAAGGAAATACAGTATTCGAGAAAATATGTCAGAAATAAGGCAGGAATAATGCCAAAAATCAGCTTACCAAATACAAACAACACACAGAAATAAAGGTAATAAATTTTTTAAAATACTGCAAAATTCAGACAGCAGAAAAGAAAATCACCTACTATTTGTTTTTTTAGTAACTGAAATGCCCACAACTTTCCATCTGACATACTATAAGCCTACTTGTGATGATGTACAGTATGCCTAATTATGTTGCAGCGCTGGTTGAGAAATGAGTTGAACCTTGAAATTATTAACTCTAGAAAAAAAAACTGCAAATAGTGGGGCTGAACGTCCTTGAACGACACATGGGCTATGAGGCATGCCATAATGGAGGGCTCCGGATTAATTTAGACCACCTGGCGTGCACTCACATCGCACAGCACACAGGTAGTGTTGTATTTCACCTTTATCGAAATACAGCCGCAATGACCAGGATCGAACCTGTGACCTTGGAATCGGCAGCCGAACACCAAAGCCACTGAGCTACCAAGGCAAGTGTCAGAAAAAAAATGATATATATATATATATATGCCTGCACAGGTAGTCCAGCACCCGGTGGCAGCCTGCCACAAAACTGGCTTCAATCAAACAGAGAAACAAACGACAGCTAAATGTGGGGGATGGCTACTATAAGCGCCAGCGCACTAAAAGAAGTATAGGCACCTAACTTTTGGGTACGTGATTTTTTTGTTTGCAATGATGCATAAAGCATTATTATACATGGATTACCACCTGGTATTCTCCTATGACTGCTAAATAATTTATAATCGATTTTCTTTCTCGTGCTGTTTCGGTTTCAACAGCTGAATGATGGCTGTGACGTCAAAGAGTGGTTTTATGCAGTGTTGTATGTTGTAGGTGTTACCGAAAAAAAGTAACTAAATACGTTACTCGTTACGCTGAAAAAAATAGGCACACGTTACCGCCCTACGTTAGCTACGAAAAAAGGTAACGCGATACTGTTACCATTACCGAAAAAAAGTACCGCACGTTACTTTTCCATTACTCCGACTTCGCTGCAAGAACTCACGATAACAATTTTATAAACCTCATATTTCCCATAACGCTTCTAGCCCAAACTACGAATTTACCTGAAATCCTGATTTAACGAGAATACTTTGTACAAAAGTGCGGAAGCTTAGCAATGTTATAGTGGCCTAAAGTTGCCTGTACAGTTACATGTGATGGCTTCTAACACTGTGGCACATGGTGAAGCTATTTTCTGCATTTGACATTAAACACAAAATGACACTTCATCATCAATTCTAACTTCTCAAAGAAAACATCGCTGAACTCTCAACAAATTTACAGTAATTCTGAAAAATGTGATGTTACAAAATGCCCGGCATGGTTCCATTCTTTAGAGAGTTGTGTGTGCGAGTGGTTTGGGGATGGGAGGTAGATGAAGGCAAGTGTGTGAATGCGTGTTCGTGCATGTGTTTTGTGCTTTTGGGTATTCTTTTTCCTTTAGTTGGGTGCGTCGTCAAGGGCAGGTGTTTCTGGCATGTATGCGAGCCGCCAAAAGGGTCGTTCAGAGCACCTGTACATTTTGTTTGTTTGTAACATCACTTTAAGTGCTCTGTGTTTTTTTTTTTTCTAAAAAAGTAGGCGGAGGAAGAACAATTGGAAAAAAAAAAGTAACTAGCAACGTGACACCTCACATTACAGAAAAATGTTAACTTGAGCAAATTACCCATTACAGTTTCAAAATGGTAACAAGTACATTACTAAGTTACCGAAAAAAGTAACAAGTTACCAGTAACGCCGTTACTTGTAATGCGTTACCGCCAACACTGGTTTTATGTCACGTGAGGCATAGAAAAACTGCAATATAATCGCTGCTTCCACATTTTTTGTCATTCCGGCTGTTGAGAAAGGCTGCCTTCAGCATTGTAGTGAATTAAAACGATGAAGCAGCGACTACATCGACGTTTTTCCATGCCTCGCGTGACATCAAACCACTCTTTGACATCACAACCATGGTTCAGCTGTTTAAATTGAAACCAAAACAGCATGACAGGAAAAATACGATTATAAATTATTAAATGGTCATAGGTGAATACCACGTGGTGACTCAAGTGTAGTAACGTCTTCCGCATCACTGTAGAGAAAACATGCTACCAAAATTAGGTGTCTATACTCCTTTAAGATCGTGGGCTGTTGCACAGGGGGGACGCCGGGCTGTCATCCGTTCTGCAACGTGTCGCCGGATCACCGAACCAACAGGAAACATCCAAGATCAACACCGTCAATCTTCCATCATCAACGTGGATTGATCCATCCCACAAATTAAAAAATTAACGGTGCAGTCAACAGGATGATAATTGCAATTTTCTGCAGAGCAGACATGGACATCGGCACTATGAGGCACAAGCTGAGGATGACATCTTGGTGAGAGGTCCTGCAGCCACGGTGGAAATGGAGGCGACATCTTAGTGAAAGGCCCAGCAGCTATGGCTGATTATCGCAACACCTGAGCACCCATTGGAGAGGACAGTCGTGACATCCCGATGAGAGGCTTCTGTGACTCTTAAAAGTGAAGAGGAGGCGACATCCCAGCGAGAGATCGGAGGGCAGATCGGACCAGGAGCAGACCATTGGCGAGCACCCGTGTAAAAAAGTACATAGTGCCCCGAAGAAGTTGTCTAGTCTATTCCGCAATGTGTCACCGGATCATCGGACCATCAGGAAACATTAAGATCAACACCACCGACCTTCGACCACTAACATCAATCAATCCATCCCACAAATTTCGAAATTAACCGGAGTCATACAAATTCATAACAGGCTTTAAATGTGAGTACACTCTTGATCACCACAAATAATGAATTTCAAACAGTACACAGACGATAAAGCACACAGTTGACATGCAAGTTACAAATATTTTTTTAAAGCAGCAAGAGGCGCACATCTCATGCATGTAACTTGCAAGAAAATTAGCTGCAGTGGTTCCATAACTTGCCTAGGAATTGTGGCTGCAAATGAGCACTGCTAAATAAAGCTACAAATTAAAAAGTTTGAATCAAAGCAGCCTGTGCACCCATGATCAGAAGGAGAGACACCATACACCTTCGTGTTTGACTGTCTTCAATCACTTACCAATGATGAAGTGCCCATTTGCAAGATTTGAAATTAGATGCGTACATGCAACTATATTATGCATGTACACATACACTATTAATTGCTCAGTATTCGAAAGGAGGTGCCACATCATCAGGAAAAGTACAAAGAGAGTTTTGCACGTACACTATCGGTGAATCTGGTTTGACACATGAATGCCAGTGTTTAGGTGACAGAAACAGACTTGTAATCAAGGTAGCATGCATACAATTGCGTAAAGGTTGCATTACCTTAAAATAGTCTCCAAAAGACCAGCTGCCCAGCATTTCAAAGAAGGTATGATGCGTCAGATCCTTGCCTACATCATCCAAGTCATTGTGTTTACCACCAACTCTGATGCACTTTTGGTAGTTTGCAGCTCGCTGCAAGTTATAAAACTGGTTGGAAGGCTCTACTGTGCCCAGGAAAACTCCCTTAAACTGGAAAAAAGAAAAGAAAAGAACTTATTGAGGTTAGTGCTGAAATAGGCAATGTGTAGAGGACACAGAAAATAACAGCTTCAATTTTCTTCAAAAATTTAGCACTTGATTTTCAGTCAACTTCGTGAAAATTTGCAGCGAGTATTGAATAAGTACCAGACCCCACCATACAAAACAAAAATATTAAGGCTACACATCATAATCAAAAACACTGAAGAACAGTTACCACAAACAGGTGTAGAAAGGGTGCAACTAAACTTACTGAAGACCCCCTTCCCTTTCCTTCCCTTTCGAAATATAGACTGTGGTGGCATGCAAAGCACAGTTTCAATTCAAACGAAACTCAATGCACCTTCCCTGTAAAAAATTTACGGCTGCATCACTGTTACTATAGTCGGGCACAACTCAAGAATGCAGCGGCGAATAAACCTCAAAGGAGACCCTCCACACAATGGTATTGACTGGTTCTCATGACATAGCAGTTAATCCCCGAAGGGTTGAAATGCGGGCCAGTTGGTTCATAGTAACTTGAAAAAAGCCAGTCACAAAAGACAAGGGACAAGAGAAGGAGCGTTCACACCACAACGACTGGACTGTCAACTGAGATTTTTTAGATAAAAAATAGTCCCAGCAAGGCCAGCAGAGCATGCGCAACAGCCACATCACAACTCACAGAAACACAACTCACAACTCACAACTCACATCGCTGCTTCAGAAGCTCAAGAAAGAACGGACGAAGCGGGCTGATGGTGGAGCAACTGAACGCAAGAAAATTGAGGTCATGCCGTACATGCATAAGGTGAGCCACAGCATCAAAAAAGTTGCGGCCAAGCAGGGAGTTAGTGTGGTGTTTTCTGCCCCTTGCAAGCTTTCGGGTCTGTGCTCATGCATTTCTCGAGGCAGGGAAAGGAACCATGTCTGCACAACGCAGCACGAGAACCGCTTCACGGCGTGTGTCGCTCAGGTCGTGTACAAGTTCCCCCTCACATCTGAAAGAGTATACATAGGCCAAACAGGCCGATGCATTAATGACCGGTTGCGTGAGCACCACTCCTCCCTGGAGTCTGATGACGGTGCCAACTTGCCTCGCCATTGCAATGAATGGGGTGTTATCCACTGTTCAGCAATGTAATGATTCTTGGTAGAGGCAAGGGAAAGCAAAAACTAGAAATCTTTGAAGCATACCATATCAGTATGTCAGGCCAAGATTGCATTAGCACAACCTCGGTGCGCCTACTCGAGAAGGAATTCGCTTTTTTAGGCCGGTCACAATAGATGTGTACCTTGTGTGCCCTATGCGCTGTGAGCTGTGATGCGGCTGTAGTGCATGCTCTGCTGGCCTTGCTGGGACTATGTTTTGTCTAATAAATCTCAGTTGACAGTCCAGTCGTTGTGGTGTGAACACTCCTTCTCTCTTGTCCCTTGTCTTTTGTGACTGTTTTTTTTTTTCCAAGTTAATCCCCGAGCGTGAAATCACAGGTGATCGACTGGTGCCTCTGTGATATGGGATTAAACATGACGTCTTGACAATCAGTCAACACCATTGGCTAGGTTGCCTCCTTTGAGGAGGTATTTGACACATTCTTCCATTTTATCCAACTATATGTGCTTTCTTTTAACCAGCTATTGATCTCAAAAAGCTAATTAAATGCAGCGTCACAGGTATTCTCTTGATAAGCCAATGCTTTCCAAGTACTAATACTAAACCAAATGATTATTTATCAGAGCCAATTTATTATTGTGCCATACAAGCTTTTATAAATTAGGAAGAGAGCTCTGAAAAAAAAATCGTAGGTTGTGCATGAAAACCATTAAAAATAGTGCAAGCAATGGCAGGTTTCTCACTTCAATAAGTTTAGCCTTCTACTTCTCAATCAATTACATTACAAATTCTTGAACATATTGCAGTGCTTTGCTGTAGGTGCAAAGCAATGATTGAAAAGTATCTAAATACAAGACGACAAAGTGCACTATGCTTGGTGCTACCTTCCTGTAAAGAACGATCTACCTGAAATAAAACGTGACCTCTTACAATAGCTGACCAGGCTATTGGCAGCACTGCGAGTTGCATTGTGAAACAAAGAACAGTCAGTAGCCTAGCAACAAAAAGCTAAACGAGAAGCTCTCAGATATGAAGGAGAGGCTTACCTGGTTCATGCCCGCGCTAGTAAAAAGAACAGATCTATCAGCAACTGCTGGAACAACAGAACTGGATGGGACAAACTGATGAGCATGGTCTCTGACGAAATAGTCGACAAAGGCCTGGCGAGCTTCACGAGCGCTCAACTTCTTCGTTGGGCGAGTGCAGAAACCACGCATATTCTTGAACCTCAGCCATGTAAGCTGCGTTCCGCACGCTGTCAGTGCCTTCCCCGTCATTCCGGACGCCAGGGATCGCCTGAAAGTCGGAGAATGTCACGTTGCGGTCTGGTAAGGAACCTAACAATTACACACGTAGCAAGGCACGCAGCAATTGAATATCCTACATGAACAACTTAAATCTGCAAATGTCAGTGCCACACACTAAAGGAAACATGGGACGGGATACAACCTGAAAGTCCACAGATGAAAGAAATGAGTATGGATAAGTTCAAAGTAAACTCATTGTGACAGCAGACCCTAACAGGACGATAACCACAGACGACGCCTCTATTAAACAACACAATTTTTACCTAATTCAATCAAACCATGCATAATAAGGTGTGACCAAACCATCAACATGTAATAATTTTTGTGCACTAAACTGCAGGTTTCTCTCACCTCGATGCGAGGAGAATCCTAACTACGTTTCCATCGTCCGTGTGCAATGTTGCATTTCTATTTCAGGGTTCAGACGGTTCAGACAGCATGTAACGTACCAATGCTTACCTCAAGAGTAGCAATTTCGCGCCAAATTATGGCAAGTTGAGAATAAACGGCTCCCGCACGCTGTGAAACCATGCCACCGCACAAGAAGCCTCCGCCATTTCTGCTACAGTTGTCATGGAAACGAAGATTAACGACGCTGTGAAGTTTTTTTTTTTTTTGTAGTCGCCAAGCGACGGAAACGCGTGTCTGTTTTTCCTTCCTCCAAGTCTCGGTGATTTTATTATTTTTATTTTTGCGTACATTTTTTCTAGTTCGCCTAGTCCGCTTTGCTTTGTAACGAAAGCTTGTTTTGACTGCGTGCAAGAAGCGGCATGTGTACGCATGTGTAAAAATCCTAGCACTTCCTCGCGTTTTGTTGATGGCATCGTCGCATATTCAACATGACCTCTATGTGGATTATGACATGCAGCTGGAATCCAGTGATTCGAAAGAAGAGCAAGCTTCAGAGCAAAACCCCGAAGTTCCGGAGTTTTGCCATAGGGCAAGATGTCAAGACAGAAAGGAGTTAAAGAACTATAGGCACCGAGTTTATTGCATGTTGTTGTTTTTTCTTTAAAATGGTGCTTTGGACATTAGAATACATTGATCATCGCGTGGTATTCGCCTATGATCACTAATTTTTTTTTCTCATGTTGTTTCAGTTTCGGTTTCTTTCGGTTACGTGAGGTACGGAAAAACTCTAATATAAACGCTGGTACGTAGTTTTAACTCACTACTACACTTAAATCACCCTGCTTCAAGAGCTATAATTATAACAAACAACGTATAATCAGTTATATTGCCGTTTTTTGGTTTTCTTTTTTTTTTTGCCTCACGCGAACTATCGCAACCATCGTTCGGCTGATAAAAGCCGAAACCGAAACAGCGTCAAGAAGGCACATATCTAAAAATGAAAATGAAAATTTGTTGTTGGGGAAAGTAAATTGCGCAGTATCTGTCTCATACCTCGGCGGGCACCTGAACCGCGTCGTAAGGGAAAAGATAGAGGAGGGGCTGAGAGAAGAAAGGGAGAAAGGTGCCGTAGTGGAGGGCTCCGGAATAATTTCGACCACCTGGGGATCTTTAACGTGCACTGACATCGCACAGCACACGGGCGCCTTTGCGTTTCGCCTTCATCGTAACGCGGCCGCTGCGATCGGGTTCGAACCCGCGTACTCCGGATCAGTGGCCGAGCGCCCTACCCACTGAGCCACTGCGGCGAGACTTTGTACTTGGCTTGGCTTTTTATTGCTTAAGTGCTAGAGAATTGCCGAAAATAATATTTTAAACTTATATTATTGTACAGAAATGTTCTCACCCGCTTTAGAAACACCACATAACAATTTCAAACATCTTTTATACGCGCTGATGTCTTTCAATTGTACTATTTTTTTTTTTCACTGATCGTCACTGCCATCACTTTCGAATGACATTATTTTTACCTTGTAGCACTGAAGGAGACCAAATGACATTCGGTTAGAATGACATTAAATTTGCCGTGTGGCAGGGGTATAACGCATCGTTTGAAAGGAGAAAACACAAAGCAAGCAAAAATTTGGTGTCTATAGATCTTTAATGAAGTGATGTCATTTCCTTCGGTGAGTGACAATAGTTTTTTTTTTCCCCTCCACAGTGAAACTGATACACAGCGCCGTTATCTGATGCAGGTATGCAGCGATCGAAAAGCACACCTGCATACCTGCACCGAGATTAAAGACCGAAAACCAGCAACGCAGGGTTTTCGCTAAAGGGCGGTGGTGGCTTTCGGTTTGCCGATCTCGGTGCAGACAATTACGGGTTTGCATCATGAGCGGCTCAACCAAGTACCCAGACAACACCAAGCGTCCTGAGGGCGCCTTCAAATGGTCAGAACATATCCTCATACCGAATAAGACATTCGAGTAGCTTTTGAGTGCATCGATGGCTAAATGTCCTCATGAAGATGTCTTCAGTTTATACTCTGCTGGAGGACTCGAATATGAAAATTCCTCAAATGTCCAACAATCGTCCTCTGGCAGGACGATATGGCGCAATTGATCGAAATGAGATCAAACCAGCTTTATCTCTCGTACTATGCTCTCATTACTTAAAAAATGCCGGATTATTAAAAGTATGTATGTGCATTAGTGATATAATGAAAGAAATTATTAATAATTGCGACCTCAAAAAAATGTTATTCCTTGAAGAGATGCCTTAAAATATTTTGCTTTTAAACCTGGTATTATGTATCAGACGCTTCAGATGGGGTTGGTCTGTTTAGGTTTTCGGGCCACTCGTCTTTTCCATTAAAGCAGCAGAATTAAACTCCAGAGAGCTCGAGAGCTATAGCTCTCTGCGGTCCTGGGCAGGGCAAACCTGCGCTGTACCTCTTTTTGCTTATTCTGATTCGCTTCTGTTACATTAACTTTGAATTGCAGTCCTATGCAAACAAAGCTCTTGATACAAATCCTGAAGTAGTACTTAAAACGTCCCCAAACATTATTTTCATGTCACATCCTGAGAAAGCGCAATGGACGGACAAATGGATCCCAGTTGGACTGCTTGAGGACCAGGTAGGGCCAACCTGAGGACGTCTGAACATCCTGATGTGGGCAGCCTGTGGTCATACTCAGGACGTCTTTGCGTTAATTGTCTGGGTAATGGTACCGTCAGTACCGTTTTCAAACCCGCTACGAGACAAAAGTTACCATAATACGAAAGCTCTGTGCGCAGTTTCAGCGAAAACGAGCCAGCGGTTGAGGCGGGAAAATATTTAAGTCTTCTGGACAAAGACGCACAATACTGCATACTATACGTCTTACGCATCATTACAAAGATGAAAAAGAAACAGGCAACCAAAAATTTTGTGTCTATACTCCTTGAACTTTTAATTCTTTTAGCTGAAAAGTTGCATTACCGAAGAACAGTGACAAATAATCTGTGAAACATGCAGTGCTTGAAATGAACCCCTGTTGTTACTACTAAACTAAGCTACCATTAATTGTTTCCTTTCTATTTATCTCTATCTTCCTCAGTGCTGCCAGGTAAACTAAATTTCTAAAATCAATTTCGCTTTTCTGACCGCATTTCGAAATTATTCCAGAGTGAAGGCTTGGCTTATGGAGGTTTAACGTCACAAAGCGACTCAGGCTATGAGAGACGCCGTAGTGAAGGTCTCCGGAAATTTCGACCACCTGGGGTTCTTTAACGTGCACTGACATTGCACAGTACACGGGCCTCTAGACTTTCGCCTCCATCGAAATTCGACCGCCGCGGCCGGGATCGAACCCGCGTCTTTCAGGCCAGCAGCCGAGCGCCATAACCACTCAGCCACCGCGGCGGCTTATTCCAGAGTGAAGTTTTCTATATATCCTGAGAACGTTCCGATTCCGAAGCGCGTTTTCGGACGTGGTTCGTTTTCTCATGCGTGTTCAAATTCTGCTTCGAACGTTCGGACCTCAATCGGACGTCCATCGGATATTCTTGTCCATCGGTATTGTGTCCATCGGTATTGGCCATGTGGGCAGTTTTTTTTTTTTCCTCCGTGATTACTGGAGACGACTAGGGGAGCACTATAGGACGCTGGGTGGAGGTTCCGTTTTTTATATCTACACAACTGCATAATGCAGCCGACTGAATTAACATGGCTGTGAAATCTGTGCTGCAGGGGCGCTGCTGTAGAAAGGGGTGCTATTGTTGTTGATAGTCTCTAGTCGTACTGGCCATACCCTCTAGCGCATGTGATAGCTTGTAAACAGAATATGCTTGAGCGCTGTAATAACGCGACAGCGTTAAGGGATCCGTGTCGCAGAAAAGCAGGCCTCGTCGTCGTTGGCTGTCAGTGCAAAATCCCCAGAGAAGCAACCTAGGTGGCAGGTGGGCCGCCTAAGGGCACTTGACCTTGTGTCATCACAACTTGCTCACCGGATTGTGAACAAACTGCCCACCGTGGGAGGTGGGCAGTTAACCGCTGCACCACTGTGCCAGGAGTGTCATGAGAGCTCCCAGGGATCTATTAATGCAAAGTATAGAATGACTAATTCCGTACATAAGGACATTGTCCCATTAACGCTATCACGTCATAACTTTAAGGCGAAGCTTATGTGTCCCCTCCAATTTTTCGGGGGTAATTTTCTGTGGCAGCCACGCAAGCCTGGAAGCTTACGGCTCGCGCTCGCAACTTCTGGAGTCCAGGAAGTCGCCTCAGAGTGCATGTACACCAAAAAAGAATAAACATCCGATCGTTGGGTTGGATTTGTTTCTGCTTATACTGTTCATTGTATTAACAGAGGAATGGTTTGAAATTTCACTGATAAACGTTGAGGTCAATTGAACAGAGCTAGATGGGTTCTCATAGCAGAATAAACTCTTGAGACCGTTTTAAGTATGTTGGCATTCGTACAGCGCCAAAACGCTCAAAGCAAATATGCGCAGCCAGTAGTTCATGACTCAAATCCTATCAAAGTCCGGCTCGGGGCGATGGCAAAATGTTCAACACAACAACCTAGGGACGTCCGCAGGAGGAAAATTGATTTTTAGAATTGGTCCGATATATGATGTCTAATGGACTTCTAAATGATGCATGCGTCTGGGCGTCCTCATCTTTCCGGACGTCCAGCGGCTATTTCATGCCCATCGGATTTTCCAAAGTCTCTTCCTGTCTCGCTTCTCGGTGGATATCTCAAACACACCGTGAGGGAAATATGGGCGCGGTATATAGGAGGGCTGTGGAAAAATTAGACCTCCTAGCTTTCTCAAACGTGCACTGACATCGCACAGCACACGGACGTCAGAAGGTATTGGCCGGGCTCCCTTGTGAGTACCGCTCCGTCGCTAGGCGACGGCCACGTTTCGTTGGAGGCGAAACTCAAAAAGCGCCCGCGTGCTGTGCCGTGTCAGTGCACGTTAAAACCCCAGGAGCCCAGGTGTTCTTGTCCGCAGCCTTCCACTATAGCGCCTCTTTAATTCTCTTGTCCTTCTTTCACTCACTCCACGTGAAAATTTAGCACGTGGTGCACAGGCTGTTTCACATATAGGGAGATATACTGGTAGCGCGAGGCCAGCACGCGCTTCGCGAAGCGCTGCCAGCGCTGTCGCCGACGGCCGGAATGGATCGGCAGCAAAGGCGCATAAGCAATAAGCATGGCCAGCTGCTCTTAACGCGCATGCGCCTGGTGCCCCCTTTCTCACCGGCTCTGCCGGCTCTCAGCAGGAGTGCTCCACTCGCTCCCAGTTTCCAAGTGCGAAACAGCCTGTACATTGGCGCTTCGCTGTTGGTATTGCCTGCGGCACAACTGTGCATCTTCAAAATGCGTGACACGTTCAAAATCAGTTCGTTGGTGTTACGCTATACCCTGGCGAACTTCACCACGCCCGCATTCGCTAGTAGAACGGCGTTAATTCATCCCCGTTAATTTGGAAACTGCCGTTGCGGTCCTGTCCAACGCCCATGTAAATCTAACCGTCGGACGCTCGTTAATGCGCACTCTGGCGGGCTCGCACCGGTTAATTCGGATGACCTTGCGAGCGGGGGCCGTGTCGAAGCATGACCGCCACAACAAGCAATCATCCGAATATGCCTGATGAAGCTGAACTGCCTGTCGCCCGCGGCACCCTTGATGGGCCCCTGACGTACGCGCAACGGCAGGCGTGACGAAGATCGAAAAGAACCCGTCGATAACCCGACAAACAAACAAAAAAAGAGTCCGGCCGCATAGTTTCGTTTTCTGAGCTTCGCTGCCAGCCGATGCCAGTTGCCGACCGCGCATCAGCCTGCGAACTGGGCTTAGCTGCGTCCTGCTTCAGACGCTGACCGACGCGTCGATGGTCTTTTCTTTTTCCGTTCAAAAGGCGTCTTTTCAGAATGCGTTTGTTTCGCTTAAATGTGCGCGTTTCTTCCGCTCTGAGGGCGCCGAAACTGGTCGCGTGTTACGTGCAAGGTCGTTGTGTGAGCGGTGAAGTAGACGCTTGTGTGCAGGCTCCACCGCTACCTCGCCACACCATGAAGGCGGCCGCGGAAGCCGCTATGTACCGTTTTTGGGGCTGTTATGTTTCGACACTCCCAACAGAGTGCGCGCAGCCGAGCATTTCGCCCAACGAAAAATCGCCGTCGCCGTTCACTTTTCAACTCGAAAGCAGACGACCATTGCCCAGCTTGTCACCCAACAAATTTGCTACAATGCGAACCAGGAGCAACATCGTGACGCGGGTCTCCGTTTGGAGCACACGAAAGCTAGCGCCATTCGGGAACACAGCGACGTCACAAGGACATGCAGAGTGTACAAACCTCCACACTTACCGTGCTTTAAATAGGCAGCCTTCATTAGTGCTTATACAGACCCCCTGAAAAGTGTAGCCGTAGGCGCTGGTGGGGAGTTGTTGATCAGCGAAGCTATACTTAAATAAATATTAAGACGGTAGTCATGCATCGTGTAATAATTAACAGGTTTGCATATACGGTTGTGACATTATTGAATTGAAAACCGCGACAACTGCTGAAGTCAAAGAAGTTAGTGTTGTTCTTGCTTCAGGTGTTACATGCCAATATTTCTATTTCTAGCGTGTGTAAGTTTTCATTGGGATCTACCGGGTATTTCACTTAAATGTTCTGCAATATTTAGAAATAATTTTTTTTGAGTTAGAAGAGCGATTCTTTCGTCATATGATTGTCAGTGGTGTAGCGCATCAGAATACGGCTTAGACTCAGAATACAGTTAAGCTCAGCCTTATATAAGGGTATGACGCCATGTATTTTGTGGTTGAATGTCCATATTTAGCCCCGCCGCGGTGGCTCAGTGGTTAGGGCGCTCGACTACTGATCCGGAGTTCCCGGGCTCGAACCCGACCGCGGCGGCTGCGTTTTTATGGAGGAAAAACGCTAAGGCGCCCGTGTGCTGTGCGATGTCAGTGCACGTTAAAGATCCCCAAGTGGTCGAAATTATTCCGGAGCCCTCCACTACGGCACCTCTTCCTTCCTTTCTGCTTTCACTCCCTCCTTTAACCCTTCCCTTACGGCGCGGTTCAGGTGTCCAACGATATATGAGACAGATACTGCGCCATTTCCTTTCCCCCCCAAAAAAACCAACTATTGAATGTCCATATATGCAGAATTGCTCATTCTCTGCTTAATATTCATAAATGGCGGCGAGTCCTCGTGCCACAACCAGCGCAGTGGCGCAGCGGTTAAATGGTGCGCCACTGCACCAGCAGGTGGCTGCTCCTATCACAGCCACCCGTAGGGATTATGCGACCCAAGTTGTTCAGGGGTACACTGACGGTACCCTCTTGAAAACCTGGCGTAGTGAAGCTTTCGCTTCAAGAGGAAGGAAAGAATTGTGCCGGCCGCGGCATCTGCTACCGGATACTGAAGCACCTGAGCTGCAGTCAGCGGAAACGAAGGGGCATCGAGTAGGCGGGGAGATGAAAGAAAAGTGCGAAATGATAGGGAGAAAGGACAGAGTTGGGGACATAGTAAATGGCGCTAATATCATTGAGGTAGCGGTACGTGAGCACGATGTCCGCCCGCGATGTCTCACCACTGCACATGCTTGTCACTGCGGGCGGGCGTCCCCTTGTGCCAGCGTCCACGCGAACTGTCCGAGGCGGCAGCTCTTCTTTGCCCTCTCTGATGCGAAGGCGCAGAGCTGCCTAAGGCGAGGGCACAGGAGAGAAATATGTACAAACCGCGCGCGCAGCGTGTCCTGTCACAAAAAAAATAAATCTCGCGTGCGGTACACTGCGCAGAACAGCCGGTGTGGGGGCCGTAAGTATAATACTCATATCAATTTTTAGAGTTTCGAAAACGCAGTTACCCTCTGCGCTGTGGTCGAACAAATTTTGGCTACATCGCGCCGAAATGCATGCGTTTCGAAAAGTTTGCATGCAAAGCAACTCCTCCAGTGCACGAAACTCGTCGAAATAGCCTAAATTTGTTGGGCCACAGCGCCGCGGGTAACAGCATTTTCGAAATTCTAAAAACTGATATGGATATTACTTACGCTGGGCTACACGGCTCTCAATTAATAAATAGACTAACAGTAATATAGTTGAAAAGGTTAAGAATTAAATATTAGTTAACCAGCTAGTTAACAGTCACCTTTATTCTGATGCCACGTGACTTCGTATGACGTCATGCTCATTTGATGTCATCGCTGATTATACTAATTGATTTGGAGTTACCTAGTCAGTGTTAATTAATTGTGTTAATTAACATTGATTAATCATGTGATGCCATCGTCTTCGTCGCGTGAACCTTCGGCTCGTGACGTCACATGGTGCTGTTTCTTGGGGACACTTTTTGTGCGGACATGACCTTGAGAATGAGCCATATCTAATGCTTTCGCATTAATAAAACGAAAGGTAGCGCGGACGGATACCATGAGTTGCTAAGTGTTATACACGCCAGGGATGATTAACAAATTCCCGCTTTGTTAGAAAAAAATTATTTAACATATGTTCATTCCAAGTTTACCGGATACATTGACTTTCACAGGTAGACATGACGCTAAGCATGTAATACCCCTGTCACACGGGACTTCTTCTCGGCCTTTGCCGTAAAGTTGTCTTATTGCACTAAAGGAGGAAAACCGAAAAGGAGCACCGACGCTGCTACACGGCAAATCCTAAGGAGCTAGAACGCGGCCTCCGTGAATGCCAAAAGTCACCGCTGTGTGTGAAGCGGCGCTAGTAACATTATGAAATTAAAGCAGACGGTAGCACTTCAGCTAAGAGTGCATTCGTTTATGTTGGAAAAAGTAGCTATCACGATAATAAACGAGCGTTCTGATGGTGAGAAACGGATATTTTGAAACAAAGTTTCTTTTTTTTTTTTCATCGTTCTCGGTCCGACCACGGTAGGCGCACTTTTCCGTTGGGCTCCTCGTTGTGTTCGAGAAGCGTGCTTTGTTGCTTGTGTCTTTGTGCACACAAGCATACTCAAAACACGCACACAACAAAGAGCAAACGAAGAAAAACAGCAAAGCGAGATGCGCAAGCACGTGTGTGTCGATGCGGCTGCTGAAAAGCGTTCAAGTCCTTTCTTAGCAGTGTGGATGTCTTTAGTCATAGCCTCCTCTACGGTTAAGTGCACTGTAACGCAAAATTAACCATTGAATAAGATAAATTAGATATTTTTTACGGTTTCAAAACTAAAAATTGCGTCAATTTTTTATTCTTTGAGCTCGCTAGCTGGCGCTGCCGTCTGGGTTGCTCCTTTAAGCAACTTTAAGGCCGCTGACGGCCGCCTTTATTGCTACGGAACTTTATCGCAAAGGTCTCGACGCTTTGCCGTGTAGATGCGCGTCACGCGCCTTTGGGGCAAAGGACCTTAATTTCTAAAGCCTTACAAGTGCCCGTGTGACAGGGGTATAAGGCGAGCCAGTTGAAGAGGTATATGCCATAAGAATCCTTGAGTAACTAACAGGAATTGCTCATGTAAACATACGGATAGCATACGTATTGACAGAAGAGGGAAGCGGCAATGATTTGACGCAGAAAAAAAAAAGACCTTAGCGCCAGTTTGGCCCAAAACCAAGTACAAGGTGGTCGTTGTTAAGAGAAACGAACGGGGAATGAGTCGGAGCAACTCCTCTTTCCCCAAGAAAAAGAGCTCCTCCGACAAGAGATTAATAGCTCCCTTCGAAGACGGCCAAGTATTGGCCACACAGCGCGGCGTCGAATGCCACCAGCGACCGCAGCGCATCGACTGCGCCATTAACTAAAAAGACCCGCGACAATTAACAGGGCATAACAGGCAACAATAGCAAGCTCTTGAGTCATTTTAGGCTTTCCGTCATGAAAGCGGTCAAATGAGTTTCCCAAGTGGCAAGTCCACCACGCAGCCTGCGACGATGTTGACATCAGGTGCTATTGCGCTTGCATGCCTGAAAAAGGCCACTGACGAAGCATAGAAGGCGGTAGGCTGCTTTTATTGAGGTCCAAGATTAACAGAGGCCGCGGGATCCAAAAAGGACCCAAAGAGTACCGCTTCAGGATTCGAGCAGGAGACGCGTCCCCCAGCACGATACGCAAAATACCCTTCAAAGCTAACAGCGAGGACGCGAGGGACAAATTTTGGAAGGCAAAGCTTCCCCTGTCCCGTGGTTTTCTCTATTAAAAACAGTTTCTTCACACTACGTCTGCCACAAGAGCCGGGCTCACCGGTGCCCCCCCCCCCCCCCGTCACATAAAGAAGCATGTGCTAAGTACGCTACCGACACACGCACACATGCGATCTTAGTCAGTGTGAAAGCGGCGTACTTTCTGCATGCGGGGAGTTGAGAGAGGCGTCGTGTACCTTTTACACCTTCTCGATTACACATAGCTTGGTTTTGCTGCTTAAACGATTAGTTGGCGCAAATTTTCCCAAACAGGGGGTCACTCTTGACTCACGTTGGTACGGAAGAAGGGAGAAACTAGGAAGATAAATTAGCGCTATTTTTGTAAAGACATTCGCGGAACTAAAACCAAAAGCTTTTCCGCCACGTGAAACGACAGGCGGTCATCCAGAACGCCAAGAAGCGTTCGGTACCATTCGGAGTGCGGTCGCCACGTACACGAGCCGGTGACGTCCGTCCTCCGGCCATCACGCCTGCTGCTTTTGCGTTGTTTCGCGTTCCCAAAAAGAAAAACAAGTATTTTTTTTTTACCTCATTTCTTTTCTTTATTTTTTTACTGAGAAGCCCTCGTGCTGCGCCTGTCCCCTGACGTTTTTCTTGTTTACTGAAGCGGAGTGCACCCCGCTCCTTGCTGCGCCACCGCATCCAGGCCTTCCGTGGCAGCGTCCATCGCCTTCCACCAGGCCCCGTATAAATGCCGTGCCGTGAGCCGAAGCGCAGTTTACGCAACGCGGCATCCAAGTCGGTGAGTGGCCCATCTCGCTCCGCACCCGCGGCAGCCTTCAGGGTGCTTCTCGTTCACGCCACTGAAAGGGCGTTCAAGCAGTGAAAGTGATGGCGTACCGACGCGGGTTTCACAGATTTGCTTCAGTTTTTTCCACAAGGAGTTTCGGTAGACCAGTCGACTGCGGCTGTCAGAGTGATTGTTAACGAAACACTACATAGTGCACCTTCAGCAGTGCACGTCCCAGGTTCTGTCTATTTCGTCGAGGGCTCGCCTCGTCTTCGAACGAGCGCCCACATACAGATCGGCCAAAGCGAAATATACTTCTTCATATAATGCGCAAAAATTTGCTCGAAGACGCGACCGCGAGTACTATGCGGTTTTGTTTCTTTGTCGTTAATACCCCTTAGTGGAAACACGTGGCAAAAAACAAAAAGAAAGAAAATACTGGACCTGATAAGCTCGAGCGAATCTGATGCACAAGAGCCGACGGATAGCTGACGTTTTTCAGAAGCGCTAGCGATCCGACGGCCACCTCGGGGGCTACAGTGGCGTCCCCTGAGCGATGTCGTTAACCTGACGCGATACCAAAGCAGAGCAAATTTTATACTTTAATTTTTCTCTACGGCTATCAACCACTGATATCAGAAAATCGAGGCGCTGAGTATTTCGATTCAAGTGTGTACTGCTGTGGTTGCAGAGGCCGTGCGCAGCGTTCCACAGCTGCACGTGATCTATGAAGTACGCCTCAGTGGACGTCTCCGGGATAATTTCGACCACGTGGGGTTGTTTAACGTGCACTGACACCGCGCAGAACATTTTTTCTCATTTCGCCTCTCGCAGACAGAGATCGATACCGCGACTTTGGGCCACAGGAGATACCGTATACTGGGCAGCAAAAGAATTAAACAGTGGTTGATTTTCTTTCTTTTTTTTCTTTTCAAAGGAAGGAGTGAGCGTCAGCACTCACTCCTTCAGTGCCAGTGTCAGTCTGTGAGTGATCGAGCGTCAGAGAGTGTACTAGATGGGTTTCAATTCCTCTGCTGCAAGGCGCAGCTGAGGAGATGATCAGCATATCAGATTTCATTGATCATAATTTCTTGCGTACTTTTTCGCAATATCCTTTTCACATTCATTTTTATAATTCAGTCACTGATAACGATTACTCTGCCGCTAGTAGCGCAAGCGTAAAGTAATACTTTATGACTGCATTACTTTCGCAGCTACGGGGACATTTCCCACCATGGACGTGTTTCCAATCAATATTTAGAATACTATTCTTCTTTATTTTCTCCTCAAACTGCACGTTCTGGGAAGATTAATCATCTTTTCCAGCTAGCAATTTTTATTTTGCGCGCAACACAGCCTCTCTTTTCATCGCACTCCGGCTCCAAGAACTCTTTCTCTCTTAACTTTTTGTTCGCACTTTTGAATTTTAAATTTTTCGTGATTCGGTTAGCATGCAGCTGGAATCGAACTTAGCGCAACGAAAAGACATGCAGAGCGAACACACCTGGCGGCAAGGTCGCCGTACACGGCAGAGAAATGGCTGGACCCTTATTTGAACGTTTGATTAGCGTGCCTTTATTTTGTTTCGTGATGTGGTCACCCGCATGGCGCTGCCATACAAGCAAAGTGATCGGCACCACAGGTGGTCTAAAGAGCGCAGAGTTAATATGTAACGCGTGAGGTTAAATGCGCATGAGTGGAGCATTTAGAAGTGTTTTCTGCTGCGGCGAGTTACACCTGAAAGAGACCATTTGTCAAGAAGAGTAATGAATTGAGATTGGCAGGAAAGGGTCCAAAACTGCACGTGTACTATGGACCTGTGACCCAGCACTTAATGAGAGGGCGCTGAGGAAGATTAGCGACCGCGAGTTTCACAAGGAGCGTTGTTGGTGGGAACCGCATGCATGCCAGCCTCGGCCGAAAAAAAGGTCGAAGGGCGCCGCCATGTTGGACACTGGGCTGTGGGAGGCAGCTGCGAACGCCAGCTCGTAGAACAGGAACGAGTTGAGGTATGAAGCTCCCCCTGGCGCTTTCGCTACACCCCCTCCTCCCCTCCACGAAAACAGTTACTTCGAGAGTTATGAAAAGGTCTACAAGGTGCAAGGTATGTGACACCGTTGACACGGCGTAGGCGAATCAGGTCTGTGTTGGGTTTATTAGCAAGACCATGGCTCCAGTTTGGCGCCTTTTTGGTGGTACCTAAAAAAAAACACCTCTTTAGGCAAGAACAAGAATTTCACAACAGCTGGTCCCAGACCAGGTGTTTGCAAACTGTGTCAGCCGCATATCGATGGGTCGGGCTTCTCTGCGTAGGCAGGCGCAGTCTTACCGAAGCGCACTAATAAATATTGTAATCTAACTGTGGATCGATATAGCACAGCTCTGTACAGTTGCGGGTCCATTGTATGAGTGTAACAGAAAAACATAGCAGCCTCAATTTTTTTTTATGACATGAAAACATCTCACCAGTGCAAGGCCTGCTATAATCTCATGAAAACACAGCTGTTGGTCTTGGCGTACAGAGAAGCAATATATACACTGAAGAACTGGCACTCTGAAGTTTGCTTTTGATGGTCAGCAAGTAATCACTGTGTTTAGCTAACAGAACACCGTTGGTCGAGCAGCTCAGTTGCATCGCGTACACAACGAATGAGCACCTACAAAATTAATTTCCAATGTCGCTTGGTGATCAACTCTTCTGACACATATGAGGCATGTTTCTTGAGTAACGTATAAGCCTAAGTGAATGTGGTATGTTTGAGCTAGGTGAAAAAAGTTACTCGTGCATATGCTGCAATGTTGTCGTGTTTACGTTCGTAGAAGATCCACCTTACCCTATGTGCGTTCAGGTGAGGTGGAAACCGGTTATGCATTGTTGCGGCACATTATCGTAAAAGTTGTATGCATACCGCTGCAGGCGTGTGCCCTTGGTGACGCAGTCACCTTTCAGAAGAAATTTATTATTAAAAAAAACGAGAAAAATGAGCACTGTCTGGGTCGTAGGTGATACAGCGTTGGCCAATGCAGCTGTCAGCAACCTAAATGCCTATTCTGTCCTATGCTATGCTGTCCATCAGAATATTTATTACAGTTTCATCGGTTCACTCATCGTTACGTAATGCAAAACATTTCCTTTGGCAATCGCTGGCATACTCCTTAAGGGACAATGAAGACAAATTGAAGTTTCCCTGTATCAACAGATTATACCGCGTACTAATGACAAAGAGACTGATTTCGCTGAAAACTAAGCTTTGATAAGCTATAAAAGGTAAAAAAATGAAGTCCAGCTTTCTTGGACATCACTCTTAATTGTGAGGCAGCAGGGGAATATTCTCATGGTCATACTAATGGGAAAGGTCAAACTTCTCAATGCTTAGCAAAATTTTGCTCTTAAAGTTCGTCCTACGTTCGCATCAAGTAGTCAAGACAGCTATAGAAAACCAATGGGGTGCATTTTTGACAACAAATTGCAGAAAACTGCAAGCGTCCCGAGTAGTGATCTACGGATATATTGATTTTTATGGTGCAGCCTTACGATATGCGAAAAAAAATTGTGTTCATAAATAGCTTTCCTTTGAAAAAAAAAAAGTTATCTTCCAAAATTTCTGGGTATGTGAAATTTAGGCATCGCCGCCACCCGCCGCTTTCACAATCAACCTGTGGTGCATCGACAGCTTTAAGTTTGGATCCCTGCCATTCACTTCCAGACAGTGCTCACGGAGTCTTTTTCGGCCTTGGTGTCACAAGTTTAAACGAAACGAGGGAAAAAAATGCTCCATTATTAGATCGAATTGTCTGGGCAACAATTGTCTTTTGTTGCCAAAGAAGCATCTAAATAGTCATAAAGAAACAAACCTTACTGAGAACAAAAAATGTACTGCACTGCCTCAGTGTCCCTTGAAGATAAAACGTTGCATTGGCACAATGGAAGTGCCACGGCGTCGGGTGGTCGCATGTGCGCAGCCTGCAACCGTCCCCGGAGAGCGGCTGCACGGGTGCCAGCGTCGTCAATGCAGCCGAGCAGTTCACACGGGAGGGGCCCTAGCTGGGCCGCCCTGTTGCTGCTGCTGCTGGCCTGCGTCCACGAGAGCGAGCAGGGCAAGTGGCTCAAGCTGGCGGGCGCCGCGGCATTGCTGGGTGGCGGCAGGGGCATCATCCCCATCCCCATACCCATCCACTACGGCCGCGACGACCACCACCACCACCACCACCACCCCCACCACTACCACCACCACCACCACCCGTAAGCAGCGCAATCACTCGCCTGCGTGTCAGCACACGCGGAAGTGCACGCGCCTGTGTGCACATATGGGTGCCTCACTTATTAATGCTCGGTGTGGACGGTTGCCGCGCCGTCTGTGCATCTCCTCTGGCGTCTCGTCCGCGTCGATGAAAACAAATGACATGTGCTATGAAGGCAAAACAGTGCGGGCAGCGAAAATGAAACAAGTGGAGCATGAAGCTGTGTTCGAGAGGTTGAAAATCGGCGGTGGCCAGTGGCCGCAATGTGTTCACGTATACGCATGGGCACACTGAGCTGCAAGTTGCGGTAGGTGTCCCGGAGGACCTGTTTCTGGGAATAATTGGGTAGCCAGGTATATATACTGCACACCTCTGGAGGGAGGTACCGCTATTTAGCGAAGTGGCGATGTTTAACCGGCTCTTTTCGCAGGCTCCACTGTTTCCGCCTTATATAAAAATACTTCCCCGTAGTTGTAGACCGACATTCATCACTGTACGGTCTGTAAAACCCAGATGTAGGAAGGGTACGAGCGCGCGCTGCGATCAGAGAAGGCGGCTGCGATTAGCCCGCACGCTGGTAAAAGAGGCGACAGTGAAGAGGTTTGTAGTGATTAACTTTCATAGGAACATTTGGGAAGGGATACACACGCACGGCTACTTGCTTGTTATCAGGGGTGGTATAATAAAGCGGTTCCCCGATTCCATGCCTTTTTTTTTTTAACTTCCCGCCATTCACCATCCGATGAAGTGATGCCACGTTCCACGTTGGCTCTTGGTTATTGGCTGAAGCCTAGGGCGTGGCATCGCTTCACCCATTGCCGAAGGCCGGGAATTTAAAAAAAATGGAATCGATTTGGGAAGGAATCTTCCTATTATACCTAAATCATTCGTAGCGAGCGTCATTTCCTTTACTTGTTCGCTTTTAGCTGAATGAGCGCTTTCCTTGCTTCTTTCGTTTATCTTTTTGTACAACTGATTTTTCCTTGACCGAGTCATGTATGTGCGTTTCGCTTCCATATGCCACACAGAACGTACCACCACCATCATGGGCACGGGCACTACGGCGGTCACGGTGGATACGGCGGATGGTGGTGACACCCTCCTCCAAGCGACGAGCTACCCCCATTAGGATGTGACTTCGTGCAACCAACGCGTGGTGGCCTCTTGTCATCTTGCCAGAGTTTCACGCATGCCTTTGCAAAAGCGTACATTCGTGATGTAATGTATCTATTGAATTTAAACCGTGTAGGAGGTTGCAGCCTTACATACTGAGCCGGCCCAAGAGAGCATGAAAAACGAAAAACCGACAGAGCCTATTCGCGTCAGCTTGGCTTTCTATACTCTAGCGCATCAGTCGTTCTGTTCAGGGCGAAGAGAACAATAAGCAGCAGGAAGGCTTCGGTACTATACGTTGTCTGTGAAACGCGAATTAAAGGTAGTTCGGCTTCCGTGCATTAAGGCCTGAAAAGTGCATGGAGCTCTCACGCGACGCAGCCTCGCATTCTTTCCCACGAAAATGTCCCTACAACTCCACGGCGGCAATAAAACGGGGGAATGAAGAGAACCTACCGAACGTTTTCTGACTGCCCCGCTCTTCACGTCTGTTGCTCAAACTCTCCATACATCGCAAAAGACGTGCTTGCGTCTGCATGTGAGCTCTGTAACAGTGGCTCTTTCACTGAGGCGCATATGTGTGTGTGGCGCTTGAACAGAAGCCCATATACGTATAGATGTGCTTACGTCCAAGCGCCACACACATATGGCACTTGAGCATTGCCTGTTTCGATGTCCTTCCTGCACACTCCGGCAGCGCATCCGTCGGCGTCGCATGGGAAAATATGACGCCATTCATCACGCGAGCAAGAAAAGAAGACGGGTTGGAGGAATATACCAGCTGTTTCAGGGAAGCCCGCCACTATTTTGGTCAGCGTTGGCTAGAAAAGAGGTAGTTCATGTTAACTATTAGCCGTTGACACGTCATTTCTTTCCATCGCAATGAAATATTTCACCGCCTAAATAGCATATTTAGACCTCAAGGAAGAGAAATTGATATAGCTTTCCAGCACAAAATATTGGCGGTCACTTTTTGCAGGGATGTGCAGAGTTTCATATAAAGTGTCATAATCGACGAAAAAAGCAAAATCAAAACGCCGCGACTTATCAAATAAACACCCGAAGGACCGAGGAAATAAATTTCATTTCGAAGGTGACGATTACGCTTGAAATTTCTATTAAAAAATTATGTTATTAATGGGGCCACAAAATGTTATTGCAGAAAAATGGCGGACAACGTGCCATACCGCTCACAGTTTAGCGAAATACTTTTTACTGCGTTCGCTGTATGGCATAAAAAAACCAGCTTATATGCGAGATAAAAGATGCGAAATTCACTTGAAACAAATACATCGCTGCTAGGTGCAGCCCATTCTCAGAAAAAGCTGCGAGATCGCTTTGTACACAATTGTGCACATATATCGTGTCAATACTGGAAGATATCTATAACGACTGCACAGCTACTATAGTTCTTCGTAAAGTCAGCAATAAAATTCCAATAAGGAAGTGTGTCAGGCAGGGAGACACGATCTCGCCAATGCTATACACCGCCTGTTTGTTTACAGGAGGTGTTTGGAGGCCTAGATTGGGAACACTTGGGGATAAGAGTCAATGGAGAATACCTAATTTGAGATTCGCTGATGACATTGCCTTGCTAAGTCACTCAGGAGATGAACTGCAAAACATGATCAATGAGTTAAGGCAGGCAGAGCAGTACTGTGGGTCTAAAAATTAACATTCTGAAAACCAAAGTAATGTATAACAGTCTCGCAGGGGAACAGCAGTTCACAATTGGTAGCGAAGTGCTGGAACTATAAGTAAGGGAATACGTCTACGTAGGCGAGGCAGTGGCCGCTGATCCGGATCATGAGATGGAAATAACTAGAAGAATAAGAATGGGGTGGAACGCATATATGGCAGGTTCTCTGAGACCATGAATGACAGTTTACCAATTTCCATCAAGAGAAAAGTGTACAACAGCTGTATCTTACCGGCACCCAACTGCGGGGCAGAAACGTGGAGGCTAACGAAAAGGGTTCAGTTTAAGTACAACGCAGCGAGCTATGGAAAGAAAAATGATAGGTGTAACGTTAAGAGACCGGAAGCGGGCCGAGTGGGTAAGGGAGAAAACGCGTGTTAATGACATCCTAGTCGAAATCAAGAGGAAGAAGTGAGCTTGGGCAGGGCATGTAATGCGAAGGCAAGATAACCGCTAGTTCTTGAGAGTAACGGAGTGGATTCCAAGACAGGGCAAGCGTAGCAGGGGGTGACAGAAGGTCAGGTGGACGGATGAGATTAAGATGTTTGGAGGCACAGGGTGGTCGCAGCTGGCAAAGGACAGGGTCAATTGGAGAGACGTGGGAGAGGCCTTTGCCCTGCAGCGAGCGTAGTCAGGCTGGTGATGATGATGATGATCGTGTCAAAGAGTTAAGCTGATTAAATTCCAATGTTAACCCTTAAACATTTATATATATGAGCTTGGTTTCAATTATAAATTTGTTGCTGGTCATTAGTGACTACCATATCAGTTCCTGGAATTTCGAAAATGTCATTATCCTCGGCGCTGTGGCTCAACAAATTTCGGCAATTCTACGCACGATTCGAAAATCGCGCGCCGGGTTGAGCGCACAGTGACGTCTACCTGTCACGTCACTCCGTGGAGCACGTGTCACGTGACAATTCTGTTCCTCCCGCGCTGCTCTACTAGCCGCTGCTCGCTGCGACAACAGAGGCGGAGCAGAGAAGGCCGCATGGCTGTATGTGTTGTAAAAAAATGGCATACAATGCCTGGAATAACACAGCTGGGAAGCACGCAGTATTATGATTTCCTGATATGGCTATTACTGATGACGTGCCACAAATCTTTGATTGTAACTAAGGGCCTATCTGTCATAGCTAAAACTGCCTATTAGTTAACCGGTTTCCTGGTTAACATGGTTTACATTTTTACTGACGTTCACCCTGACCAATATTACTATGCCGCAAAGGCCATCTCATTACCTCAATAAGCCTATTTTTAAAGATCAGTGGCAGACTTCCCTGAGGCGCCTGGTATACAGCGGTGGAGAGTAGGCGCAGGGGGTACGTGAGGAGGAAAAGAGGCACAGGACAGATAACGCGTCCTCCCATCTAAGCGATATGGCGCCAAAGTTGGTTGAGCGCTCATGCCACTTCTACAAGCGTCTGAGCCCTCGAAGCCCGATGGGCCGCCCGATGTCCTGACACGGAGCCGGTGTTGGTTTGATGCGCTTAGTTGAAGGCTGACGCGCCATTGACAAGTTTATTTTATGCAAGAAGAGGGGAGAGCGCGTACACGAGCGCGTCAACAAGAAAAAAAAAGACAACATATGACACATAATTGGCTAAGCAGGGTCACTGGCGGCGCTTTAATTACCTTCCAGCATGCTATAAATACCGAGCGCAAAGGGGAAAGCCCCGGAAACAAAGCAGAGCCAGCGTCTGTGGAAAGCGTTTCATGAACACAGATGTACAGAAATACACAGCACCGTATTCAGCCAAATGTAATGCGTTCGGTATTTCGCTTTGCCCACACACAAGCAAAAAAAATTAAACGAGAAGATTATGGTGATTAATATGATATAAAGCACTCCAAGAAGTGTCTGGCCTGCTCCGGGGCGAATGCCACACCCGACAACCATGCCGCAGTCAATAGCCATACTGCACTCTACAGTGATGTTCCATTCTGAAAGTTTTACATGTTATAGCAAATTTTCAGGGTTAAAATCTGGCGAAAAGAGAATTTAGACGCTATTTAACAGAGTATACTGAGGGGCCAGTTGGTCAGATGATATTATAAACAAAAACGAAGAAGGGCGAAGACAGGACGGTTGCTGTCTTCGCCCTTCTTCGTCCCGTCCATATGCTACGTTTTTGTTTATAATTTAGACGCAGTTTTAGAAAATTTCAAGACCCGGAATTCTCTCTTTTTTCCTAACTGGCCCAAATTGGCTGAGTTTTAAGCTGCTGTAGGAAAAAAGTCCTTGAAAACGCGACTTTGTGGCAGAATGGAGGGAATTTTCGGTTATGCATATGGCGTGGAACATCAATGGCACTCGATAACCTTACCCCACTTAATAGTCGTACTGCAGCGGCAGCCGTACGTGCGCACACGGCCCACCTGGGTCACATTCACATCGTTCAACAGGTAAATGTAGGAGTTTCTGGTTACTTATATACTATACAGGTTGGACTTCTAGGTTTTTATTTTTGGGAAATTCGGCGGGCTGTTTTCGGCGTTTATTTCAGAACGCAATTTTTGTTTTTGTTTTGTTTTCTTCCGTGACTGCTATATCTGATGAAAGAAGGGCCGTTTTTTTTTTTTCCAGTGGTATAGTGTGTGGCATGCCTGTGCGGTCAGAAATGTCGTAGAATTTATATTGGCTTGATTGTTAGCATGCAACTGCTGTTGCTGTACCAGTATTAAATGATCTCGTCTACGAGTGTAGAAGCTAAGTAATCGGGCCACAAGGCAAAAACGTAAACAGAAGTTTATTTCTAAAAAACTATGTTGTGCAAAAACCAAACGAACGAGAAAAAGAGCAGGCGAGAGCAACAGGCAAGCAACACACCACACACACAATTTCCTCTCTTAGGCAAGTGGAGCTCGACCTTTCTACCTACTCGCCTTCATGTTGGAAAAACTATCTAGTTGTGATAAATGCAAGTGTACACGTAATTCTTGCTTGTTACAGATTCTCGTGCATTTACTGGTGGAACAAAGTTTGAAAGAAACAGACGCTTCGCAGGAACAGACCTTCGAATTGCAAAGAAAGAAATGGTGGCCGCAGCTGAAATCTAGTGGAAGCCAGAGGGCTTTCGGAATGATGATGGCAGCGATGGAAAGGACCCTGAACCGTGGCGGAAGCCAGATTAACATGACACTTTTCCGAGGCGCCTTTGCATGGTTACGCGTTGCCAGTAACTTGTTATGGTTACAAAAGACGTCAGTGTCTTTCTTACATGCCATGAAGAAAACCTCCGTAAACAGTAACGACTCCGATAAAATTATGACAGCCAGTGAGCAGGAGACGCTACGGAGATTGACGAAGTCATGGCGCCATTCGGTCTGCGCCCGGCGTGTGTCTAAAGTAGCGGAGCAATGCCTTAAAACCTAAACTGCACTGCTTAACCCAACGATCCCGTTGTCTCACCGCACTCCTGGCTTCTGCACTTTGAGGGAGAAAATAAAGTTTGATTTGATTTGATCTTATAGCCCACTGTACTCGTACGCAACAGCCAGCAAGCTGCGGCGTATACCTCAAGGATACTGACCTTTTTCGGTTGGATACGAACTTCAAAAAAATGAATTCGGAGCACGTTTTTGAGTTTTTATGTGCTTACGTTCAGTTTTACGTGTTGTTCGACTTTGAAGCAGCCTATGCACTTAGGACAACCGGGCAGTTTAGAAAGCAGTTTGATCATCTTTCCTCCATGAAACAGCCTTTTATATATTGCTCCGCTGATTATAGTCAGCGTGCATAATCGCTACGTCTGTGCTTCTTTCCGTGACCGTGGGCGTGACCGTGGTGCTTGTGTACAACTTTGTGCGATCGTCGATGGACAGGGATTAACATCTTGTGGTGGTGGTGGACCTTGTGAACGCTTCGATGCGTGTGGTGCCTCTCTTCGTACCTGCGCAGACAAAAACCGCGGTAATTAATGCAACAGGTTGTGCCACGAAGGACACTTGTGAAACCCGGGGCGAAGTCAACGTCCTCTCGACATTCTGTCAAATGCAGCGCCGCTCATTCTTAGTAAAGATACACCAACGATTTCGAGGCAGCATTGGCTAACTTCCTTTTCGCGCGAGAAACGTTTGCGGCGCGAAATTAGAAGGTTAACCACGATAGAACTTCAGACGTTAAAATCAGTTGGAGGATAGTATCCTACGCGGCCATATATAGCAAAGGAAAATGGGCTCCTTTGTCTACTGCTTTCGTAGCATGTATACTTCTCAGCGCTATTCTTACTTAATTTAATTGTTTCATATTTTTCTAGGTTTCTCGCACCAATATCGCTGAAATTTGCTAACAGCTGATAACACCGTAGGAGGAAGAAACGTCGTAATATTATACCCGAGACGCTTATTGAGCCAAAGTTTTGCGAGATACGTTAAATCTACGGTGAGTGCAGCTTGTTCCATCCCTTACAGAAATGGTCTATAAATTTTATATAACTCTATTACCTTCCATAGATAGTTCATTTTGCATATTTATAGTCTATAGACAAAACATCAACTAAAAGTGTATGGCCATAAATATATAGTTCGTCTCCAGACTGTCCATAGGATTTGTCTATATATAGAAAGGCTATAGACTGTCTATAGAAATTTTTCTAAGTGATGCACATTCGATCTAATGTATTTATGCGAGCGACCCGCTGTGTGGTATTTTGATGCGCAACACCCACTTCGCGGCAGCCCGAGCAACTATCCTCCCAAAACCGCAGCCACAATGGCTGTCTCCTTGAAACAGCGAGTGCACAGCGAATATGGGTAGCGCACACTCACGGCACCGGGAAAAAGAAGTGCACGGGGTAGTAGTGGCGCTCCTCGACGGGTATGGGCACCAGCATGGGCAGCAACCGGAGTCCCCGGCTGCTGGCGGCAGCCAGAGCCGCCTTGAGCCACTTGCCCTGCAGGCTGAGCGGCACCAGCGCCAGCAGCACCAGCGCCCGCAGCCACTGGCCGCGCATGGTCCGTCTGACGCCGCACTTTCTGGCTGCTGCCTGCGATCGCACCACGAAACTCAGGCAGATGTTGGCGCAACTGCGAGCGCCACGTCATAGATCTAGAAGTCACGGAGCCTTAATTGTGGACTTGTCAGTATTTCCTGCAGTGAACCAATACCCAGGCGTTTCGCTTTCCTGCGTGCATACACCATTGGTCGCGAAGCCATTGGGAAGGGTAGCCGTGGGGAGTGACTGTCATTCAAGCTTTTCACGCAGTGCCAGCTATTTAATACGTTCACTGCGTTGTGGGACACGGGTGGGTGACGTCATGTATTCATGCTGTGCGGCCGCGAATACTGGGTCAGACGAAGCCGTGGTAAGCTGAGATTTTAAAGCGAAAGCTTTCCTGGCGTAGTCAAGCCAAGGTCATCGGCGCCGCAATATGACATTCAAGTGGAGGAGCGCTGGAGGTGTGGCAGCCACGTGACATACACGTCA
Organism: Amblyomma americanum; assembly: GCF_052857255.1. Classification (NCBI taxonomy): domain Eukaryota; kingdom Metazoa; phylum Arthropoda; class Arachnida; order Ixodida; family Ixodidae; genus Amblyomma; species Amblyomma americanum. The sequence continues at coordinate 109,251,894 of NC_135497.1, forward strand.
CTCGCCGCCGCTGTGCCGAGTGCTGCGCTGACCGCCGGCTTGGCAGCTGTGACCACGCGACTGACCACGTGACTCGCTGTGACTCACGCGACCAACCACGTGACAGCGTGACAGCGCCGCCACGCTGAAGGCTCGAAATGCTACCGTAATGTAGCTATCGCTACAAAATTGGAGGACGCTTAAGCTTCGCCTGTAGGAGTGGAACGCGACAGCGAGTTGCAGCACTGCCAGGGAGTCCACGGAACGCCATCGCCATTCGGCGCGACGCCTTGCCCGTTAGGCACATCGCTCTGGTACGTACGGTGAAACGGACGCGCGGAGCGGCAAACCACGTAGAAGCGCTGCCAGGTGCCTTGCCGAAACGCGCGGGACTCAAGTAGCAGTCGTAGTTCGTCGGCACATCGTTCTCGACAAACCCGACTGACCACGTGACTCGCCGTTCGCTGGAAAAAGGAGCCGGCACCGCTCTCGCGGCATTCGCATCGCATGCAGTTCTCGCTACAGAAGGAGCGAGTCGGCCGGAGCCGTCCGTCTACGTCGTCGGGACGGTTTCGCTGAACCACGATTAGCTGAGCCTAGTGCGTAAGCACTTCTGGCCGCACTCTCCGGGTTTCAGGGGTCGGTCTGTGTGAAGCCCGGCCAAGTGAAGCCGAGGAAGAACGCCAGCACCGCCAACAACAGAGAACGGAAGCGTGTGAGACGCGCTTCAGAAACCAATGAAGAACGCCAGCATGTAGTGGCCACCTCAATCGCGCTGTGGGTAGGCGTCCACCTATAGGAGGCAGTTATGCGCCTTTCCCTTTCTTAAAACCAGCAGAAGGTTTATACCGGTAATTTTGAAAAAAGGAAAGGCGTATAACTGGCTCCCTGGGTCAGTGGACACCTCAGTCACGCTTTTCGGTACGTGGCGGCGGTGTCCACCTGCAAAAACTGTACTTTCGCACACACAATATTTCTCGTTTAGCAATGCTAAACCACCACCAGCTTTTTTTCACAGAGCCCACGAAATGCACATATGTCAGGTTGCTTGCCACCTGTACGCGGTTCAATATAAGCTGGCGTGGCAAGCAGCTATAGCTAACTGGTGGGTCACGCCGTATCCAAGACCTAGGACGCTCAGGGATTTGGGATCCGAAAATCGCTGCCGCAGTGAACGTTTAAATAGTTGATTTCAAGTATTTATCTTAATGATTGTGAAGTAAGTAAATCACACGCGTATACTTAGTCTCCAATAATCTTTATTTTCTATCTGACAAATTCCCGCAACCAAGGAACAATTTTATGAGCATTAGTCTCACGTTCTGGTCACCGAACTTGACCACCGATACCGCACTTCCTCACCAGAGCAGGATTTGGCCACCCTGGTGTAGTACTTGGCCACAACCATCTATATACTCACCTACGGGGCAGAAACGTGGAGGCTAACGAAAAGGAATTAGCTTAGTTAAGGACAACGCAGCGAGACATGGAAAGAAAAATGATAGGTGTAACGTTAAGAGACCGGAAGCGGGCAGAGTGGGTGAGGGAACAAACGCGTATTAATGACATCCTAGTCGAAATCAAGGGGTCTTAATGGGCTTGGGCAGGGCATGCAATGCGAAGGCAAGATAACCTCTGGTCCTTAAAGGCAACAGAGTAGATTCCAAGAGAAAGTAAGCATAGCAGGGGGCGGCACAAGGTTAGGTGAGCAGATGATATTAAGAAGTTTGCGGGGATACGCTGCCTGCAGCTGTCAAAGGACAGGATTAATTGGAGAGACATGGTAGAGGCCTTCGCCCTGCAGTGGGCGTAGTCAGGCTGGTAGTGATGATGATGATCATGATAGATTTCACGTTAGTTATAGTCGAGACGCCCCGAATATATTCCGATTGTTCCGCATAAGTAGAACGAAAATTTAAGCAGCACTGTTTTATGAACGTCAAGCACCATCCTCAGCATGTTACCTAGTGTATCCGGAAACATGTTTTAATTCATCATTGGATAATTATTTCGTTTCCGTTCACTAAGTAATGATACATATATAGGTTAGGGCTCCGGGACTGTAACGAATCGACGGAAATTGCCCGCCCAACTTCCACGGCTCACCGGTGTGAGGCGAGGAGGCGGGAGCGCGCCCAGAATATTTTGCGCTAATTTCAGAGCACACGCTTAAGTTGCGAAGATTTAGATTTTAGCGAGCCCTGTTATGAACGTTTCTCCGAAGCTCTGCAAAGAGAGAAGGGAGAATCACGGCAGCGCTGATTATACTACATTGTATGCGAGAGCAGAAAAGTTTCTGTCGGGGTTTTAATAATTGAATCTGATCCATACGCTCATTACCTTGAAGCGCAGAGGAATATGTTACAACAATGCCACTGTACGCGTCCCGCCTCCTACCTTGAATAATAATAATAATAATAATAATAATAATAATAATAATAATAATAATAATAATAATAATAATAATAATAATAATAATAATAATAATAATAATAGTTTATTTCCAGGTAAGCGTACATGATAATAACCAGCCCACTTAAGCATAAATGCTTGTGAGAGCGGGTGGGCAGTACATTATTATTGCACCAGTGCATAGCCATGCACAAAATAAACATAATGTTGGAAGCACGCAGCATTGAAAACGGAAAGAAACACCGATTATGAAGTAGAACACTTGCATGTCGCGAAGCAGCGAGGCTCGAAACAAGGTATTAGCGCACGCGACAGAGCATATGCACAAGATTATATTTTCAAATTATACATAAAAAAAAGCAGGAGAGGGCACTTTTACAGATGAATGATCTTTTTTCAACGCTATACATAGGACAAGAAAAGGCACTTTTTCCTATTAATACGATTATCATGTATGTTGCGGCTAAACGCTACTATGGTTGCATTTTTGTCAACGTTAGTGAAAAAAAAATCAAAGGTGTAAAGTAATCCTACAGAAACAATACAACATATTGATTTAGAATACCTCATCAAGCCTTAAATCTTGCAAGCAAATTACAAGTATGGCAGTTACAGCAGCGACGCTGCGTGGATTGACTTGGTCTGCAAGCATCAGAAACATGCCTGCATTATCTACATTGCATGGCGTGCTGAGCAGCGCCGACGGTCAGAGTACGTACTTGTCAATGGAGGTCACGCAGCTGCAACGAAGCCGGCAGCGTGTAAAGGCCGTTTCACATGATGCGATTGTTGCCGCAGCGCAGTGCGATTTTTGCCGCTGTGCGACAGAAATGCGCGTCGTTCTCGTCGCAGGGCCACTGCGACAGACTTTCAACAAGTTGGTCGCACTGTACGGTCGCAGTGATGACCACAGTAGTCAGCCAATAGGAGCTCAGCGACATGACAGGAAAATCTCGAAAACGTTTTATTGAGCTTAAGAATACATCACAGCTCAATATTATTGCCCATTATTACGAAATCAACGCCTGCCACGATGTTTGACATTTACTGCAGCCGAAGAATTTTCGTCCACTGAAAGGCCGCACCGACGCTAGGGTGCCGACGGCACCGACAGAAATCGTTGGCACGTGAAACGGGGGCTGCGATTACCGTTGCAACGACGGTGCGACCGGACCGTAATTTTTCGTTCCCGTCGCACCATGTGAAACAGGCTTAAGCGCTAATGTTCCTCCTGAACCGTAGGAGAGCAGACCTAAAGCCGCTCCAAAACATCCTTCGAAGATGACGTTGTAGGCGTCGAGAAGAGGAGTCATTCTCGTGGCCAAAGATCAAAACTAAAGTAGACGGAATGATTTGCATGTCTACATGTGCTAGAATAGTGCAGAAGACACCGATCGAGCCGCGCATAGCCATTTTAAGTCGCCTGAACAAAGAACCATACTCAAAAAGAAAATCTTGAGGCCATGGCTTCGGCTTAGGTGCAGAAAATCATGAGGCAACATGGGGCGCGCAGTCTTAATTGCATCAGGGGCGGCGTAGCGGCTCTCCTCTTTTTTTTTTTTTCTCATGTGGCCGGTTCTTGAAACCGCAGGCCCTGAGCAACCGAGTCTTTGCCTATACTACATTTTTAACATTTGAATTCTGACTAGAATTGCAAGAATTCATTAATCGTCCCCTATCGCATCCAGCCACCTGCAGTTCTGCCTTATCTGCCTCTCATGTGTGCTGCTTCTATAACTGGCACCGGCATCAATCGAGAAAAACTATTTCTGCGAACTCCATGACTTTCATCTTGCGCTCGTCTGCAAGAGAAACAGCCAAAACGGCCATGGAAACCTTTTCCGCTGTTTAAAATTCCTCTGAGAATAGTTTCTCAGAGTCAACCACAGTTCAGGTTTTAATATCTTAAGGCATATTTGCTTATGCTAAATTTACACCTCGAACTAGCTGATCCCAAAGCGAACGTGATGTGAAGCGAATGGTACGAGCCTACCGCAAAGTAATCACTTTCATAGTCGATAAGTATATATCATCTGGAATTCATTATCTGTATGGCATCTCAAACGGACAGTTAAAGATTCAGCCTCACTTTCACAACAGTGACGTCTTCGACACCTTCTTATTAGTGAAAAACTATCACGACATCAAAAAGAAACGTGCAATTTTATTCGTCGTCATGCCAAACGACTTGGGGTTAGCGTTTTCTAAACAACACTGTGGGCATAGACGTCGGTCTGAGACGTCTGTGCCCACAAAAGCGGGTGTCCTAGGCGCCGCTATTGCGCAGGGCCAACAGTGTAATTAGCCCGACCATATGAACAGTTGCTACGAGGTGGAGGTGTTTATGTACAGGCGGTGATTAGTGCTACGGCGGTCTGTCGGCGATGTGCTTTCAGATGTCCTTTTGAAGGCCTTCCAGACCCGAATAACTTGAATTACTCATTCCGGAGTCACTGATACCATTACACATGGTACCAAGGGTGTTATCAAATTTTTGGGCAGTAAAAGTTAGGTCCTTTTTTCTTCACCATAAATTTTGCTTCCAGCTGTCTGGCATGACTGACGACAAGCGAATGGCCTCTCCGAAGGCGGCAGCCACGCATGCAGTCGGTGCTACACAGTTGAGATCACCTGGTGAAGGTAAGCTCACCTTGAAAAATAAGGAACAGCCTTCAGGTTCGCTGCTCACTGCATCCAGAGTCCGCCTCCAAAGATACTTCAACCTTGTGCTCCTCGTACTTTTATAGGCGAAACGAGTGCGGCCCAGTTTCTGAACGGATGAGAGCCATTCAGCGCCCACAGCTCTTCGTCGTCCCCTCGCCGAGTCCAGGGAAGACTCTTCTACGAGCAGAAAAAGGGGCTTCTTGCCATTTACTTTCTTATTTTAAAAAAAAATAAAGTAGAAGAAGAAAGTTCTGTGGAGCGCACGCGAGGTGGCGCCTTCCTCGAGGCGATGGTGTGGAAAGCGCTTGAAGACTTGCTCGCGACCGCGCGACAGCGTCTACGCACCACTGCACACTTCTTATTTCACTGCTGTTTTCACTGTTCTATATTTGGCTGGCTCCTTCAAGGGCTGAGATAGTAACAAAAGATGACAATGAGAAAGCGACAATAGGCGTCCTCCAAAAATAAAGTTCTTTGCAGAATGCAGAATGACTCCAGGTTCATCGCGGCGCATGCCGGTGCTTGTCTCGATCTTCGAACCGAGCAGGAGGTTGAGCCTGTTGCAAGCTATACGGTGGGGGTTAGCATTGCAATTATGTGCCGGCAAATTCTCCGTAGCGACATTTAAATATAGTGTAAGAGGGGGCTGTGGCTCAGCTGAATCTGCAACACGCGGAGTTTGCAACACGCAACAACGGTCCAGCCAAGCGTTCGGGCTGCGAACGAGCTTGACGCCGCACGGTCGTCTTCTTTTTCACCACAGTTCACCATAGTTCACCACAGTGATTGAGCGTGGCTACTATACGCTACAATAGTGATTAAAAACGACGGTTCGAGGCACAGTTTTGTGAACTGGCAGACCTCTGTCACCTCGCACACAAGCACCCACAACTGTCGTCACCTGCAACAGTTACGTTTTGGTTTGGTTTAGTTTTTATGGGGTTTAACGTCCCAAAGCAACTCAGGCCATGAGAAACGCAGTTAGCTTTTGGAGTCCAGTCCAGTGTCCTGAAGGAATTTTAGAAGAGGGCGGGAAGTCTCCCCCCTTAGTGCCCGGCTTCCAAGCGAGTAAATGAACCGAACAGCTTTGCCGATTCGTAGGCAAGCTTTCGGAGATGCGTGTCCATTACGTTCGATGCATGCAAAGAAAGCATACTTTCCAAGCTAGCACGTAAGGCCAAATTTCAATCTTCGAATCGCAAGCCTGGGCCACTGCTTTAGCGTTACATGAACGCGACCAGGCTGCCTTTGCACAGCCTCCCCCCCCCCCCCGCCACCCCCCGAAAGAAAAGAAAAGGAAGTGAGAGCGCGCTCCGCCATTCTTGCTGCTGCGACGCCATGGTCACTGTCAGTGGTAGCCCCGTAAGCACCATCCCCGAGCCATCATGGGAGTTCGGCAGCACTCGTCGGCGAATGTTCACGACTAGCCAGGCGCCCGACAGCGACTATGCGGGGACTCATGTGGGATCCGCGCCAGTGCTCAACGTCGGCGAGCAGTTGAGCCACGGTGAGCCTCCCACCAAGAAGACACCCGGAGGTGAGACTAACCCACGGGGACCTAAGACATCCGGACTATTCCGGCTCTTTGCCCGCATTCAAAACGAGCTTCGGACACGCTGTGGACCCAAGCGGAGCGGCCGACGCGGCGTATGCGCTATGGCTGTCGGCCGCTTCAGCAAACTGGCATCGTGGATCCATGGACTGTGGCTGGCGCGCAAGCCGAGCGTCGACGGGCCCGAGATCTACGACCTATACAACACGCTGCACTCAGACGAAGAGTGGTCCACCTCTTTGACGGCCGCCGAAGTCTCACTGCAGGGAACAACCATTTTCAAGGACGTGGCATTCTGAGTTGCTTTTATTTTTTTGGTCGATGTCTTTTCTCACAGCCTCAGAATGAAAGTCAAGGACTTGCTTGCTGACAGCTCAGCATATCGCCATCGCAACTCCAACGTGGAAGCTTCCTGCTCTGTACCCCTTTTCCCTGCGTGCGCGCAAAACTGTGCGGTCCATGAAGACATGAAGAGGTTGTGAGCAGCTGTAGCGGTTTGTGAGACGTTAAAAGCTTCTGCCACTGATACGATGTATTGTCTTTTTCTTTCACGGGAACTTAGTTCACCTAACCTTCAGTCCCTCCTCGCCGCCTTGCTTGAGGGCCTCCAAGCAAGGCGGCGAGGAGGGAGTGAAGAAGAGCTCATTTGAGAGTGTTCCTGAGGCATCGTGCACCGCACTTTTTCAGGAAATTCTATTCAAGTGGACAGTTGGGCTAGATGGCTTAGATTCATCTTAGAAAATTGCGGAAGGGGCTCTGAAGACGACGAAAAACTAAACGCGAAAAGCGCAGTGCGATCGTATGCGATCGTATGCGCAGTGCGCATATACCTGGGGTGAAGAAGAAGAAGAAGAAGAAGAAGAAGAAGAAGAAGAAGAAGAAGAAGAAGAAGAAGAAGAAGAAGAAGAAGAAGAAGAAAAGCGCAGTGCGATCGTATACTACGTACTTTCTCATCTTCCTTGTCCCTTGCACAGTTTCAAAGACCTATCAGCGATTTAGAGAGGCTCTTATACAGAACCGTGAACTTCCTTTTGCACATAACGTTTTATATCCAAGGCACAAACGACTGGACACTATTTTAGACGGTGAAACCAGCACAAGACTATAACAGTCACTTGCGAGCGGCTACGTGGTTAACGATCTTGTCCGCCATTTTGCGCTGCTTTAGGGCGCTTTAACTAGCTCAAGGAAATGTGTTTTAAGCTGCTCAAAAGTGTCAATACCTGTGCCTTAATGACGGCAGATGCCCAAGATGGTGCAGCTCGTAAACACTGCAAAAATTTTGGTCCTTAACGTCGTTATAAAGCAGGGTATACAGCGTAAAATACGTGGTGCAAACGACAAAACTCTACTAACGGCTTCTCGGCAACATAGCTTTGCTCATTTGAGAATGTTCCTGAGACGTCGTGCACCGCACTTTTTCAGGATATTCTATTCCAGTGGACAGTTAGGCTAGATGGTTTAGATTCATCTTAGAAAATTGCGGAAGGGCCTCTGAAGACGACGAAAAACTTAACGCGAAAAGCGCAGCACGATCGTATACTACGTACTTTCTCATCTTCCTTGTCCCTTGCGCAGTTTCAAAGACCTATCAGCGATTTAGAGGGAGAAGGAAAGAGAGAGATAAAGACTTTATTAAAGGTTATAGGTTTCTCGTTGGGCACAGGCCACCAACCACTGCGGGTTCGGGCTTCGCGCGAGCCAAGGGCCCCAATCAGCCGTCAATACACGTACCCTGGGGCACCACCGCGGCGCACTCAACCTCCGCAGGGAGGAGAACGACTCGCCGCAAAGTAACAGGCTTCCAAATTCACAAAGGAGACGTTTATTGACGTCGTCCTTCAGCATTACACAAACTCAACAGTCACCCCGTCCCGGGGGCGCGCGAGGAGCAAGGCTCCGCTGCGCGCACGAAGCGACGAGAATAATGCGCGTTATGTCCCCGCGGCAGTGCTGTGATCTCTCTCTCTCTCTCGTGTCGACCGTTGGACCGTATGCGAGAAAGAGTGGGGAACGTCTGTTGGAGATCGCTGGACCCCACAGATCACAGGACTCGTGCTGGAGAGTCTAAGTATGCACTGGTCCGAACGGCAAAGGCCGGCGCGCACAAAACAGCAGCGTTACGCCGTCTCGGAGGGGTTTCTCTCTCTCTCTCTGGGCTCCGCTTGGTCTGGCGCGCGGCCGCCCAATGCGCCCACGCGGGTCCCGAATTCCCGCCAAAAAGCACCAATGCAAAGGCCATTGGGAAGCCGGGGCGGAGCTGGGGCAGAGTGACAGTGATAGTCACCCATCCGCCTTTACGTGTCCTGAGGCGAGAGAAAGGGACAAAGGAGAGCAACGCGGGACGCTGACAGTGGCCGCGCAAAGGCGGCGGCAGGAAGCCAGGATTCCCACAAGGTCAAATTAAGACTTTATACTATGTACTCTTCCGCCAAGCGGACAAGCGCTAACCGGTCGATGTGAGCCGCCGACGCCAATCACGCCCAGGTGCGAGACGTGGTACTAAGTAGGAGGGTCTCTGCGGTTGGAGTTGGGGATGGTGTGGCGGCTGAGCAGAACATGGGTGGTGCAAGCCACCAGGACGGCCATAGCGTTGATCAGGGCGCCCAGTTCTGCCAGCATTAGAAGATGTGATACAGGAAAACGTTGGTGGGGTAGGTAGCAGTAACGCGTGGGCATGACTGTCAGGGTAAGTGTCACTTATCTCACAGCGGGGTGGTGTGGCCATTTATGCAGTGCATGTAAAGGTCGCAGGGCAGGCCATTAGTTAGCGCTCATAAGATGTAAATAAATCTGCATCGATTGAGGAGAGGGGAAGGGAGATGGTGAACTGTTGAGAGTAACTAGCTTAGTTGTCCCGAGTCTTGTGTCTTGTATTCGTCGTTGGGGTCTTAATCACGCCGCTATGGCTAACGCTGGGCGTTTGCGGCGCGGCAGCCGAAGAAAAAGAAGGAAAATATTTTCCTGGAACACACACTCGACGGCGTGTGCTCCCGCGAGCCTCTCCCAGTGCAGGGGCTTGGCCACCCCTCCCGGAAACCTTCGCGGGGTGGACTGAGGGTCGAGATGGAGAAGAACTGGAGAGGGAGGCCTAGCTTAACGTGCCTGCTCACTTTCTCAGCGCCGCCGCCCGCTTCTAGAAATTTCAGGCCAGGTTATAGAAGACCGTGTTTCATGGTGTTATGCAAGATTTCGCGCATCGGAGTTGGCGGTCACTGGCTTTAGGGAAGTCGTCAAGTTCGAGCGTGTAGCTCAAGTGTTATTGTATCAGCTTTGATACCTGGCACAATAGTGCAAACAACGTGGTCCCTCCTTGGGAAGGGCCATAATACTTCACAAGTATGTCAACAAATCAGCCAGAGAGATAGCTGAGGCTGGTGAAATCACGGAAAAAGCAGACGACTGTGTCAGCACGCCATCGGTGTTCTTGAGTGGAAAAGAGCGTCGTTCTTTAGGAATAGAGGGTTTGAACGATTGTGTCTTTGTTGTAGTTTGCTTCCTGGTGTCTTGCTTTTTAGGTCTTAGCTTTATGTTTTCTTTTTTTGTACCGATGAAGGGTGTGCCCTCATGCAGTTCGGTGCCGCTGCTAGTCTTATAGCGTGACTTGTACTGTATACGTATACGCTGCGCGCAGCAATAAACGTTGTTGAAGTCAGCGCTTTGTGATGTCTCCCCTCTTCTCCGTGTTCGTCTTCGAGCTGCGTCAATGAAAGCATGAAATGCCAACACGCCCAGCAACTGGTTTTAATTGTGTAATAATTGTTGATTCAGCTTTGGTAGCTGCGTGAAACTTCTGTTAGGTTTCCGTGTATTCTTGTTGAAGTTTTTGTTATAAATTTCAGTCTTTTTTTGTATAGCATTTTCAGCGGTGTAGTACATCAGAATACAACCAAGGCGCGTTAACTAGCAGGCTGGTTAACTAATATTGAATAGTTAACTTTTTTAACTATTACTGTTAGGCTCTTTAATTATTGAGAGGCGTGTGGCGCACTGTAATTAAATAATATCCATATCAGTTTTTAAAATTCCGAAAACGCGGTTACCCTCAGCGCTGTGGCCCACTAAATTTTGGCTATTTCGACGAATGACATGCACTGGAGAGGTTGCTTTGAATGCAAGCTTCTCGAAAGCGCATGTATTTTGGTGCAATGTAGCCAAAATTTGTTGGGCCACAGCGCCGAGGCCAACCAAACGCGGTTACCCTCGGTAACCTTAAAACGAAGCGCCCAGCGTCCACGATTCACTTTGAGCGTAGTCGGTGACGGAGCACAATTTACGCTTACGCTCTCTCACCATGCAGAAAGAAACGGAGATGCACGAAGACCTTTGAGACACTAAACATTACAGCCATGGGGCATTTTCATAGACATGAACTGCTTGTGCAACTTCAATGCCAGTTTTATCTATGGACCTCCTGCATGTTTGTAAACAAACGAGGTGGCGCTGCAGTCGCTAGCGAGCTCGTGGTAGGCAAAAGGTCGGGGAATGGCGTCGCGGATAGGTGTTGTGCGCGGGTTTTCAAGGCTTGTAGGCGCGTTTCCAGTTTCTGCGAATCATAGCAATGGTCGATGCTTCCAACTTATTAATTTGTCGAAGTACACGAGCTCGCGTTGTCCACGTGCGGCCTATAAAGAGAAATAGTTTGCCACTGTATATTGTATATATGGTTAGTAGTAAACATGTAGAAAGCGTTCCTGCCGTTTATTTATGCGCTAGGCATTGAATAAAACAAGTTTTGACACTTTGCACTAGCCGGAATGATTTTACTTCGGGACAGTAGTGAGGGGAAGTGCTGGCGTTGTTTCGTCGGAGCGAGACATGCGCTCATCGTCTGCTGACATACGTACGTGTCGCGCTGTGCGAAAAGTGGGGACAGCGTCGTGTCCCCGATCTCCTGTCTCGCTTAGCGTTGTTTTTAGCCGCATGACCACGCACCAGCCAGGCCGACTTGTCCTCTTGTTAAGCTGATCGATTTGGTGAAAATTTTTGATTTCTAGAATTTTTTTCTTTCCTAGCCCTGAAGTCTAGTTTCGTGACAAAAAATTATAGCAAAATATTGAGTACAAATTTATAAATTACGCTTTTTAGAAGTGTGGTCGTCAAAAATTGTGAGGTAATTTCTTTGATTTCAGTGCCGCATTTCTTTGACCAAAGCGAAAGCGAAGATGCCATAAACGAGGGAATATACTTTAAGGTTCGTTTTCTTTTTAACCTCCCTGCGTTTCCTTTTCATTCTCTCTCTCTCTCTCTTCTGACCTCTCACATTTTCTGCGACTGGATCACTCACCTTCGTAATTCGCATGAAAATCAAATGATTCCATTTGCCGCAAACTATTCCTGAGACGTTGAGGAGCGTAATAAATCTCTCGATTTTTTTCCCTACACGTGCAGTATTGTGTTAGTTATTTTTTGTAAGAAACGTTTTCATGTAACTATGCATGCATAAGTACTGATCATATAGAAAAAGAACTAATCGCGTCATCATACAGAACAGGGCTTTATGCACATGCTGGCATAAAAAAACTGCGCACTATCTACTCAATTATTTGAGACCTAGCTTGGGGGGACTTGACGACGGTGTTAATTATAATACCCAGAACTGCACAAGGTATAGCTATAAATAAAAGGAATGACTGAAACTAGCGTAGGAATTTCATATTTGCACCAAGTTTACTTACATATCGCATGCATGAATAACGAAAACACTTTTCATGCCGCGTCCCCTCTCAATCTCGCCACGTGTCTGTTAGTTGCACGCTTGCGGCTGCTTCTTTCCAAACAAGCTTCGCGATCATGTATTACCTCATGAAACATGACACATGCATGATGCAATGAAAAAGCATATGGCGTTTAGCACACTTAAGGTACGCTATTCTAAGCACACCAACGCGACCGCGCAAGATTGACACAACTTACCAGACTTCTTTCTACTCGAATGAAATAATTACGTCGTCATATCAAGAAACAGTTTCAAGTAACTATTAAATGTCACAAAACGCGCCATTTAACCATGGTGTGCTATTAACAAAAAAAAACGCATTCCTTGGGGGCGAGTGAACCTGTCGGCGCCCCGTGCACTCCGGCTCAAGGTGATAAGTACGTGTGCAGCTGCATATGTCTTTTTTTTCCTTGAGCAATTATCAGCCTACTATCCTGAAGTTCAGGTGAATGAACGCAGTAACTTGCATGCTATTAAGTGCATTGAGTGGCAGTGCCTATCGACTCCCAGACTTCGCGCTTTACTACCGTGGCCCAATGCCTGTTAGCCAGTTTCCGAATGCGGCATTTATGCGCGAGAAACCTATCGAGGCTAATTTAATATTTTTTATGCCACTACGCGGATCCAGCAGTGACGCAGCTGGTCAATATATGCTGCTTCTGCAGTGCACAGGCTTGAAGCAGCCGCCGGTAACTGCGGCAGCTGCGGTAGGCACGGGCAAGCGGAACCTGTTTTGCCTACCATGCGAAAGTCGCTGCTAACATCAGCGCCACCGCATCTTCGTGACGTCGCGGGGTGAAGGAGGTCCATAGCGTTTTTTGACCCGACTGCCTTGCTTGTGGCAGGCATGGCACAACAATGGCTGGACGGATTTTCACGCCGTTTGTTGCATTATGTTCCAAGATAAATAGTTTGTGCAAATATTTCCAACATTTCTTAATTACATTCTCATTTTTTACACCATTAATTTGGCATGACAATAATGGGCACATTATGGAAGTGCGGACATAACATTACGTGTTGAAAAAATCAGCCTGTTGAATATAATTAGGAAAGTCTTAGCACCAAGCATTCCTTTTAGTAAAATTTTTGCGTTACTGCAGCCTTCTATCATGTTTTGTTTTATGCCATCCGCGGGTGGGACAGCTAAAATAGAATTTGGAGCAGAAAATTGTGTTTTGGAGCAGTTATGAAGCAGAAATATAATTTGGGGGCAGTAATATCAGTACTCTGGAGAAACGAGCACAAACACAATAAACCTTCGTTAAAACACGCTCACATGTCCCTAAATATCGGCGTCATTGAGTTTTTCACGCCGACAATAAGCTTTAGCCTCGAAAGGCTTTCGTGACAAGATTCAGATATATTAAAACCTGGCCTCTGAAAATGTGAAAACTGTCATGAGCCAGCAGTTGGCGCGGTCAGTAGGTCGCACCACGTACCATGCCATGAATCAACTTCTGCCTTCGCGTGCCGCAAAGCATGCCTCACCCCACCACACACCTCGGCAAAATCACTAGTGCTCAATCACAAAAGTTTGGTCAACTTACGGGCTCACTCAAACTCACATAGGTCCGGGCTCACTCGAACTCATGAACTCACTTATTTTTTAGGCTCACTCACTCATTTAAACTCACGACTCATCTGGACTCACTAATTTTGACTCTCGACTCATCTGGACTCTCTTATTTAGACTCATGACTCATTTGGCCTCACCACTCATCTCAACTCATGACTCATTTGGCCTTACCACTCATTTCAACTCATGACTCATTTGGGCTTACCACTCATTTCAACTCATGATTCATAATTGGCCTTACCACTCATTTCAACTCATGACTCATTTGGCCTTACCACTCATTTCAACTCATGACTCATTTGGCCTCACCACTCATCTCAACTCATGACTCATTTGGGCTTACCACTCGTTTCGACTCAAGACACCGATGGGCTGCCTGCAGCGCCCCAGCTTCCGCCACATCCCCGTGCGGCTCATTTCCGCGCCCGCACCGCGTAAACAAGCAAAGGGGAAGGGACAAAACGCCGTCGTCCTCGCTTCCACAGAATCCTCTTGTTCGGTCGCCCACAGACGTCGCCAAGCCTCCTCGCCCTCTGGCGTCATTGGTCGCGAGTAGCCTCCGCTTTCACCAAAGGAGCAGGAAAAAAAGCAAAAAAAAACAAGCACACGCCGTCGTCGCGAAAACAGACCATGATCTGAGACTGAGCCCAGACTCGTGCGCGACTCCCATCATGATCTCGAAGTCCAGACTCACAACTCAGAACCTGATATGAATGTGAATCCAATTCACTCACGACTCGGGCCATGATCTGAATATGAACCTGGGCTCACTTACCGCTCAGATCATGATCTGAACGTGAGCCGAGTGAGCCGACTGACGAGTCCACCGACTTATGCCCCACCAAGAGCAGCTGGGCAGACAGGGAAGGAAGGAAGGAAGGAAGGAAGGAAGGAAGGAAGGCCTCAGACGTTGCTGGTACATACCCACTACGGGGGAGTGGCCAAGGCACAGGCGGTTAATTGCTGAATACAGGAAATTTTTGACAGGAAAAGGAGTGGTAATAGGATGTAGCCTGATAGATTGGAACACGGAAGGACAGGGGTCCTGTTAACTTGGAGATCGAAGACGGGGCAATGGCTTAATGTGCGTAATAGTATACAATGCCTGTAACGTTTCAATGTCGTACTGACTGAGAGCGGGAAGAAGAAATTAGAATGGGAGGCGCTGCGTTTCTTGAAGAAAATTTTGCACAGCAGAGCACACTCCTGTCGCTTCGTCCAAGCAAAGAAGCGCCAATGGAAAGAACAACCGCGGAGGACACAGGCAAGCCCAGTTGATGAAATGGAATTTGCAAAAGACGCTTCCTCAAATGAGAGAAGCGGCGGCAGAACAGCAGGAAGTGATCTATTGTCTCAGGTTCGGCACAAAAAGGGCACAATGGGGAAGCCGCTAGGCCAGATCTGTGAAGGTAGAAATTTAGAAGGGGAAAGCATGCAGAAAAAAGCTATAGGAGTGCCTCTGACTCAGCTTCGTCCTTTCAAGGCAAGAACCATCGGGGGTTGCGAATATCAAATTTTTGGATGCGAATCGCATCGAATGATTTCGAATACATGTAAACATAGGCACATCGAACAAAAAAAAAGAACGCTTTTCACAAAACATAGTCGAGAAAAGAAACATGTATTGCATAAATCTTTATTTCAGTCATTACCTCTATAATTTATGCCCGCTAGGCCCCCTGGGCATTAAATAGCGGAAAGGGGAAAAATCACAGAGTAGCAAAAAAAAACTTCACTTAGCTGACCAATTAACTGAAAACAATTCTAAGCTGTTGTTACGCACTGAATAGTGAAATACTGTAAGATGGCCAGATATTTCCTGACTGGCGGAGTGACGTCAGAGGTTGGAGCGGCGCGACGCACTGCATGCTGGCAAAACGCAGCAAGAAAGCTCTGGAAACACAGCGGCAACTTCGTGGGACTATCCGTTCCACGCTTCCTCGTGACGCCTTAATGGGTCCCTGAAACGGTTTACACCCATGGGAAGAAAAGCGAAAGACCGAGTGATATTGAATCACTCATCATCCTCTTGTAAAAAAATTACGGAAGACACTTTGTCGAGACTAAAGTGTGAAACGGCGGAAGACTGCCACCATTGCCAATGGCGATTTGTTGCATCGGAAACACCACGGAGGCACACAACTCGTACGCATTGACTCTCTTGCGTTGGCCCGTCGCGTCCTTGGACCCTGCGGTGTTGGACGCGCCTCGCCGCCGTGATGCATGCGACGTATACGCTCAGCCTCTCTTCAGCGCCGCTTGCGTTCAGCGGCTGCCGCACGTCGCGTGTTAGGAGACACTGGTTTGGCGAGACGAGGCATCCTTCCCACACGATACCGCAAAGTAAACTGCCGCCACCGCCGCCGCCAAGCAGACAGTGACGTCAGGCCACACAGCGCCCAATCGGGAGGCCACCTCAAGCGCCTGACGACAGTGACGTCAGAGCGCACCATCGAACACTCGGCCGCCACGCGTGCCGATGTCATCCCGCGCGGCGCCGAACCACCCAGACACCCGCACTTGACGACAGTGACGTCACGCACGCGAACCAATCAGGAGGCGCACACCTGCACCTAGGGACAGTGACGTCACGACACAGGAGACCAATCAGGAGACCGGAAAGCTGTGACAGTTTCTGCTAACAGCAGATGTCCTTGACAATGAGCAATTAAAGGCTTCCGCTTTAAAATTTTCTATCCATGGCTTATGGAGCACCAGCATAGTCATCCGGATGGGGGGGGGGGCAAGAGGGGGCGGCTGCAACCCCCTGGAAATTTGGACAATAATTTTTTTCGCTCGAGCTAAAAAGTTGATTAGCACACTCAGATTCCTCATTCCGTAGAAGCGGCATTCAGGATTGCGAGCGAACTTTGCACTCTGCACACTATGACGTAATCTTGCTGGTGGTGGCACAGCAGTGAAAGAATGACAGGCTGTAGATAGCGAACAGTTCTGAGAGGAACACTTGAGGTTTTCTACCTTGAACTACCGAGATCTACGCAGTATTATCGCGAGAACTTCCGCTTTCTAATAAATTGCCGGCTACATTTAGGAAGAAGTCTCGACCGCCACACTTAGTAAGAGAATGTGACACCTTCCCGTGGTGTCACATTTGCTTGTAGACACTCCTTGCCGAAATGACGAAATTTCGACCACTCCGCCACCCAAACCAAGCCTATATAAATCCGCCCCTCAAAAAGCTTGCACGCTTGTAGTGTACTGAAAGATTAGGCCAGCTAGTAGTGTCATTATGCAATCCATTTCAATGAATTAAGATAGGAGCACATAATTATTTGGTCCCAGATAAATGCAATCGCAAATAAATTTTGTGTATAGCTACCTATCAAAATAGGATAAATTAAATAAGCTTTTTTTATTAATGGAAGAGTGTAATTCACGGGAGTCTATGCTTTGCTTCATTTTCTGGTTATGAAAACGATTGTCAAGCGCTTCGGACGAATTTATACAATGTAAACACCCAGAGAGCCACACTGCCATGAAAACGGCTGCAGTGCGTCTGCGGTACGATTTGCCGGAGAAAAGGGAAGGAGGCAGCGTTTTTTATCACATATAAAAAGTGTTCGAGAGAAACACCAAAAAAGGAGTCCCGCGCGGTTTTTCCGTACTGTAATGAAAACAGGTATAAAGGAACGCCGCAGCTAGGCTTCGAAGAGAACGAGTAAAAGCATATGAAATGGCAAAAGAGGGGAAATGACGGCCATATAACATAGCCGACACTCTTCGAGAACGAGCGCTGGCAAACGCCAGGATGCTCTTAATGACCAGCGAGTCAGCGACTTAACAGGCAGCCGAGGGGACCGACAACGAGCAGATCCTGCTTTCGAAGCGGCCGCCCCACTACAGCCTCAAACCCAGCGGCCGGCCAATAACACAAAGTAAAACCAAATACACAGTGCAGTATGTTCGTACACCGTGACCAAATACAAGATCCCTCTTTCCTGAAAAGGCATCCAAGGGCTCTCCTGTCGGGAGCCTTCTCTTCCTCCCCACACATCGCCTTCGGCTCAGTTATCTTGCAAGCTGTCCAGTATCCAAGCTAGTATGCTGTCATCCTTTATTTTTTGCATTTCATGTCTTTATTTCCTTGTATTTTTACCAGGAGCATTGATACCTATGGCTCTATTAATTATCTGCTCATTGTTAATACCAAAGGAATTGTTAATTTTGTTTCTCTATCACATAACACTTATGTTCTGTACTGAATCTTAAATCCAAAGTTGGTGCTGCAAATGCATAGTATACCTTTATATATGTATGTATACATGATTTGTCAAAACGGCACAGACCCCTCAAGCTGTGTCTTCAGCTTTTTGTCTATGCTCCTGACCTCTGGAATGATGTCTAATAAATTTAATTGAAATTGAAAATTGAAAGTGTAACTGGTTCTCTCGGTCAGTGGACACCTCAATCATGCTTCGAGGTATGTGGCGGTGGAGATGACGGCAGAATATTGCTCCAGAGAGGGTGTTGAAGTCATCTGTGTGCCGCATTTCACCCACGGGTTTCCGATGACTGCGGGGTTCTTGCATAATGAGCCAAGTAATGCTCTGGCATTAAAGACTAAAGCAAGCCTACAAATCTACAATATGCTTGAGATGCCTCATGGAACACTTCGCTGGGAGGGATTACAAAACCAAGGCGAGATCTGGAAGTATGCTTACCAAGATAAACAAAAAGGAACTGCCATCACAAACTGCCTGCTCCTTTCGAGTTTACTTCCCGATTGCCTTGGGCATTAAGTTTTATCACATCCCACCCAATGCAATTCACATTTATGAAATAAAAACACTGACAAGTGTTATATTGTGTTTTTTTTTTTGACACCAAGATCCATTGCATAATAAATATATCAAGACGACCTCTGGTGAACAAAAATGTACGCCTGCCTCATTCTGGACTTGTTTAGAGGACAATTCAAGAGAATTATATTACTCCCCACTAACAGTGCAAGCTTCCCTCAGTCACACAGCTGGTCACTCACTGAAGGTCCAACAAAAGGAGTACACCACTGTTATGCACCCTGATGGAAGCAGCCATTGTACCCAGTGTCATGTAATGCAGGTTGATCAAACTCTATCAGGCTAAATGTTGCTACCTGGCAAGAGATAAAAAAAGAAATGAAAAAAAAGTAAGTGAAAGTAAAGATTAGAGACAATAGGGAGGCAACAGAAGCAAGCCATTAAAGAAGCCAACAGCAAGGTTTTCTTCCGTGTGCGTCCACATGAAGAACGGAGAAATCGGGGACAGGGCAGACGTTTTGCAAATTGCAACACTATGGATCCTACTGCCTGCAAGACAGGTCGACCCAGACCCAGACACGCCCTAGCTGTGCATGGTCTAGCCATGTCGAAGGAAAATGAAATTCTTAGAGCTAAGCCAATGCTGAAACAGCGGCCCCAAGGCAGAATAAACTATTTCATTCAACTGCCATACCGAGTATTAAAACAAATTCAAAAGAAAATGACAAAAATGGTATGTGGTAATACTTCCTGCTGCTAAGGAACAAACAGTTTGCCAGCTTGTGATCAGATGTGCAAATGCTAAGAAAGCAGGCGCACAAGTTGCAATTCCCACTAGCACGTTAGCTTATCCCTCTTCCCTGTAAAAAGAAATGCAGGTGCAGGTTCCCAAAGGGTTGCACAAAATTGCTGCACTGGTCTTGACCGTCTGGCTCCATAAACTTGGTGCTTTTATACATTACAACCATAGCAACAAGGCACAGAGCTAACCAGGATTCATGAACATAAAAACCAATTTGGGAGGCACTCAAGTGCATCACATCAGCATGACTTACGATGGTTATGTAGCCCTCCAGTATGGTGTCCAGTAAAAGGAACAGGAAAAAAAGTAAAACAGGATTTCACACAGCTGTTGTAGATGACTGTAATGCATATTTTTGTACAGGGTGCACTACATTGCAAGACGTGGTCTGCCATCACAATCAGGCCCAAAGGTCCTATAAGTTCACTGCTTTCCACATACACAATGCCAAACACTTCCAGCCTTTGCTGTTGATGTGAATGCAAGCTCATGTCTTATCTGGGAAAATGAAACACATGATTCACCATGTAAAGCTACTCTGTTAGTATGACCTATTTTGACTACATTCAGGAGCCCCCACCAAGCCAACATTCAACTTTTATGATCATAGAAATGGTCAGTTTACAATGAAAGTGGTGCAGATAATGGATCATTGGACCACTGTGAGGCAACAAACACAAACAGTCCACTGGCCTACATAGTGCACAGAGAGCCGGAATTGGGTACGGTGATGTAACAAAGGTGAAAACACCCTTTGCCAGATTTATTCTCATCTGTAAAATGCACAAGTTACAGAGAAAAATGGTTAATGAGTCTGCGACAACCACTGTATAAACAAAAACTGCCTCTTCAGAACAAAAATCTTTATACAAAACCTTAGGTCTTTCCTGACATCAAGTAGCCGATATGTTGGCAACTAGCAGGTATGCAGTGAAACTTTGCTGCCCAATGTTGTTTCTTTCAAGGATAGGCCTGCTCTATGAGAACTAAGTGCAACCACAGTTTCCACTTAACTGTCTGAAACAATACTTTAAATAATACACATCCCAACATCCAAAAACAGCGTGGGAATGGGAGAACAAAAACACCGAGTAGAATGTGCGCTACCATAGCATTTTGTGCAACAGCTTGTGCGCGTACCTTTAAAAATCAGCTACGTGAAGCAAATTATCTAGACACCATGGATAAAACAAAACTTTCCCCAGAAAGAGTTTTATGTTCTTGCCATGTACACACAATAAGTTTTAAATGTACGATATGCAGCTAAAGGAAACACAGGACAAGAGCCATGGCTCCCACTTTCATTTAGTGTAGAAACGTAGAATGAGCCAACTTTCTGTCGCATCACTCCTTTGTACAGGCTTCATCAAACTTCGTTGTCACCAAACATAAGAGAGATGGTGCAGTATGCTCAGGACAGAGCCCTAGCGATAGCGCGAGGTGCAAGACAGAAACAGAACTGGTCCAGAAGCATAATGTTTTGCTATTAACAAAATGCTGTATTATATTTATAATAACACTGCAGGAGCTAAACAGAAAGCTCAATAGAACCCTATTGAAACATGCCACAGTCAAGAATAACTTAGAAAGGAGCAACTTATGCAAATAATCTGCCACTTATTGCACAATCTAGAAACACCAAAACAGCCAGCTCCCTTCAGTGCAACCACGATTGCAGGTGTCCTCCATTCCATCTGCTAGAAAAGCTCAAATGATGCCATGGGTCTTGAGGTCAATGTTGCAGGCAAACTGTCTCTGCACACAAGCGAAGTTTTAGGACATTCACCTGTATCCCCCTTTTCCCCTCCCACTTCAAAAAAAAAAAAAAAGAGGAAAAAAGTTCTGAAAGCACATGACAATGAGACAGCACCACGCATACTTGAAACAAATGTTGCTCAAAACTGACCTAGAGAAGCCAGCACAACTTGAGGCTGGCAGCTCCCCATATTCACCGAGCTGATCACTGAAGACCAGGATGGGTGCAGTCACAATACGCACCAGATTTCAGTTTTGCCCTACTATGCAGCCACTTGCAAGGCTTTGGTCTCACTTCTGCGTCCAGACATTTCAGTCACTGACGCCAGTAACCTAGCCAGTGCACTCCATGTAAAGAAAAAAAAAAGAAAATGAGGAAGGGCAACACTTCTATAGCAATAGAGGTGATGGATGCGGGCCAGGCTTGCCCTCTTTCCTTCACTTCCGAGAAATGGAAGTGGCACTGTCCAACCATGTGGCCCAACATTCACACGTGCTTGGTGCGCCTATTGGCTGATGCTTGGAGATGTCTTCTTGTCCTCGGGGGGTGGCGGTGGGCCCGGAGGTGGGGCAGAGGGGTTTCGCTCAGGTGGTGGCCCTGGCGGTGGGCCCTGCCAGCCGGGCGGTGGTGCCAAGGGGCCACCACCAAACTCGTCACCTTCCTCGAGACCATTGGCAGCTGCTGCCGAGGCGTCGTACTGGGTGTTCTCCAGCCGTGTGATGACACGCTCGTCTTCATCACCAAATTCACCCCCCATCAAGGAGGGCTCTCCAACAACCATCACGTCCTGCAGGGTTGGGAAGAGGAAGTTTTCTAGGCAAATGTTTGGCTAAAAAGCAATGCTAGTCTGTCTTGGGAAGCAAAGGCAAATCTTCTGAACCAGCGAACTCTAAAGTACAATGAATATGCAAACACGTTCAGCATAAGAAAGACACCAGCAAACCACACAGGGCCACGAAGCCACTGAAGGCTTGCTACCCAAGTCATGCTGCTCGAAGAGTAATACAAGAACCTGATAACTCCTTGACAACCAAGGCCTCTATGCTAACTTAACTGAAGCTATCCAAGTAAAATAGTATAAACACATATAAAGGACGCATTTTTTTATTTTTCAGATTTGAGGGCCAATTTTCCGGGTGCATGGGACATGTGAAAAGAAAAAATTTTTGAAGTAAAAAAACACCAATCAAGGAATGAACGGCATTTATTCTATGTTCAATCGTCACACGCAGAGTCTTCCGACTCCGAGCTGGTGCTGTAATCTCATCCCACAAGAAGTCGCGCAGCATGTCAGTTGTCAGCACGTAGCTGTTGTTCCGCACTTCCCTCACATAACAGAGCAGTTTGGGAAACTTGCACAGCTTGCCTCAGAAAGTGCGCTTTTTGCACCTTGTTTTCCTCAATGCATCCTTTTGGTTGTGCCATCGTCGGATGCACGTCTCAGCCACGTCAAATTGCATGCCCGCCACAAGATTGCCACATGCTTGCAGTGTGCTGCCGCCCTGCGGCAGCACACTGGCACAACTAACACACCAGTGAACTAACACACCAGCGCAACTTCCATGCCTTTGACCGCCACAAAAAGCGGCAACTGGTGATACTGATGCTGATATGAATAGCGGGAGCTCGCGGTAGAGGAAAGAGTTGACGATGATGACGACCCACGGGCACCATTCGTGGGCGGCACCTGGAAGCTCTTGTGCGCATGCGTGGCCTCCACAATCAAGTGCACCGCTGCTTGCAGCCGGAGCTGATTGCAGAGGTCACAGCGCGTGCACTCTGAAGGCTATTCCCATGTGCGCTGTGGAAAGATTGGGTGCGGCTCTTACATGGATCTTTTTTTTTATATAGTATTTCCTTCGGAAAACAGGGTGCGGCCCTTACATGCATTTATACGGTATAACATCATCTGAACAAGCTGCGCCTAGACCAGAAGTTCTCACACTGGGTTCAACGAAATTCTGTAGTTCCTTGGAGTATTAATGCAATGGCATTAGAAGCCCCATAAGGCCAAAATGTGTCGTCGGCCATAA
Source organism: Amblyomma americanum (assembly GCF_052857255.1). Classification (NCBI taxonomy): domain Eukaryota; kingdom Metazoa; phylum Arthropoda; class Arachnida; order Ixodida; family Ixodidae; genus Amblyomma; species Amblyomma americanum. The sequence continues at coordinate 109,275,150 of NC_135497.1, forward strand.
AATCTGACCACTGGCTGGCGGAAAGTGCCATCACCAGACAAGAGCATTCACACTGGTTGGGGGGAAGTGACATCACCAAATAGGAGCATTCCCATTGGCTGGGGGCAAGTGACGCCACCAGATGAAAGCGTCCCACTGACTGGAGGGAGGTTTTGTCACTGGACTGGATGTGACGCTGCTTCTGATAAAAGCATCAACAGATGCTAATGGTGTCACAGTGCCCACACATAATGCAATTAGGTGTCCCAGTGAATTTTTCCCGAGGTTCCCCGAGCACCTAAATTCACGCATGCCTCAATTCATTCCCACTTCTTTAAGCCACTTCGTTGAGGGACTAACCACACTCTTCACAAGGCCACTGCTAGAGGCTAGTTGATTTGACAACCATACTGTAATTGTTCACTGCAGACTGTGCCACTGTAAGCAGTCATCTAAATTAAATTTGGGAATTAACTTCACGAGGTGCCATGTGTCTGCAAGATCCTTTTTTTGCATGCACATTAGGCAGCAACGTGTGGAAGCCAAGACACGCAGTGTTGGAAAAGCTTTGCGTGTGAACAGCGTGTGAGCATTCACTGCCTTGAACAAAGTGCGAGGTTGCTTAGGGTATGCATTCCTGCACAGAGAAATATGGTGACTCACTGGAAGTTGATGCATGAACACACAAGACAAAACCTGTGACAGGTGGCGGAAGTTCCAGCTCAGATTTGGAGTCTTCTTTTTTTTTTTTAGGGGGGGGGGGTTCCCTGATTACTATATGCAGACATATACAGTAATTCAAAATATTCAAGATCGAAACAAAAGGATCTGGCTGCGTTCAACTGCAGTTGCTTGCAAACAGCACATGCAACATGCAGTTCTACATAATAAATATTTCTAAATCAGGCCCTTTCCATGCAGATGGACTACAGAAAAATTTTTCTTACTCCAATATTCCGGACTTTGTTGAGGAACGGTCACATATAGGAGCGCATATGTATTCTTGACCAATATTTCGTAGTCTCAGGAGCGCAAATGTTTGATTTTTGAGAATAAAATGGGCGCCAGCTACACTGTGGAGATAGTTTTTTTTTACCCACCAGACACGAGCGGGTAGCGCTCTCACAACAAACTGGCTCTTTGCCGCTGTGAAAGGCACCATCTTGGATTTAAATGGAGTCAATTGGACGGACTGCGTTGTACTATTGTAGGTTTTGGTTTCTGGTTCAGATTCTTGGATTGTCTTGCATCTTCTCTTGTGAATGCGTGCTTCTTAACTGGCTATTCAGTGTCACGAGACCCAAAAATAAAGTAGGGGTGACTATGTTCAATAAATGTTGCTCTTCACTACCACTCGAACAGCAAGCCTCCTGTTCGTTCTATGGGCCCAGGCCCCCGCCGCTACACTGGCAATGATTAAGGTGAATCGCACATTGCCGACTACAGTGTTAGGCCCACATTCCCAGCTGCAGCAAAATGCGTTCCCCAGTTCCACAACTTATTCACACGACTTACGTCGTTAAAATATCATTCAGATACTATATTTACATGATTGTAAGTTGTATTTTTTTTATTTAAAAATCCGAAGTGGGGAGGCCGACTTACAACCAAACTAACGTATGGCCCCATAAATAAAGGCAAGACAAACGAGGTACAGCAAAAGCTCGTTAATTCGAACTCGATGGGGACTGGAAAACTGTTCGAATTAGGCGAAGTTCGAATTATCAAATAGGCGCTAGGATGAGCTGTCATAGTGCCCCGCCGCGCGGGCAGAACCCGAAGCAGTCACATCTAGACTCGTTATCGCGAGCTAGCCGCTGCTACGCGTTTGTGGCGGGCATATTCAGAGAATTTAATTCACCCAGTCCTAATGGCAAATGAAATAAATTGATCGGCCAGTTATGCGCCAGAAACAAGTACTATAATGCATTTATGTGAGCAGTGAGCTTTAGTGCTGGAATCTATGACGCTATTTATGCTCCAAAACATGTTTATTTACAGGGAAGGGTTGTCAAAATTAAAAATAATCGTTTCTTTTCTTCTGCCGAGACTCCATCAGCCTCATCTGCAGCTTGCCTAAAACTCCTGCGCAACGCCAGAGTTCTCACTGACAGAGAATTGGCGTGCTGCAACATCGAGTGCCGACGCTACTTCATGTGCACTTGGCAGTGGCATAGTCTCGTCGCCGCTGTCGGACTCATCACTGTCAGCTGTGTTCACCGCACGTGAGTGCTGCGACATCTGCTAGGTGCATGCAGCCTCAATTATATCGGTGTCACTCAAGGGCTCCGATGTCTCCATGCTGCTGTCCACGTAGCTCGCGCTCGTGGCACCAAGAAAAGCCGTCATTGCCCGAACCGCCATACTACGTTGTTTACACCACATGATCGTGACCCAGCAACCGCAGCACAATGAAAACTTGGAACGGCTCACGCCGCAGCATCACCAGCGCGGGTGAGTGCTCCGGCAGTGAAAACCTACTGCGCATGCACCAGAACGCGGGCTTTGTGATTCTCGTGCACTCCGCTTTTTTCTATTCGATTGTTTTACATCTCTGGTAAATTTGGAGCGTGTTTTACGTGCTATGGGTCAACTTCTATCTGCGAGGAGTGGTGTCAGCCAGCTGCTCCTGGATTGAATTAACTGTAGCGGATGCCGACTTGTTCAAATTATCGAGAGTTTTCCCCCATTGAAATACACAGGGCTGTGCCTGGACCCGGGGGTCAGTACGAATTAACCAGAAGTGGGATTTTACTGTACCAAGGATGCTACAGCGTGGTTGCAATTTTATGTGTGCTCTAGAGCTCTACCCAGTAACATTTGGCTATTCTGTACAATTATTCAAAATTATTTTTTTTTTACTTTCAACTGCACACTTGGTGCTCAAGGGAGTGTCGACAGTTGATGGAAGGGCCGCTGTTCGAAATGCGGCAGCACCGCCACTCAGAACGGCAGCGCTTCTGGGGAGTGTCGGTAGCTGATGGAAGAGCCAGTGCCGCTCACGCATAGCTTCTCTTTGGTTCTATTTGACGCATTTGATGACTACTGGCCACATTTTAGCAGTTTTTAATGTAATGCTACGTCAATCATCATTTGTGCTCCGCGTCCGGTAATTGTCCGGCACTTGTTCAAGGCTACATTCAAAATGACCGTCATTCCGCTGCAGAAACAAACTGCATGCTGGGCCGCAAGTTCGACGTCTCAGAACGGGTGATACAGGTGTGGCAGCTACAGCGAGGCAAAATTTTCAGCTGTTCCATGTGATGTTGTGGTGTGGTTGTTTGAAGTGCGGGATTTCACAGGACAACGAAGTGCTGTGGTTGCTTGCGAAGTGGGGGAATTCGCTGGACGACATTAGAACAACATGCTGTGGGACTGCAGCAGCGATGACAATGGCAGCGCTAGCGAGGATGATGGTGCAAGTGCGGACAAGTAGTCCAGTGACTAATACATTTTCGTTTTGGAATGTGCCCATGAGCACACCCTTCTTTTTTTTCCTGACATGCAATATGGGGGGGGGGGGTTGATTTACAATCATATAACTATGCTAGGTCCCACAGACTTCAATAGTTCAGCCTAGAGTCACTAAATAAAGACTTAGAGTACCGTCACTGCAGCACGGCGGTAAGCAGGGGCGGCCATTTTGTTGTTTATCATTGTTGCCAGATTGCCGCTTCGGCAACCTCGCCGGTAACTTTGGCCCAGCCATTTTGTAAACAACGCTGTTAGCCACCCTGCGCTGCGGCGGGGATTGTAGCCGTACGGCATGGAGCCGCTCAGATGCAAACGGTACAGCTGTTGCCTTCCGTTTATGCTTTCGTCGTGCGGAGCTGAAATGCTGCGAGGCGCGGAATCCCTGGTCACTGAGTCGGTCACCGGCAGCACTCGCAACGTCGCAGCACTAGGACTACCACAGTTGCCCGACTGAAAACGCATAAGCCACAAAATGGCAGCCCCCATGAACCGTCGCAGTGTAAACAAGTATCACGTGATGCAAACTGACCAATGATTGTGGCGGCGGCACAGAACAATAGGAGAAAAGAGTGCCGATACTCTAAGTCTTTATTTAGTGACTCCAGTTCAGCCCTTCCCTTCAATCACTACCAGCATTTACATTTCAGCCACATACGTGATCTTGGGAGATTTCTGTTTGTTGTGACCGAGTGCAAGCAAGGATCCACCTAGCAAGCGGAAACTGCATCATTTCTTATTAGAATAGATGGATTCAATTAGCAAGTAACTCACTCCTTTTCCTTCTTCATCTCCATGTGTGCCATTCTGAAGTTTTTCCCAAGCTGCCTGACCGGAGCATTTGAGATCTGTCCCTCGAGGGAACCAGCATGCGATGCCCCTCAGTAAATAACATAAATCTTCATTAAAGTTTCCCAAGCAGCATTTGATATCTGTGTCTCGAGAGGACTAGCATGCAATGTCCTTTCAGTAAATAAAAGAAATATGAGTGGCATGGCAAAATAAGTTCCAAGTGGAAACAAAGAAAATATTCAGTTCATCCTTCAAGTAAATGGCAACAGTCGCCAGTATCTGGCGCCCTCCTGTCTCTCCATCTTTTCTTTCATGGTGCACAATATCGTGTCCAATAGTTCGTTGGCTTCTCTGATGAGAAAGGCAGACACGGTGCCTTGACTGCAAGGGTTGCAACAAGACTTAATGAAACCCAGACTTCGTGAAGCTGAGCAGCAGACTTAAAACTTTACTGCCATTGTTCACTAGTGGTAAAATAAAGAAAAGCAAGGATTTTAAACTTCTGCCCCACAAAATAACATCCCATATCTCTGAAAATGTCTCTTAGGCTGCACCAATGTTCAACATCCAGCCACCCCCACCATTTATTTGACCACGTCAAGCCGACCCGCAGTTCAATGGCCGCAGTAGTTACAGAAGTTTAGCGTTGCAAGGGGGCTCTCTTGTCAGCAAACAAAACAAGTTCGCTTCTAACTTGGGTGATGAAAGCAGTCGCATTTATCCTCGAATGTCGTAATGGAATGACATGGATTCCACTGCAGATGGCAAGAACTTGGAGAAACGGTCTCCGAATTTGTCACAGCTCTTTGTGATTTAGCAAACTCAAGTAATTTTTCGTCTGCTGAGCAGACGATTGAAAGATCAGTTTGAAACTGACGTAGCATCCTAGCGAGTCCGAGAGAGCCTATTAGTTGAAGGATCAACACTGACTTTCACTACAGCTATCCGCACAGCAACGCAACACGAGCAAACGGCAACGGACGCTGCAAAATTCAATGCAATGGTCCAGCCCGAGCAGAGGACAGCTGCAACGCAGTCACAGCAAGCCGTCCACCCATCTCAAAATGCCTCTCCAGCTTCAAGTCAGCATAAGGACTGGCAACACAGTCAACAGCCATCTCAAAGATCATATCGTCCTTCATCAAGAATGTAACCCAATCGTCAAATACGGCTGCAACAAGCCCTCCTTCAATCAACAACGGCAAGAAGCGTGATAGCAACATGCTACAAAGAAATGTTTCCAGTGTGGCTCCAGTCAGCACACCGCTTCAGCATCTACCTGTCTAGCCAAAGGTAAGAAGTGATTCCACTGCTCACAAAAAGGGCATTACCTTCTAGAACGTATGAAATCAATGCACAACATTAGCGCGAGAACTTCATGAACAATAGCCAGAACAAGAATCCAACCATGAGACCTCTGTGAATCAAGTCTATGTCTTGCATAAATAAGATCTGAAGTCAGGCATTCACATTCAACTCCAAATAGCTCACGCTACAATCAACTTCGTGGTGTACCTGGGATGGGCAGTATCCATAAACGATTGCAAATTATTCACAAGATATTTCTCCAGCACCATGCTGCTACAAGTAGCTCTGGTCCCTCTCCTGGATTATTCCAAGCGACCCATCAAGGTGCTAGGCTTCTTAACTGCATCCACCACTTTTCAAAAAGGCACCAGTACTATTTTATGTGGTTGAAGGAGGCACGATATAGAGCTCTCAACTTGTCCACCACCAGGGCCACACTGTAATGCTTCCAGAGTGGTGCAGCCAAATTCAACGCAGCTACCTCCAGTCTTACAACAGGATTTTGTGCCACTAGTTCCAACCGGAGGGGGTCTCAAAAGAAGATACCAACATAAGGTCAAAGTTTGAGGAGAGGTCGAGTCAGTTTAAACAAAGCTGCATCGTCTTCCACTTGCTATTTAGCCAAAAGTGTCCAAAGAGCTTCAAAGCCAACAACAAAGTACAAACCGTAAACATACAACAGTACGGTACAACAAATGGTATGCGGATGCAAGGCATGCACAAAAGAGTCCAACTTCCAAATAGAAGACTTGGTTAGAGTTTGGAAGCCTGTCCTTTTAGAGGCGACAAGTCTTCCCTTGACTCAGGAAAGTTACCAGTCTTTAAGGTCCTGCACCGAATCGTCGAGATGACAGGAAAATATGGAACGCATCCAAGCTGTCCTGTCCAAAGAGTTTTCACTTCCTCTCATGAATGAGCCAACTGAATTTGATCATTTTCAAGTATCTTTTTCAAGTCCTACTTCTGTTGACAGTATAGAGGCTCACTGTCAACCAGCTCCACTGCAACCTCTTAATGAGCAAGCCTACTGCACCTCATCACCTGGAGCACTGAGCTATTTGGAAGCAAGAATTCCTTACACTGTGTCTGCATCTCCACAGCCTAGCCGACAACATCAATCATCCCCACAACTATAGACTCAGCAGCATCAGTGGAACATCTGGAACCACCCTTCAGGGTTGTGGGCGACTCTCAACTGGGAGATCCTCCGGCCTCCCCAATCAGTCATCTGCACTGCTCTGCTCAGTGTGGTGATCATTCAGTGCAACCTTCTTGTGCATCCAGGAGCTCTCTGCAGACTCCCAATTCCACACCGAGAAGAGTCCAACCCATGTAGGGAGGCACCGCAAAGTCATTTGTCTGCATTAGGCCGACCTACAAAAAAAGGAAGTGATCCAAGGGCGAGATACGCCGCAAGCAGCTCACGGCCGAAAGCACTGTACTGCTACTCCAAAGATGACAGCTTCTTTGAGAAAAAGCCGAGCGGACAACATTCGCCGTTAAAGGGGCTATGCAATGAATAAAAAGTCGCTTGTAAATGTTTTCAATGCTTAGAAATGATGCTAAGATGCATTCACACCAAGTATGAGTCTTCGGAACTGAGCCGGCAATTTATTATGAATTTTTTAAAAACCGTGTTTTTTAAAATTCGCGGGCCGATTGGTGTGCTCGTAGTGACCGATTCTGATACTAAAATCGTGAAAAAAGACGTCACTGTACCCATGACGTTGCCAGGCCACCACACGCTCTCATTCGCTGGAGCCACAGCAGCCACGACGTCATGGGCACACTTCCGGTAGCCGTCAAAATCGTCTGCTCGTGCTGCCGCGCGACCCTCTCGGGCAAGCGCGAGACAGGGCATTGCCTTCGGGCATATGGTTTCAATTTTCCTCTGCCACCTCCTTCTGTCTGGAGTTCCGGAGCCACTCGCAGTGGCTCGCCGAGTCGCTACTGTCGTCGCTGGCATTCAGCCGGTACGGCGTGAACGTATAGGGCTCGATGCCCATCGCTGCCGTAAGAGTGAGCAGTCGCGCCTTGAGGTCCGGGTCCATTACTGCTAACTACAACAGACGACAAGCAAAGAAACCCGACACGCGCCGCAATCACACCGCCGAAGCTCCTGCTGGGGTGCTAGGAGCGACAACCGGAAGTTGCAAAAGGAACGTCAGCAGATGACGTATTCATGGGTGGGGCCCAGCCCCAGAGCTGTTTTCTTTATTTTTGTCTGGTGCCCCGCATGTACGCGTTGAGGGGGGAGAGGAGGAGCATAATTTTTAATCGTCCATATCTTCGGTGTTATTGATGCTAGCTTAAAAATTCTTGCATTGGGGTGACGAGTGATGAAATGCCTATCTCTCGTCTGCTTTACGTAATTTCAATTAATTTATTGCATAGTCCTTTTAAGAAATTGCTGCAGGACACTGCCAACGGCGCAGCCTGCAGCATCAACTGTGATGCTCGTGGCTGCGTCGTGTGCCGGGTGAACAAGAAGGGTGGCAGAGACAAGACGGTCCTTGACAGCAATGAAAGCAGCAGTTGCAGCCTCGGTCCAGGTGAGAGCGGATGCCTCTGGGTTGGCCAACCAAAGTAAACTTTCGAGTGGTTGCAGAACAGCAGCGCATCCAGGAATGAAATGCCTGTAGTAGTTGACAAGGCCAAGGAAACGCCGGAGCTGACGTAGTGAGTCCGGGCAGGGGAAGTCCGCGACTGCCTTGACCTTGTCTGGAAGTGGTTGGATACCGTAGGCGTAGACGAGATGCCCGAGGAATGCCAAAGATGAGGCGCCAAACCCACATTTGTCAATGCTAAGAATGAGTCTGTGGTTGGCAAAACATTCAAAGATGAGGCGCAGATGACTGAGGTGCTCAGCGGGAGAGGAACTAATGACGAGGAAATCACTGACGTACGCAAATACGAATGGGAAACCGCGAAGGACGACGTCAAAAAAATGCTGGAAGGTTTGCACTGCATTTCGTTGGCCAAAAGGCATCTTCATGAATTTTAAAAGGCTAAAAGGCGTCATGATGGCAGTCTTCTGTACATTGTCAGGATCAACCAGAATCTGATTGTACACTTTTTGAAGGTTAAGTTTCGAAAGTATGACGCAGCCACGTATGTTGCTGGTAAACTCCTGCACATTCGGCAAGGGGTAATGATCAGGATGAGTGGCCAAGTTGAGGGCACGGTAGTCCCTGCACGGGCGCCAGTTGCCGAACTTCTTAGGGACCATGTGCAGAGGGGCCGATCAACAGCTGGACGGATGGCCGGGGGATGCCAATCTCTACCATGTGCTCGAGCTCCTGGCGGGCAATGCGGAGCTTTTCAGGAGTGAGGCGACGAGCTGTGGCATGCGTTGGTTGACCACTGGTAATAATGCGGTGCAAGACGTGCTTGACAGGTTTTGTCCAGTCGGGGGCGGCTGTCTAAGATGGAAACTCTCTCAGCAGGTCCCCATAAGGTAAAGGGACGGTATGGCAGATCGCAAAGGCGAAGGGGTAGAAAAGGGAGGGCCGGCCAGTCACAGAGTCTGGTAGTTGAATCGCAGAGTTTCTTGCATGCTATGTGAGCCAGGAGGGAGAAATGGCAGAGAAAATCCGCTCCATGGATGGCTTGGCTGACCTCAGCAACCAAGAATATCCAACGAAATGACCGGCGTAAACCAAGGTTAACGAGGAGTAATCGTTTCCTGCAAACTTGTATCTGCGAGCTGTTGTCAAAAGGAGCAGGGTGTCAAAAGAGGCTGCACGGTCACCAAGCAGGCCCAAGTTGTGATGGACGCCAGTCGCTGAGCTCCGACGCGGAAAGGAGCTGTTGCAGTCACTTGCGGTTGGATGGCAAAAGTGTGTTTTAGAATAGCTGCCTTCAATTGGTCACACCAATCCGCTGCTGGGGGACTTGCCAGGATGTCGCAGACCACGAGCGCGACCTCGGCGGGCAGCAAGGCTAGAAGGTAGCTGAACCGGAATTCTTGGGAGGTAACATTCGCCAGGCTTTTGGAAAACAGGCTTCGGCTTGTAAGAACCATACGTCAGAATGTTGTGTCCAGAATGGCGGAAAACAAACAGCATAGGCGTCAACGGAGGGGACATAGGATGGCGGAGCCTGCGAAACATCATGGGGCGCGGCGTTGCTCTCCATGTTTCAGGTCGCCAGTGTAGAAGAAGATAATGCTTCCACGATGTTGCCCCTGTGCGCGCGCCTCTTCCTTCACTTCTTCACAGAGCACGACACCACAATTGAAACTGCAAGTAAGATTGTAAACTTTATCAAACAAAACGGAATTCAAGCTAAAATGAAGCCTCTTAAATGACGGAGCTGATATTCTCCTCAAGTTGGCACACGCGCCGGCATGGTTTTGAATTCATACAGTTTTTGGACGTCGTCTGCCGCACAAACTTGAATGGTAGTATTAGATCACGGAGCTCATCTATGCCAAGTCTTCCGTCCCGAATATGGGAAGAGGCAGCTAAGTGCGTGAGAGGTGTATGGCTTCACGGAGGCGGCAAGCGCGGAAGAAAATGGCGGCCCATTTCAAAGCAAGGTCAGCATACCCGCACCAAAACGTTCAGCAAGCCGACTTTTATATCGCAAAGCAGTCAACAACTGGCGTTTTGATGACAGGCAAGACATCTCTCATCATGCACAAGCCACTGCAGAGTGCACATCACCCGGTTACGATGCCGGTTTCGGCTCTAGTCACTAGGCCAAATTAAAAGGCCAATGCCGACTGAGTACTTGCTTCGGCAGTCTGTCGGTTCTTGACATTTCACCATTCCTGCATTCTCGTTCTGGGCCCTTCGTACTGTGCGCACAGCGCAGTTCCTGTAGCAGCAGGTTCGCTTTCGTGTCTAGACATCCCAACCCGTGTGTTCGTCGGCGATGTGTAAAGGCAGTACAGTCATCATACGCTAAGCTCGTGAAAGCAGTCACTACCTGTCATTGTGTACACAATGCGTGACGGGCACAATTTAGTCATAAAAAGCTTCGGAATGTGCACAACACAAACTACTGACCCCTTGATACGAAATTGGCAATAAGTTAGTCATATTTACAGCAAAATTTCACTTTTCAGGCTGCCCGATTTACACATTTCGACTGTACACATTTCAGTTGTGCAGCAAATGAGTAGCAAACAAACAGTAGCAAGGTCGAGTGCATGGCCCATTGCAGTTTGACATGCAAATGTTTTGGGAGCTCAAAAGACTCGTGCCTTTGTCAATCAAGATTTCTACGGTCTGTTACGCTATTCACTCACCTGTGACGCAAGCGAGAAATTTGGAGGTCCGGGTGACATGTTCTTTTTCTTGCCACCAGAGCCAGCATTGCTTGCACCGCCGGCATTATTAGCAGCTGATGATTTCCGCTTTCGGCGTTTGCTTGGGGGCCGCTGGGTTTCTGAAAAATGCCATTCGAGAGTCACCCAATCCTTCTCGAAGGCGCCAACAGAGAACAGCAGAGCAGGGCAGTGAGCAGCCAAAGCAGCCCGAAACCAGCACACAATGAGGCAAGTGACAGTCACATGCATCCTAGCACCAACAACATTTCATCCAGCCACTCACAGGCAACAGAGTAGACAGGTGCCGAAAACAGAGCACACAGAGAAATGAAGGTGTAACAGAGCCTCAGGTACAAGCACTCTGGTTGACACGTGCAAACCAGAATCAACATGCAATCGGGTTGAGAAGTTGTGTGGAGTGCCAAACACGTCGAACATAAGGAAAGCAAAGGCCAAAACACAAAGAGGACAAACAGCTCGAAATGAGCAGAACAAAAATAATAATAACAAAAAAGAACGAAACAAAAAGTGCCATCACCAAAGAGGAAGGATTCAAGAGCTGAGCACAAGGCATCTTCTGCTGGCATGAAATGGACATTTTGATATTTTACTTGATGCTCTGCTGATGTAACAGCAGTGCGGCTTGAAACTATGCACCCCAGTGTGAAAGAAACTCAGCAGAAAATGGCAATAACCAGCGTGATTAAATATAATTTGCTCTAACATAATACTAAGTATCCCTTATCTACAGGCTACAAAGCAGCAAGTAGAGCTTCCCATGAAAAGTGAAATCACCGGATTAACTGACCTTTCAAATATTCTTATAAAAAGGCTGTGTAATGCTGCAGATGCACATATCTGCTTAAAAGAATACTGCATCCAGATGTTTATGCCTCAACTATATAGATTCCCTCTTGAATATCACCTCCCACTTCAATCCTTCATAACGCGAAGTAGCAGAAAAAAACCTATCCCCATGTAAAAAAATGTATGCCAGTATTATCTGATGCCTAGTGTTCACCTCCATGCTGTTAGTAGCCCAGGTAAAAATCTGTTAGGCTCTCACAGAAACAAGAGACTGGAATATTGACCCACAGTATGAAACCACATACCTATATCTTGAGCTGATTTTAGGTCATTAGGTGCTCCGCGGTGCGCGACACCTGGCAGAGTCAACCAATCAAGTTCATTAACAAGTTTGCTTCTCACCCTTCATCGCTTCAGCACTAAGCACACCTAAATTGACTACAGAGAATCTGCAGCATCTCAGCAATGCAGCTGAAAAACTATATTCTTCATCACAGTGTTATTAACTACATGTTTTTTGCCTTAGTCTACTAGCCTGAGCTACCTCCTCTTCAACTGAATCCTTCCAACTGAATAAAAACAAAATGAAGAACTATTATATGGATGCTAGAAGGGAACTAAAAAGACTGGTAACAATACAAAATATAAACAAAAGAAAGCTGAACAGAAAGTTCATTAAAATTAAGATCAAATGACCAAAACTGTGTCCTAAGCATGAGTCTATGCACAGAAGGAAGGGGGTTTCAGTGCGTGTGCAACACAGCTACCCTATGCAATTAAGAGTACATCAGAGCTTACCAGGTGGAGCAACCATCCTCTGCCACTTCTGGAAGAGCGTGGTCTTGAGGCAGTCCCGAGGGCTCAATGCGTAGGCTTTATGCCGCGACATCAGCTCTTGCATTGGCTCCAGGATGACACAAAGCTGCACAAAAATACCCGCTAGCCATCAGCGTAGCCATTTGCACCTGGGCAAGTGGTCAACAACTGTTACCACAAGCCTTAGCACAATAACAGTTTTCCAAGCTACTCAAATTTCCTAACACTGAAAGCTAACATGTTACTTGTGGGAAATAACAAACTACAGAAAGAAACACATGTCATGACAGCAAAGGGGAGCTCAGCTCTTTATGAGAATGTGAAATACCAATCAAATGAACTAATGATCTTATCAATACACAAAATTGTTACCAAATGTTTGCCAGTAACAGCTCCTAGCTTGCACACCAGACGAATGCAGCAAAAGCGACACAACCAAACACTGCCAAAACTTTTGCTCCCCAACAGCCATGGCCGTAAGATGCCTTTAATTATTCCAGATTTTGCAGGCACAGTTCTAAACGTAAACCTATTTCATTTAATTACAGAGCTCTCTGCTACATTCCCATGTTTCTGCTGGCATCTCAAAAGTCTTCACATACTGGGCCTAGTGGTTGCTGACTAGCATCACTCAAAAATACCCCGTGGCCATTAGTTAAGTGTGCGCGTGTGTGTGTGTGCGTGCGTGTGCGCTTTCACGGGTGTATGGGCAGATGCAGGCATCCATTATGCTGACAAAGAGGCATCCAATATGAAGACAGCAGCATTTGCTACCTTTTTCCAAGAAGCCCGGGAGGCTGCATGCTCCAAGCTTAGGCTCAAGAACAGACAAGCTGAAGAAGATGCTGACAAGAACAGCCATGTTGGAGAAGGCGTAAGTGTAGCAGGGGGCGGCAGAAAGTTATGCGGGCAGATGATATTAAGTTTGCAGGGATGTGGTGCCTTAATTTCCAGCAGCGCCATAACAAGTTCAATGTGCACGAGATTTCTCTCATCCTTCCTCAAGCTTCTGATAACAAAGAACACTTTCTACTACACACTGCTGATTTGCAAAAAGAAAAAAAAAGAACCTCTACAAGTCTGGTAGCAGACGGGCTCTATCACAATGGCTTATGTTGTTTCCGTTGCGTGCATGTGCGATTCTGTCCGAATCTGTGTGAACCTCACCAGACCTTCATCAAGGACAAATTAGACTATTACAACTACTGCACTGTCTACCACCGCTGAGCAAGAACAAAAAAAAAAAAGCAATGGCTAGCCCATCACAACTACAGCCAGAAAAATTTCAACACTGCAAATGTATCCAGCGAAAACACCATCAAACCAATTAATTTCGCACCGACTAATATGAGTAAATACAGCTAAGGGTTTAACTATGCTCTTTAGGACAGTACAGAAAACAAGAAGCCTTTTCACTGAGTGTGGTCACTGAAAACAATGCTAACAACACTGGCAGAGTTCAATAAGTCCATGAATTAAGTCTTAAATTATGTTCACACACCCTGAGATAGTTCAATGTTGAATTCGTCAGGCCCTGTCTTGTGATATTCTTTGACAGCTGCTCCAACATTCCAGGGTCTTGCTGCTGAGCCTGAAATAGCAACGTACAAACGAGCAATGTAATCCAAATGAAACTCAATGCACAAGCCAAGCAAAGAATTTAGCGATAACTTGTAAAAACAAATTTTACAAGCAGCTAATATTAAAATGGTTACCCCCTTGCAGAGAAGTACTAGCCTTCACAAAATGTTCAAAGGGGGTAGTGCAATACATTGAACCCCACAGTAACAAAAGCCTGGACACAAACTGCCAGACTCAAAAAATTCTGACATCCTTGGCAAGGGTTCATAATGTACAAAACCATTGGTTTCTCAGCACGAAATGTCTTCAGTACCAAACTGTGCACCCATGAAAAGGTCTAAAGCAGCTAGCTGTCTGCCAATTTCAATTCAAGTTAAAGCTTATAGTGTAACACTAAGAAATGCCTGCTACATGTATTTACTGCCAAAAGTACTGACAGAGTGGCAGGCCCAGCTGTCTACTTAACAGTGTAAAACCACCAGAAAATTCATGACTAAGACAATGTGCCTGCTATTAAAAATAAAAGAAATGCACAAAGGTGGTCTCTCTCTGCTGACACCCAAGTCCTTGTTACATGACACCTGGCACAGTTACCACACAGATACTGTTCACACTGTTCTTTATCATGGCAGCAGTAAGGTAAGCAATGAAATTGCTTCAAAATTGCTTTGAACAAAACTGAAAATGCAGGCTTTTTCCACCAAAGTCTAGTTCCACTTGGCCATACATATGAAACAATTAGTAGTGAAAAAGGCCAACCACTGCTACAAAAACTGGAAAAAACACCAACAAAACAGCACTACGAATCAGTGGGCACACTCATTGCTGATTTAGTTTTTCTTATAGAAAAACTTAGCTGAATTAGAACTTTGCTTACTTTGTGAAATTGAAAAAAAAAACAATGCAATACTGTATTTTCCAGACTGTAGACTGCGGACTACACATGTTTAAAAGCAGACATTTCATGTGGTGCGGACTATAGACGAATGAACGTTTTAAGATTGTTTGCCATATCTGAAGAAGGCTAGCATGGCTGTTGAAGTAAAAAAAAAACACGACACTACTGCGGCTGCGACATTTTGCCATGCTAAATCACATAATGAAATCAGCTCCGATATGGAATCAGCTTTAATAAACAAGCAAATGATGCTGGCAGTACTTAGAGTGGCTGCTTGTCAGTGCATGGATTTGCAAGCACATGCGAAAAACCTCGCTTAATAATGCCAGAGCTGTTGTACTCCTTGAAGAATGGCTGCAATGGCGACAAAAAAAATGAAGAACCTTCCCGACAGCATTCGAGCTGTAGTGGAGTATGTGCAAGAAGTAAAGTCGAACCAAGCAGGGGAGAGAGAATTTGATGTCGATGAAAAAAGTGCAAGAAGGTGGGCAGCTTCAATCAAAGATCTGAAGAAAATCTTTGCTGCTTCTCTGCAACATCAGCGGACAATCTAACGAACTTATTTTCACCTGAAGTTATCACCGTGGACTATGCATCATGTGCGGGTCTATCTAAGCAAAAACTTATTTTATGCCAAAATTCGCCCTTGTGCACGATACACAGGGTGCGGACCATAGCCCGCACCTAGACTATATGAATTCAGTTGTATCTGTTTTGTAACAGGAGGTGCCCCTGACACTAACTTCTATTTCCCATGTAACATGTATTTAATTGCAAATAAAACAAGCCTAAAAAAAGTATTGCACTCTCTTAATAAAAGCAAATAAAAGTAAGTGCCCAACAAAAAATTTGCACAAACCAGCAGTTTGTTCAGCCATTTTTCTGATTCATCTAGGCACATGCACACTTTTCCATCCCACTTCCATCCCACGTATTCTGGAACAGTGTGCACGTTGCTCTCATATAGCATGTTAAGTCAAAGAAACCAGATTTCAACTTTATATGGCTACAGCAAAACTGCTGCAAACTGCAGTATTCATTGAAGTGTTGAAGACAGTGCTTACTACTTAGTTATACAGCTGGCAGTTGCTACAGCCTTTAGGCATGCTAAGGTTTCAAAGCCTAACTGACCTGATGCCAATATAACTGATGCCATGACCTGATGCCATGGCCAATATAACTCCGACACTAACAGCACATTATTTGCAGAAAACTAACAGTAGATACAATTACTGCTGCAACAATACTTTTACAAGAAGCAAAGGAAAAAAACCCCCGTTAGGAGGCTGTCTGCATACTGTTAGGGAAAAATAACTGCAGATTACAAAAGCAAGCACAAAGATTGCAGTGTCCATTTGTGTTTATTATGAATATGCATTATTTGCACAACTATTTGAATTTCCAATTAGACGCCTGGTATCTGAACAAAATTGGCTGTAACAAGCATAATGATAGAACAAACTTGGATCCCCATGTGGTCCTTCAAAAATGCTACATCATGTTCTTCAGTAATCAAAGCTGCGAACTATCAATTATTCATATTTAGCATCCTTTTCATTGACCTTAGATCACTCCTTTTTCATGTTTTTGTGCACACACAAACTTCTGTAAGCCAATTTTCAACTTGAGCTGTATGCCCCACCAAGTGCCCTTTCTGTGCTTCAGCATTCACTAAAATCTTAGAAAAAATATGCACACAAACTTCTCGGCCAAGATATGCAGCAAGGCTTGGCAAGGTCGATTTTAGTGGAAAGACTACACTAAAAGTGTAGAATAAAAAATTTGAGCAACGTACCGCATATCTCACCTGGATGGCAATTAGGCTTCGTGGGACCAGTTCTCGATGTGTGCGTGTTGCAAAGTGCCAAGACTTGATTCGCATCAGATCATCGAAAGTGAATTCAAGGATGAGGCGGCCCTCTGTGCAAACCTGTCAAAAGGCAGAGTTGGGTCAGGAACTTCAAAAACAATGTGCACAATGCAACATTAATTCCCCCCCCCCCCCCCCCCCCAAAAGAAAGTGTTATGAAGGTTTCTGCATGGAAAAATAGCTATAAAAAACCAATATACACAAACTGCACTATATGGAATAAGTGAACAGATCCAACAAGTCTGAGAAAACGCTTCATATGCTGTCCACCACAAACAAGGGTACTCCGATAGTTAATAATGAAGTGCATGAGCAAACCAAAGTTCCACAAAGGCAGACAACAATTTTAGATGTTTATTCTTAGAGCAATACTCACAATGACAGCACTGTCTTTGGCAAGTTGCTCCTTCAAGGGATCTGCTGGGTACTGCCCTCCAAGCCCCTAAAGAAAAGAAACAAAGAACAAAGTAAGAAAATGCATCAAACCTAAAAGCAAACGCAACAGTCAAACAAGGCATTCAACGACCACACAAAAGTAAGCCAATAAGACCATACACTTCATTGAGCTACCTCTGCAGAAGAACCCCTTTACCAATGCCAAACTCCCCCTCATTCACTCTCTCTCTACTGTAAGCCTGCTGATTCCAGTAAACTTTAGCCAAACTGTATGCAAATACTTTGACAAAGTTTTGCTGCCCTTCCCCTCCTCCAAAAGGGCAGGAAGCAGGCAGCAAAGGTCCGCCCTTTAATCAATACCATGGGAGAGAGAGGGAGAGAACCCAGAAGCCAAAACATGTGGAGCTGTTGCCATGGCAACAGGATCAATACAGCCAGCTCGCCATGGCAACCCAATCAATTAAGGGTAGGTCTCCTCTCCTGTCTCCCTTCCCTCACCTAGAGCAGCCTCTTCTCCATCTGACCCCCACCTGAGCAACAGGTCACACAGCTGAACCACCTCCTCGCTCCCATTCAGAAAAGTCTGCACCAGCTCAAACAACCACTCTAAACAAGAGAATCGGCTGCACTACAAAAAATGGCATAATACCACAGTATGTATTTAAAGTAAGCACAGAAGATAGAGAGAAGGATGCCAAATGCTCCTTCATGCATATAGGTGCTCAAACAAGACGTTCCCACAAAGCATTAGGAGAGATGCCGTACATGATTAATAGAAGCTGCAGCTCAAGCAAAAAAATTGACATTAAAAAGACGGGAAATAAGCCATAACCAGCTACAGTGCAATAAGTATGCACTTGTTCTTCATACAAGGTTTTTCTCATACAATAACACACCTAACATTACAAGAAAATAGCATATGAAGATATACAATGTGCTATGTATTTGGTCTTAGCCCATTTAAAATAGAAATTTGAAAACTTTTGGATAAAACAGGGCGTTCGCTTGTGAACTATTGACAATGAAAGAAAACAAAGAATTGGCAACAAAAGATACCTTTACCTTAAGAAATATATAAATATGCAAAACATTGGGAATAAGTGCAGATTTGGAGAATTATCAGCATTTTTTTTTTTTTCAGCAGATTCTTCAAGCCAGCCAGCAGTTAAAGGTGCACTAAAGAGGAATATGAACTCATCTTTTCACAGTGGGAACTCTATCTGCACGTTCTGGGCATTCTTAGAAACTTCAAATTATTATCCTGTGCGGCCGATTGCCGTAATTAAATCGGATTAAGCGTCCTGGCTCCCGCCTTTTTTGAACTCAACGCGGTAGGTAGGCGGAGTCAACAAACGCGTGGAGTGCCTTTCAGCCAGCCCAGTGGCGGCTCTGCTTTCGCCTTTATTTTGTTTTTTGTTTCTGTGAATAAAGTTTCAGTCACAGACAATAAGCCGCAAATTAGGCCCACGGAATTAAAAATACGCGTGCACTCTTTGATTTACGTATCACTCCGCTGATGGCCGGCAAGCCACCACGTGACTGGCTGACACGTTGGTTGACTCTTACCTGCCACGTTCAGTTCAAAAAAAGGGCAGCAGCCAGGACGTTTAATCCGATTTAATTAGGGCAATTGACCGCACAGGACTATAATTCTAAGTTTCTAAGAATGCCCGGAACGTGTTGATAGAGTTCCCGTGGTTAAAAGATGAGTTCAGATTCTTCTTTAGTGCACCTCTAAGGACCGCAGCCAATATAAATTTACTTGCACCCCTTTGCTACTAACAATGCAACTCTTCTCTTCTCAAGGAAATGTGAAACAAAATGGTCTGCTCCAAATGACCCCTCCAACAACCATAAAGTCCCCACAGAAGCTGATTTTACAACGGCCATTAAAGCTGTCCGTAACAAAATTAGACTAAATTGCTACAGACAATTACAGCTGCCTCACAATGACAACATACTGAACAATCCGATCAATCTCTCCAGGGCATGAAGACAGTTTTTTGTTGTTTTTTTACCATGAGTTTCCTGCATAATGTACATTGCAGAACATCACCACATCAATTCCTTTCAATTCTGATGTTTACAAAAATAAAATAAATAAGTACGTCACAGCCAAGCTTTAAAATTTTGAACTTCTAACATCTTTCGTAATGCAATGACACGTATTCAGCTCAGAAACTGCTTAAGACCAGCGAAAACAAGTCTTCAGGGCTTCAATAAAGCCTGTTATGTCCATATTTACAAAAGTAGCAGTTGTTTAGGTATGCAGTTTTGGCACTTGCACTGAGGATTATGTACACTTTCAAAGCCACATCAACTTGAGAACTTCACAAGGCAAGAACATACCCACAAAATCAGGAAACAAAGAATGGTAAACTCAGAGGTGCATACTGTGTGCCTAACACAGGCACAGGAAATTTAGCAGATTAGCCTAGAAAGCCCACACAGAACACAACTTCTGTAAACTGTAGTAAAGCTACATCACTAAACTAAGCTATAGACCTTTCCAACCTGACTGCCGCCATATTGCTCGCTGGACTGCTTTTTTCACCGGGCGCTTCCAGTCGCTCCCTGGGCATCGCCCTATTGTTCACTTAGCTGCTGCACACCCCGGCCCCAGGTGCGGTGGATTGGTAGCGCCAGGTACAAAAAGCAGTCCAGCCAGCGATACGGTGCAATCGCGTTGAAAAAGTCTATAGTAGTGGGAAAAAATGCATACCTTTTTAGAGACTGCCATTTTTCTACATTGCTATGATCATTATAGAACAATTACAATGCAGCGTGCATGTCAAGAGTCATAAAAGTAGACAAGAGTGAGTAACTTCAAGCAGGAGAAGGGTGCAGTCAGGCAAGAGTGAGAACAGCCTGGTCAGGGCTGGATTCATCTTAGCCATGGATAAGTTACTGAATTTATTCAGCACATGCCAGATGCAGATATCACAGTAACATGTGAGTGGCAATGTTTATATCGCACTGCACACATCAAACAAAATATGCAACGCATAAGTCAAACACTAAAGCCAGATAGTGGTTGGGGGATGTCTCAGAATAAAATATCTTGGTTTGCATTTCTGATTTGTGATCATTTTTCGTGAGGACAAACTGCACCATTATCTAATGTTCATCAATCAATGTCTAATAAATATTTATGTTCATTGTTTGCATTACACTGTTCTGCACCATTCGTGTTGCCACTGTACTGTTAAACTCCTCACTGCAAATGAAGTCTTTCATATTAACAAGTTTTCTATGTACCACACATCGTACGAAGTTATCACCTGCCAAGATGCCTTCGTGTAAGACTTGCGACTTATTTGGTTACAGACTAGAAGTGTGCCAACTTCTTCCGTGAATACACCAGAGGTGTTCAGCAGTTTTGCCTCCTCGGCTCTAACTTTCTGTATTAAGTGACGGGGTAGAAAGATGTTTGTTGAAGTGAAAGTTTTGAATGTTCTCTTTGCCAGGACCACATCGCCTTTCAGTCCCCATCAGCAGTGATGCACCCTACAAACCACCGCAGAGAATGAAGGCAGCTGTTGACACCAGCAACACAGTGCATTGGAGACCTCTCTGTCTGACATAAACCATGTACTGTTCTGGTGTTCCTTCATATTGAGAAACAGCCAGAAGTCCAATGGTGCAAGGCCCACACTCTAGGGTAAATAAATCAGAACAGCCCTCCTTTCCTTTTAGACTGGTATGCAGAGACTACAACAGTAGTACAGGTGAGTGCATTTACCACTGGTGTAGCTGCACATCAAAAAGTGCCGTGCTCCAGGGACATCTTTCCATTACATCACATATTACAAAAGTTGAAGGCCAGGAGGCACAACTTATTGGACACCTCTCATATGTAGCTTTTCTGAACACCAGCAGATATCAGTTGGTAGCCAAACTGAAGAGTGGCATATACTGATAAAAAAAACTAATGCTGACCACAAGAAATCAGTAAACATTGATGTCTGGAATCCTATGTGATACCCCTGCAACATACTGGCTTCCAAACGGTACTGAAATGCCAATCGATCAACTTTTTGCAGTTAGCATCACCTTCCTCATGATAGTTTCTCGCTACAGAAGCCTGGGGACATCACAATTATCATGCAAAACAAAGCCTGCAAGTACTTCTTTCAAAGTGAAGTTATTACAGATTTTTTAAGTAATTTCTGATTGCCATTATGGTGCACACAAGTACCACATTTCCACCACAAGCCTGTACCATCAGTCAAGCACAATGAAGGGATGTGCACAAAATATAAGGTGGCGAGGGGAGAGCACATTACTACCGTATGTAGCTGGCACAGAGGTCACCTTTCAAGCTAGCCGCTCGCTCAGCATTCCTATAAATCTGCAGACAAGTTGACTAAACGTAAACTGAATGCCACAATTCTCTTTTATCACAAGATGTGGTGCCCTCTAGCGAGTGCCTGAGAATTCCTCTGCTACCCAGAAATCTGATTAAAAACAAACACATATGACCAATGCAGGCACAATCTGCTTTCATGAGGTGCGAACTGCGCATGCAAAGTCGCAGGTGTACACTTGCAGCTGCTTCCATCTAAAAATGCTGGCAGTTTAAATTCAACCACTCAAGCTAGGGAGAT
This sequence comes from Amblyomma americanum, assembly GCF_052857255.1. Lineage (NCBI taxonomy): Eukaryota > Metazoa > Arthropoda > Arachnida > Ixodida > Ixodidae > Amblyomma > Amblyomma americanum. The sequence continues at coordinate 109,296,950 of NC_135497.1, forward strand.
GACCGAGAAGGAGAGGTGCACAAGTGCAGAGTGGCCATGTAAAAAAGGGAAATTTCAAAAGGTTCTGACAAAATGATCGTGCAAAACAAACCTATTTTATTGGTACAAACCCCATGCTTCCTTGTTGCTTGACACCTGTATGCAGTTTGTGAACAGTCATCAAGCTCATGCAGTGCCACACAACAATGGAAGAGGAATATCTTATTAAGGAGGAATATGGGGATCAGATCGCAAAAATCGCGAAAAAAGACAGATTTTTGAAAAGCACACTTTTTGGTATCTACAACACTCTTTCTATGTTGTAATGAAATATTTCACCCAAAAACAAACTCTAAGCGGTCCAAGTAAATATATTTGTCAGCGTCTACACATAGATAAGTGTGTGCTAGTTTAGAACTTTCAGGCTTGTTTTCTCGAAAAGTTTGTCTCGAGCTTACCATCTTGCCCATGGAAAGCATAACACGGCAATGGGAGCACGGATTTTAATCCCATTTGCTTTGTTGTAATTGCTGAAATGTGCCTTATGTCAAGACAGTTCCAGATTTACCATTTAGGCTCGCCATTTTTTATTGCACAATAATTGGAGCATGATACGTTGTAAACATAAAAGAGAAGGTGCATACTGTGTTGTTTAGAAAAAGAGCAGAGAAATTTAAAAAGAAATTAAGAGAATCTTTATTTGACTTAGACCATACTTCTTAGTAACTATTAAAAGCATTTAAAGACCCATAACCCATTTTGCTGTCACGCTAGGCTTTCCACAAGCAAGCAACATGTGACCAACATATAAACAATGATAAAATAATTACTGAAGATATCACTGTGAAACTGCCTGTTACACTATTTCAAACCAGTCTGCCAAGTTTCACCACTCTAAGTCAAAAAATAAAGTTTGCTCCGATCCCCCCCCCCCCCTAACAAGAGGATAACATGAAGGAGCACTTCTGAAGAGAAAAAATAAACTAAGCAAATTTAATTTAACAAAACAATATGTTCATAACACCGATAAACCCCACCTAATACAGCTGTAGCTGAATGCCTACAATGAGAACGCAAGAAATGCATACTCATGCTCTGCTGCAAGCAAGAAGCCTGGAAACCATATAGTGTTATCTTGCAGCGCAGCGCCTAGTGTAAGGCCTGTGCAATGCGGAATCGCCGCTATGCTTTTCCTAGGCAGCGCGCAAAGGATGACACAGAGTGCACACCCAGCAGCGTGCACTGACCTATTTTTCAAGGCAGCACATTGGTGACACACTTTGAAGCAAATGTGGTATAGTGGGCCCTGCCGAGGGGTGCAAGTCGGAGGCAATTGATGCTCAAGAATTCCTGCCTGCCCCCACTCGGGCCTCCCCATGGAGGAAATTAGTTATAGCCTGTTCCCAGGACAAAGATCCCGGCACCATTCCTGCCTCACTTGCAAGTGCATTTGTTTTCTTGCTAGCATCACAGAAAGGCTGGTTAGACTGCTGCACCAAGGCATTAAATTGACAAGAAAAACAAAATCCGTAACATTCAGAACATGGTTCTGAAAAGAACTTGAGGTAATTTCTCTTCTACCAAGCTTGTAATTACACATAAAATGTTGTTTGAATTCATGTAAATATAGTACTTTGGTAAACATGTACGCTAGCAGCCTGAATAAACCATCCTGACCCTACTTGGCCACCATGGTCAAAGAGGAAGACTTCATATAACTCATTTGTGTTGGGTGCCCTCATAGCTCAGCTGCTTGTCACACAAAACACCGATGTAGTCCTTCCATGACCCCTATTTAGCTCCACACCAAGCAACTGAAGAGGCGATGTACACAGCTAAAAGTCAGCCGGTAGCCGACATTTAAGCCAAATGCAAAAGAAAGCATGAATAGTCGCATTGACAAAGTGTACAGAAAAAGTTTGGTCAATGGGTGCAGCTGTCCTGGAAATCCTTAGCAGTTTAAGGAAAAGCATCATTCAACTGCACTAGCTTCCCAAGCTTGTGATGACCATGCAAGCTTACACAATGCTTTTGCTGCCACCACAGTGGCTGTATAGTCTTGGGCATCGAGTACAGTAATGACAATACTGCTGCCATATGTCCCATGATGGCTGTAAGGAGGCATTGCCACAGTGCTGTAAATAGCCAGCTCTGCATATGCAGTTTTATTTACACCTCCCAGTGTCTTCAGTCTATTTACCAAAGCAAAAAAATCCATTAATGTGGACCCTTAATACATTGGACCATTACAAGAAGTATAACCCACCCAAAGTCATGCATGCATCAGGCTGAAATGCTACAGGCCAGACAAACCATAGGGAGGCCGCCTGTGGCTGTCTGAAGCACTTCAATCTGATTCAAAAGAAACACAACCATGTATAAAATGTAGTTTGCATACATCTGGTGAGTTAAAATCCCCAGAAGCTGTCTCCAATCACAAATTAAAGCAGTCAAAATGCACAGTTTCTTAGGATAAGATTCCAACTTTAATTCCGAGCAGAAAAATCCCTGTTGCTACTGCTCCTACAATAATAAGAAAACTTCTAACACAGAAATATCTTTAGCATGTCAACAAGGCCTAGTAACTTTCTGGAAGAGGGGATATAATGGCAGCGTGAAATACTAAGTGTGTTTCCAGTATATATTCATTTTACCAATTATTAGAATCATGCTGAAAAACTCAAACCAAATATAGCTTCTCCATGCACTACAGAGGGCCTAGCGCTTTTACTGCAGATTCATTGCTAATTTTGCAGAGTGCCTGTTTCAAATCCCCATAATTTTCCTAAAACATCATCCCCGCTTCTTACACATTATAGCACACAGGTGGCTATTACTGGTCAGATTCCCCCAGAATCATGAATGCCAGGTGCAATGGGAACAGACCACAAAAGGAGGTTGACCAAATGTGGCAACACCTGCCTAAATCAGTAGTTGTAACTGGTTTACATGCATGAGAGGAAAAAGAAAACACAAAGCACAGCAAGTCGCCTGTCGCTACACAGACAACAACAGGCACTTCACAATGTCGTGGTAGAAACACAGCTCCCAGAGTAGAAGGAATGACAAGATGGGCTCAGAAAACTCACAGGCCCCAAGGGAAACTTGCGATTGCCGTTAACTCTACTACCACCAATCATCTTTAAAATAGTGATGCAGCAAGACAATCCACAAGTGACGACTCACAGTACCTAATGACCCTATTTTTCAGCTTTTGCAAAAGGTTTTTCAGTACCACATTAATGCTAATTGCAAAATGTCACACGATTCAAGGTGGGCAGGCATTTGATGAGAAATGTTTTGCTATGCTGGAAATGCACATAGCATCCACACACAGCATGACCTGTGAACAGTGCTACTTATGTGCAGAGTTGAGCAAACTGTCCACTACAGCATTTTTAAAGCGGCAGTTCTTACCTGCAGCAGCAGGGTCTTCATACATGGCGCACAAAATTAAAGGGGTACAGGCACAAAATTACAAAGGTCATCGACGAAGGATACAATCTGTTTCGTTCAGCGAATAAGGGCATCACCCAGCAAGTTCCAATCACAGGCACTGAGTAAAACGTTGCATAACTTGATTCCGAGTACTGGTTTCAGGATTTCCATCCAGATGGAAATCAACATGTTGCTTACGAGTCAAAAAATGATCAAATGGAACCTGACAGGCTGCTTGCCAGTATGCGACATCACGCAGGAGGTGCACGCTGGCACTGAACAAAACAGATGGTAAAAACAATCGCTCGTATTTAATTAAATACACCGAGCTCCTCCTTTCAGATTTCAATTTCGTGATTACTGTGCATGTAGAGATTTTTCAAGGCAAAAACACCGACACAAAACACCACTGCAACCACGTTAACACCTCGAGATTGAAGACATTCAGAAATCACTTGACAAAAGGATATGCAACGAACACTGACACGCCAGCAGCCTTGAAATAAGAAAACAGCCAATCAGGATGGCCTAGGTGTGCCACACAGCCAACTAGTCCGCAAAAAAAGTGATCTCCCGTGAATTGTACATGAACATGCACTTAAAGGGAAAAGTCTGCATTTATGGTGTTGATAAATATGACATGCCAATCAATCAAAAAGAAGTTACACACTTTGCATCTTTGAGAAATCAAAATAAGCTGCCACATATACCACATGCTTACTAATAGGTACCTGCATACCAACGACTGGAATACAGTGCTCCTTCACTTGATTTCCTTGACTATAAACGCTCGTGTGAACATATAAACATGTCACGACATTAGCAAGCTCACAAAACATTCCCGAGTCCGCCATTCTAAGCGAGCTCTCACTCAATGCATCAAATTCTGACTTTCGGAGAAAGCTCATTCTGATAAGAGAGTGAAGCCGTTCTTCAAAAATGTGATGCCCAATCTGTGACAGAACCTGCCTGCCTCAGCATTTGGCACCACCTGAACAGAATACCTTTCAGGATCCAAGCATCAAACAAACAGTCAAGGAGTACCAGAACATGCAATTGCAACTTCAAGTACAGCAAACGAGCGGTTGCAATCTTGCATTTCCTTAAGACATTTGGGTAGGCTAGTTGGTTATGAAGCATCATGAAACGCTGTGTTTGCCTCGTTCTTCATCCTTCTGTGTGTGTTTCTCAGACTGGGCAGTTCACTACATGATGCTTGCATTTCAGCCACAGCGCTCTTTGTTGAAGAAGTAATACAAAGGCCTTTCTTTTGTGACAGTACTCCAGGGTTTCCATTTTAAAGTATCTTAAATATTTTTTGCAGGGAAATGTTTGTTTGACAACTCTAAGCTAGCAAAAACACATTTCAATTAAGGGTGATCCAAAATAATTGGATCTTAAACTCACCAGTGTCACATCTTTAGTACTGCTCATAACAGCCTAGAAGTACAATCTGATACGTTATCTTCACACATTTGCAGCTTATCACATCATCAGCAACCAGCCCAGAACACAGTAATTGTGGGCCTTGAATGACAAGCATGTACAAAATGCTCGGAGAGAAGCAAGACAGGCGTTCCAAAAGAGAAACAAAACTGTAAGCAAGAAGTTCGCACGTTACACTATTTTTACACTTCATCAAACACACACAAAATCTACCAGGCAGTGCACTATATTTGTTAGGATATGATAAAATGTAAAAACTCTACAAGCACAAAATTACATAATGAACCACTAACAAGCACGCTGCATAAAATGACGGTTCACCAGAAACTACCTAGTACTGCTTCAATACCCGCCTTATGCAACTTTATGCCCACACACATTCTATGCCGAAGACCTGTCATAAATAATAATCAACTGGCCACAACACTGTGGTATTCATGCTACTAAAACAGCGCTAAATGAAAAACACTGATGCATCTGCCACTCTAATGAGAGCTGGTTCCTTGCATTACCACGACCAATGCAAACACAGTCACAGCAAAGCCAATTTTTTTAATCAATGCAATCAATGAATGAAAGAAAGCCAAGCAGGACAAAATTTAGGTGCCTTACCAGGAATGAATTCTTTTCTTTCAGATTACACAACAGCTTCTCTTACCACCTCACCATCCTCTCAAACTGCTCTTTTCAAATGTGCTATCATAATCTTTAATCAAAGCAGCGTTAAGCTTTCAAAATGTCATGCTTACATCTGGTTAGTCCGCAGATGGCATACCATGGCAATCGCTATAAGACCACACAGTTCACTATTGCAGAAAATGACTGCGGTGAAACCACACCATGATTATGACTTACCATCTGTTGCAAAAGTGTGGAGGTACCCTTGATCAAAGAGGCAGTTCACACTTTTCTTAGTGAATTCACATGTTAATTTGATGGTGGAAGCTCAAAAAGCAATAACAGAACTTCTCACCAGCAAGTTTAACCTTAAATCCAGTAAGTCGACAACATTGGCTGGAAGGCCTCCTTTGAGAGGGCATTTGCCACTGTGTTTTTGAGTTGTATCTGAATTTGTATTTTATAGCTAACAGTGCCGTCACATGCATACAATAAAGGCCTGGGCATTAGGCACCAGAAAAATGCACTGCAAAAGATGCAAGCACAAGTCACAGCAAAATGAAAAAGCAATAATGCTTACAAAGGTCAACCAAATGTATCCGAGAAAAAGGCTCACTCACAATTAGTTGCCAGAGTTAGACATGTTATTATAAGACTTCAGCTCATAGTGATTTCTCCATGCATAACTCTGGCATCGATGGTGCAACTAGGAATGAATACCATAGCACGTAGTTTCACCATGAGGCTTCACAGTACATGCACCAAATGCACAAATGAAATACAAACAGCAGAGCACGTGGCCAATGTTTGCTCACACCCCTGCCCCCAATGATGAACTGCAGGCTTGCCCGGCCGAAATAACGGCAGTAAAATGTTGACTCCACTCCGACATGTCAAGCTGTTGCTTGTTTGGCTGCCTGTCTTCCTAAGCGCTACATTGTATTCACAATCACAGAGAAAAGAACAATGCTTGTGAATACTTCTTCGTGTTCCACAGTGATGTCCAATGGAAAAGAAAAGCTGTGTAGGTCAGGAAGCTGGGCGCTAGTTCACAGACTGGCCAGGCAAGAAGACAAAGCCACCACTGGTGTAACTGCATGGCTTACGTGGCAATGGTGTATTTGATGTATGGGGAAATTGCTGAGCAAGCTCAGTGGTTGTAGTGCTCTGCCAAGCATGAGTTCACAAGTGCAATCCCAAAGCCAAATTTTGATGGAGTGCGAAAAGCCTGTGTAGAAGATTTATATGCACATAAGATATCCCGAGTTTATGTGGAGCCCTTCACTAATCCACATCTCACTACTACACATCTCACAGCTCAGGTGTAGCCTTCCCACTAAAAAACAACATCTCAATGTATTGTTGCACCTGTGGTGAAATTTCTAGCTGATGACTGGTAAGGCCACATGCAATGCCATCAACTGTGCACTCCACTCTTTGATTTAAACTTTTGTAACAACAGTACACGACTTGTGAAAGCTCCCGCAGCTTACTAAATCAGCCACCTCAAAACAGACCCACAAGGCATTACAGAATAAATGGAGGTACAAAAGAGGGTGAACTGCATGTGCCGTAGGAAGTCCACTGATTGTGACAAAAACAATGGCAAATTTGTATCAAAGCACACACTGTGCTAAGACACTGCACCACTGTTTATGTCAACAATTATGAACATGCTCCTTCCTAAATGTGAAGTGTGGTTTGCAATGTGGCCCCCAACAGATCAATAACTGGTTAAGACAAGTTTCTTGTGTTGCTGTAATGCACCCACCACCCTAATACCAAGACTCACCTTGCTGTATGGAGGCTTCCCATGGTGTGTCACCATGGTGCACTGGTCACAGTCCAGTGTGATGGTAGTGTTGTGAAATGACTCTTTGGGGTGCTTCAGGTTGAAGTACAGGTCCGTTACGCCGCCTTCAAATATGCTTCGGAAGTAGCGTGGAATTAGGGTCCGCCCAATAGCTGCAGTAGATGACAAAACTCAATAAGATATGAAACATCAAGAACAATGTAACATTGATTCAATGATGGAATGCGAGATTAAGTTGCACAACATTAATGAGTACTGACTACAAGATCAAAATGGCCACACTAACAACTATAACCAACAGCATCAACACTCATGCTGCTCCATACAGAGGAGCATGTTAGCTGCAGGTAGTTATAGCCTTGCAACATAATGTTAGCTCCCTAACTCAAATAAGACATGATGTCCAAGTTGGACTAGTCGGTTCATAGGATCAGCAATTACAAACTGTTGCAAACTGCCAGCACAATGATCCACCCCATTTGAGCACTGAACTGAGGACAGGGTTTTCTTTCTTATGATACAACAAGGCTGGCACTGGCAACACTTCATTGTGCACTATTCTCAACTAAAGCTGCACCCTGAAACAAGCCTATGAACTGGTTTTTGGCTCCTTCGGCCTCCACGCACTTTACATAAGTCTTTACCATTCCTCGTAAAAACTTACCACGTTTGACTGCCTCATGCCTGCTGTCTTCCCTGTGAGTTTCAGTGCTTAACTTTAAAACTTCACACTGGACACTGATGCCATCACATGAAAGCACAGTCCACATGCAATCAACTACTGCTGCCACCTGTTGCACACATGATGCTTTAAACTTATTGCTCATCCAAGGTTTATGGGGGTTTGACGTCCCAAAGCGACTCAGGCTATGAGAGACGCCGTAGTGAAGGGCTCTGGAAATTTTGACCCCCTGGGGTTCTTTAACGTGCACTGAGATCGCACAGTACACGGGCCTCTCAAATTTCGCCTCCATCGAAATTCGACCGCCGTGGCCGGGATCGAACCCGCATCTTTCAGGCCAGCAGCCCAGCGCCATAACCACTCAGACATCGTGGGGGCCTGCTCATCCAAGGATAAGCTCTGATGCTATTCCACAAAGACTGTGGAGATTCAAAGGCAGATATAAAAGCAAGCTCTGTACATCGTGGCAGAACACTCGCTGAAATGCAGTATTTCCTTGAACAGGCATGCAGTCAAATGAACCAAGGTCCAAAGCTGTATTAAGAAGGAAAATTCAAACTACTTGGGGTGTTAGCACAAGCAAAGCTAAAGCTGTCTATGGGCAGCTTTACTTTTAAAGCTCCCCTCCATCAGCAAATGTGCCAGACGGTGAAAAACTGATTTTAATTTGAAAAAGCGACTGCACCAGAATGTATGCATTAGAAGTATGTGCCCATAAATCTAGTCAGCATGGAAGGTTTCATTCCCCAATTCTAAAGCTTGTTGCAATCAAATGCTGCATACTATCCACATGTAACTGAAGAAATAAGAGATGTGCATTTCGCCCTAAACAGTAGTAAGCTTCCTCCCTTGGAAAAATACATAAGCTCTGGGCAGTGCTAGGAAATTAAATGGAAGTCAAAGACCTTCAACAAGGCTTTTATGAAGGAGAAGACTGAACACACCTGACGATATTCACGACGCAGAAAGGGGTGGGCAGTGTTGCTCACATACACTCAGAATACCCGCCAAGACCATACTAGCTAGCACCTGACATTTAACAGACCCAGTGTTGCCCATTTACTTGTTCAATACACTGGACTCAAGTCAGCCTTGGCATTTAACTCGCTTCGGCCTGCTACTCATTCAGATGTAGGTATTCCATTCAGAGGATTTGATTTGCGGTGCACCAGCAGAATCGGCGGATTTGCAAATGGAAAGTTGAGTTAAGAGACCATCTTGCAGACACACTGCCGGTTTCTTATTTTTAAAACAGCTTTCTTTGCCACCAATTATACTCATTTGTGTTTCTGGTGTTAACCGCACAAGACATCAGGTAACATTCCCGTGGCTCACTGGCAGCTGAGCCACTTGACGATTACAGTTGGTAGTATTACCAACTGATATTCGCTGTGGACATGGTTTCACTCACTGTAACGCTTTGGCCCATCCTCCAGGAAGAATGTGAGCGTCAAGGTGGCGTCGTCTTCGAAGAACTCCGTTGCAAACGCGTCCCACCACAAGTTGTCGCTTTCCTGCAGCAGAACAAGCGGAACGTAGAAAGCAAAACAACTGAATGTAGTAGCTCCGCGTTAGAGGCCCAAGCTACTCAGCCGGTTTAGCCAGTAAAGTGATTAAATTAAGGCTCCCGAAAAATGCGTCTCCCAAAGCAGCGCGGATTATTACGAAATGGTGGAAAACCAGAAACGCATACAGCTAGCCAACGCTGCACGCGAGATCCTTTTCGACACCGTGGTTTCCACGCTCAAAAATAAGCCTACGATCTCCGGCGTTAACACATCATATACGACCGAAACCAGCGTACGCACGGACACATGAGAGGCGGAAACAAAAGGCGCCATTCTGCCCTACTACAATGTTGAAAGAAACAGTACACTTACTTCCGTCCTTTGTTGCAACCGCTTGTTCATCTCGTATATTCTGTAGTCCGGCTGGCCGAAGTACGGCGTGTGTCTTCTGAAATAGGACGAAAACGGCGATGAATAAAATGGGTCTGCCGGCGGACCGCCGGGCATGCTTTGTCCGAACATCGACTTCATTGGAGGGCTTGGCTGGTGAACAAGAAGGTTCAAAACGCAGCACACTACACTAATGGAACCATGTAACGTTCAGGAGTTCATGATTGTGCATCAGTTTCTAGGTCTTCTCTTGCGGAGCACAGGTATACGCAGTTTTCTAGACGCAACACGGTCACCTGCGACGGACGGCATCTCAGTCAGTACGCGATGACGCGTCGGGGGAAAAAAAATACACGTGGCGAAGACGAACTCAGTAGCTGTAGTGAGGAACGCGGAAAATCTACTAGCGCTGCCGCTATATTGTGCGATGCTGTGCCGCTCAATCAACACGGGTATTCCAGCTGGCACGCACGTAGACCGAGAACGAGCAGACACGAAACATGCCGCATCCGTGTAGTCCGCTCGCCGGTTAGGCTTAGAGTCAACATCGTTTCATAAACACTGCGTTGCTGCGACGTCGAACACTCCCGTGTGCCACCACTTTTCTATAGGCTTGCTGCGTCAACAGTGCGCACAATTCAAAACGCCTTCTTCACGACCGCAACAGGCCGCGGGCGCCCCGCAGCATCGAGGCAGCAGGCAAACGCGGCGCGGAGCGCCGCCACCAATTCTACAAATGGCTCGCCCCGAGAGCGTTGTCCAAGCGACGCGATGCTCGCCGGTTTGTGGAGCGTGCATTGTACTGGTACGGCGTGACCTTGCTCGGGTCCAGGGTCGTACCATTTTGGCTGGCGGGGGTGGCTCTCCGAAAGGGGAGCAGCGCGCGCGCGCGCGCGAGCGCTCCCGACGCGCCGCCGCTCGCGCCTGCTGCGGCGGCCGGCGAGCGCGGCGAGCGCGGTTCGACCGACCGCGAGCGCGCGCGCGCCGCGTATCCGCCTCGTCGTTTCATCACTGTCAGCGCGGCACACTGCGTTGACGCGGAGAGATGCAGTAAACTGTCTACTGCCGAAAATAAGGCGAGGTTAAGCATACCTCGACTAGGCCGCGGGAAAGCTGCTGGATACATATGATCGAAGAGGCTTGGCAACATATTCAAGGTGCTAGGAGGCACACTCCGACTCCCCAAACTCTTGTCGACGAGCAAACAGTTGGTTTCCGCAGGCAGCGCCTGCAGCCAAGTCTCGTGTATTGATAAGCTTTAATCAGTATCTTTTCTATACAGACAGCCTCGGAGGAAAATGTGGCTCAGAATGTGTTACTGCTAGAATTGCTTTGGCATGACTCAATGCATTTCACATTCCCAAATAACTGCCTCGGAGAAGTCTAACGACCCATATTTTTCGACACCGGTCTATTCCTCGTTCCTCCAAGCCGACGGGAGTTCTAAGAAAAGCTGCGTACTTACCTGCTATACCGCAATTATAAATGATTTGGTTTTATTCTGCAGTATTCACGATCTTATTCCTGAGAAAGTGCATTCATCGAAAGCTACTATTCTGTCGGGCTTGGTTTGATCCAAAGCGTCAAAAAATTGAAAAGAACAATATTCCTTATTCCTAGCTAATCTAAACAGCACAGTGCCTTTCATATTGTCAATGAGCTGTAGCACAGTGACAATATAAATTGCCACTAAATGAATAGAAAACTCTAATGAATGCTCACCTAACTGCCTTCGAGCAAAACGTGATCTATATGTATATAAGACAGAAATGCCTCAGCTGCATTTATCTTTGCACATATAAATACTCGTTGAATCGTCTCCTAAAGTAGGATGCTTCCAGTATGACGTTGCAGTTGTTGTTGTCCTCTGTTCGAGTGGCACATACCCACAGCGGGGGATTGGCCAGGGTGCCTTGTAAAGTCACAAAATTGTGAAAGATTGACTCATTTAAGGTAGCCGAGGTTAAATTAAATATATATCAGGCAAATGTTCTAAGATTTGAACGGTTATCTTAAAATCTACTTGTAATACAATGACTTTTCTTTATTACAGCTCTAGTATTTAAAACTATTTGTAATATCTACTGTCAGCCCAAGGGCCGACAGTAAAGCGCATTTCGGCTTCCAGCGCGAATACGCTGCAAACAAAAACTGCCTGACAACATGGTTGCCCTTGATACCGTTTCTAGCGCCGGTACATTTCAATTAAACACAAAACAGGACTGAATGAGGTTACCTATAATACTGCGCGCATCAGTAACACGCACTGTAAAAGTAAACGAAACGCTTAGCTCTCTGCAATCTATAAGCTGCCTGAATGAGTAACAATTTCTGCTAAAAGTTAAGTGACGGCCAATGGACTCTTCCATTTGGTCCAAAAAAAAAAAAGGGGGGGGGGGGTATCTATTTATCACGCGGTAGGAAGTTCACTTTCATTGAAAAAAAAATACTGGAGCGTGTGTGTTCTTGCTAGCACTGCACAAAACTGTTCAAAGCGGACCCAACGTGCTTTCATTTTTGTGCATGTCGCTGGGTGTCGAAGTTAGTTATTTTCGTTCTTCAAGTGAAGAAATTTACAGAGCTAATATTCGCTGCTGTGAAGGTTGCTGGGGGCTTAGCTTGCCCATTCAGATAAGCCAGTGCGTGTTGATTTGTACTTTGAGTATGATAATAATAATGAAGAGGAGGATTATAATCACAAATGGCCACGAGGAAAAGAAGCGCAATCGACAACACCGCATAAATGAGGACTGCGGCGGTAACGAACGTTTTCATGATGAATGGAGTTTTCCTCGCTGTTTTCCCGGGTGGCCTCTCGCAGTACACTGGAGTTCGCATATTATGCGGGCGTTTACGGTGATGCACGCTTAAACGTGCTAATAAATAAAATTAAGTTGAACCTGCTGAGTGTCGCGCTGAATGATCTGGATGAGTGGCGCAGGAAAAAAAAACTGTTTTCCGGTGTTGAGGTTCGCGTCAAGACTTCTGCGATGAGGAGGAAGCTGCCATTGTATATGAAGGCGACAATGTAGCAGGCGGTGGGCAGGGCTTCACCTCAGTGATAAAACGGGCTGGGGCATGAGCGCATAGCTCCCTTCGCAAAAAGCTTAAACATGAGCTCGGGAGTGCAGGAGACGCCTTATTCGGGTCTAATATTAAGTGCCCAGGACGTCCAAATAGATGGGATAGCTTGTTGCGAGTCTGCAAGACAAAAAAAAAAGAAGAAGAAAGAAGCCAATCTTGCCGCTGTCTTGACTTAACCCCAGCGGCGCAAGCTGCGTCCCGGGAATGCGCCCTCGTCACTTTGGACCACAACATGGTAAACACCTGACCGATGCCTGTAATCAAGGTGTCACACCACAACTACTACCCCAGCTCACAAGCTATTAATTTTCCACAGAGCATTTATAAAGCATTGCTTATATAGCTAGGCCCCGGCGTTTTCAGCGTTCCTTTTTTTCTGTTATCCGGGAAGAGGAAGGGGAGAATTCAAGGCTGATATTGGAGAGACAGTGGGTACTACTCTCAACAACTACGAAGTTCAGGGTTTTCCAGTTCATATTTTCAACGGATACAATTAGAAATGGACACAACTGATCGAGCTGATTTTGCAGGGTTTGTGTGTATGTGTGTGTATGTGCGTGCGTGCGTGAATGTGTTAGTGTGTGTGAATGTGTTAGTGCGCGGGTTTGCGTGAGTGAGTGTGTGTGCATGCGCGAGTGTGTGACTGTGTTAGTGCGCGTGTGAGTGTGTGTGCGAGTGTGAATGTGTGTGTATGTGTGAATGTGTGCGTCAGTGTGCGTGTGTGAGTGTGAATGTGTGAGCGTGTGTGAGAGCGTACGAGTGAGAGTGTGCGAGCGAGAGTGTGCAAGTGTGCGAGTGTAGTCGTGTGCGAGTGTGAATGTGCGATTGAGAATGCGTGAGTGTGTGCGCGTGCATTCAGGAAAGCCGCTTTTCAAAGAATGCGCCAAGGACCCGCACCAGTGGCTCAGTGGCAACGGCGCTCGGCTCCTGACCTCCATGGTCGAGGAATCTAATCATAACCGCGGGGGCCGCACTTTCTGGCGGAAGCGAAATACAAAAGGAAAAGAAAAATTAATGTGGATTAGCTCAGCTAATCCAGGATATACAAAGTGAAAGATGTCGGCGTTCACTGTGTTCATTGGCTTCGGCGTTCACAATGTTCTAGACGGCGATGGCTTTGAGCAAAGCAAGGGCGCATAACTGGCTCCCTGGATATGCAGACGCCTCATTCGTGCTTTGATACATGTGGCAATGGTGAGAGAGAGAGATGTGGCCTGAATGCATTAGCGCTGACAGCGTTGTGGCTGACATGCGGCACTGCAGCAATAGCTAGGCCGCAGGCAGCGTTCATTTGGTGATCAATCTCTCGCGATCAACCATGCGCATTTCCTTTCGTGAAAATGAACGGCCTTTGCAAAGTTGTCACCGCCAATGACCTCTGCGAACGCCGTCGGCTCACTTGTTTTGTTTGGTTTTTGAGGATAGGACATGGCACAGTAACCATCTCACATATCTCGGTGGACACGCTAACCGCGGCCGTAAAGGAAGGGATAGAAGAAGGGAGGGTAAGAAAAAAGAGAAAACTGGAAATTTAAAGTTGGATTCTGAGGAAAGGCGCTACGCTGCGCAGCGGCGGAACGCCTGTGGCTCGGTGCTACTATAGTGGCGCATGCGCAGTAGTGACTAGGCAGCGAGAGAGAGAAATATCCGCGGCGAGGCGCGCGTTGTGACGTCATGTGCCTCCTCGGAGTACCGCCACGGCGTAATCGCAAGCTCGCGGCCAGTAAAGCTTTCGCTTTAAAACGCCTGTGTACTGAGCGATGTCAGTGAACGTTAAAGAACCCCAGATCGTAAAAGTTGTCAAAACTATTCCTCAGTCCTCCACTACAGCGCCTCTTTCACTTCCCTTCTCCATCCCTTCCCTAACAGCGCGGTTGAGGTATCCACCGAGAGTGAGATAGGTATTGCGCCTACTTCTTTTCCTCAAAATCAATTTATTCATACTCTCGGGGGGGGGGGGGGGGGGGGTCAGGATCCTTTAATATTAGCCATTCAGGAAAGCATAAAACCACCCTGGCGTGGTGATGAGAACCTTATTCGCCGTTAACGCTGCACAGGCCTACTGTAACGGCTTCTGGAAATTTTAAGCGATGCAGTTCACAGGCTGTTTTCACGAACGAAGCAATGCTCTCCTACCTCCGTTTTCTTTCTTTTTAGGAGCGTTCGCTCTTACTACTTACATTTGCTTGCTTGTTTCGCGTCCGTTTCTCCGTCCGCTCTCAGATTTCGAGATGGCGGATTCGGCCCTGTACTGGCGTTCCGCTATATATATATATATATATATATATATATATATATATATATATATATATATATATATATATATATATATATATATATATATATATGTGTGTGTGTGTGTCAGTTAAAAAGAAAAAAAAGGCGGGAGCCGGGACATTTAATCCGATTTAATAGGGAAATCGGCCGCACAGGATAATAACTCGAAGTTTCTAAGAATGCTCGAAGCGTGTAGATCGAGTTCCTGCGGTAAAAAGACGATTTCAGATTCCTCTTTAGTGCACCTTTAAGTGTTGGAAAAAAAAAGTGAACCCGAAACTTTCTTAAAGTCATGCTGCTGTGGTTACTAAAAATCGCCAGACTACGCAGCAGACCTATGAACTATTAATCTACATTAAAAACCAGCAAGCTTCCCACAGACCCTATATGGCAGCATAAAAAGCACCTACAGCAGCAGCGCCAGCGGATCATGAGCCGTATATGTTCCAACTCGCCTAGCACATCAGAACGGTGCGTGATTAGGCGACGACTTGAAGACTGTACCGTCGGCTGGCGTGATTGGCCAGCGTACGGCCGCAGGCCAGTCACGAAGCGTTCTCACGTGAACTCGACTTCTCTCTCATTCGCCGGCGCCGGCTCTACATGCAGGATTGTTCAAGCAATATGAAACACTTCGAGCTCCAAACCAAATTTATTTTTACTGCTGTATGCAAAACTTAAAAAAAAATAGTACGAATTAGTCGCACTAGCAGTTCGGTTTTCCCTTCGGTTCCTGTGTTCAGATACAGTGTTCCCGAATGACAGTTGTTCGGATAGCGATAATGGGTTAAGGTTCATATATGCGCAATTGGTCATTATCTCCATTCATAGATCCTTTGGAGTCTTCCTACCATTCCTGGCGCAGTGCATGGTGCAGCCACTGCTCTTCTATGGCATGTGCTACCATCGGTGGTACTTGGGTTGCTTGGGTTAGGGTGCGACCCGCAGGTTGCTCTTCCCAAACAGCTTCTTACGATTAAATGAGCTGCCGCCTGACACGGTGGGCAACCTGCCCAGGTTTCCCACCGCCGCGTGGGCAGGTGAGCACCCTGCCGCAAAACCGGCTTCAGACAAACAGACAGACAAGCAAACAACGGCTAAATGTGGGGGAATGGGCACTACAAGTGCTAGCGCACTAAAAATACATTATTGTGGATAACATCGACAGCGGAAAAACTACTTGAAAACAAAAGTGCGCCTGTTACTCATACTCGGGGGAAAATCATTGGTGGAAAATAGAGAAAATCAACTTCATGTCGCTGCACTGCACGGCATTGGTGAGAATGGGAATGTGTTGGATGAGAGGAGGACATGGACTTTTCGTTCAAATATTGTCGTGTTATGATTCGTGCTGTTTTTTTTTTTTCTCCAACATGCGGCTTTCCAGGCGCTCAAAACTTTCTTTTTTTTTTTGCGCTGCCCTCCGTGTATGCATGCAGAAAACAAAGTAACAACTACGCGGGATGGCTGTTATGCAAAACTCGCAAAAGCACTGCGTGTATGTGTATTTCCGTTCTTTTTTTTTCTTAGCAGCCACTTACGAGAGCCTGAGTGACAAGAAGGTCAGTGCACTAAGCCCACGACGCATGCTCATACTTCAATATGTAGCGATTTAGAAAAAACAGCTCAGGATTCGTCTTCACAGGCACGTAAAAGAACGTATGCCGCAACACTGGGCGCTTTAATCGATAGAGAGAGAGAGAGATGTCAAACAGTTAATGAAATCCCTCCGCGCCTGAATAACCCGTTGACAATCGCAGCGATAGCCATATTTCGGACGTGGACCACAATTGCGAAGGCCATTAGTAGAGGAGTACTAGCGCGAAGTGCCCAGTGGCCGAAGGTACTTATTGTGAAACGCGCCGCAATGGGGAGCACCGTATCAATTAGCGTCAGTCGGATCGGGACATCTCGAAAGCTAACACGGCGACGGGGGAAACGTTCCCGCCACCCGCGTCGCATACAGGCCGAGATGGGCAGGCGCGCAACAGGCCAGAACCCGCTGCCCACCCGCGCGCGGCTACTCGGCGCGCAGTTCGCGCACCGTAACCAGGCAACCGGGCAATCGGCCAGAGTCCAACATCCGCGCGAGGAAGAAGAATCGAATGCCGCAGAAGCAGTGGTTGCCTGTCTGTGACATAATAATCGCTTATTCCGGCCAGAAATCCCCACCCGAGCCGGCCAAAGGGCCCGAAACGCATCTGGGGTCCAGAACAGCCCTCTCGCGAGCCCCTTCGCACTGAAATTCAACGCGAAAGCGTCCGCCGCATTCGTACGGTTCGTATACGCGCTCTGCCCGTGGTCGGCGCCAGAGTGCATGGCGGCGTGCGCTGCGCCGCCGCGTGCTTCGTCACCGGCAGCTGCTCTCTGGAGACGCAGATGGCTGCCGAGCCCCGCGGGGGTGCTAAGCCTCGGCTACGAGGCGGCGCGAGCCAGGCCGCGGCTACGCGTCTCCGGGGCAACCGAGGCTCGGTCCCGACAGCTCGCGCCGCGGAGGCCCGCCTTGCTTGTTCGTTCGCTCTTGTCGTTCCCCATCTCTCCTTTCATTACAGCGCGTTAGGACTCCACCGGGAAGTCCTTCCGACAGACGGACGTATTCATCTGTTCAACTTTTTTTTTTGTTTCTTTCGCAGCTCGAGATTCTACTTGCCTCTTTTTGCGCCCCACGGCCTGCGCTCGTCGTGGCAAGTGGATTCTACACCGATCCAGGTTCTGAGAGGTCAAATAGGGACGCTCCCTCTTTTATCATGAGCCCAGGTTTGGGACTGATGACCACTTTAGCAAGGCACCGTGTGCTACGGCAAGAAGCCTGTCCGTGCAGCAGGTGCGCATTGGTGCCCGCTGCTGCTCGAAGATTGACAGTGTAATGAAACTCGAGTGTGTACTGGAAAACACCCTGAAATTAGGTGCGTCTCTATGCTAGATTTCTGTGGCATAGGACTTTTTTTTTTTTTTTGAAGAGGCTTTTCGTTGCGTACAACTGGGGACAAAAGTTTCAGAGACGTGACATCTAGTAAAACCGTTTATTGTAGCTACCCCTCGCTACCCAGTCGCCTGATATTGTGAAGAGAGGAGGGAGCACTTAGTCCTTTAATGTCTTCATACAATATCAGGCGACTGGGTAGCGAGATGGAGCTACAATAAACGTTTTTCATGGAACTCGCGTCCCTGAAACTTTTGTCCTCAGTAATACATTTCCGCTCACGCGGGCGTTCGATCCCTAAAGCATTCCCGTATGCGTACAGAAAGTGCTCTCGGTCAGAGCATGCAAAATTCCGAGTACTGAAAAGTTCCGATAACGAACGGTCAGGCCTCCTTTCAGTCTAGATGACAAAGCAGCTTCTCATTGCTTCCTAGGTAAATTTAATAAGTTAAACATGATTTAACCCTTTTGTGACTTAGTGCTTCTGGGCGATTTTATTTTACATTGGTGAATGCTAATAGCCCCATACGATATAGTACTATGGGCGCTGAAGGAATTGGTAACAAATCAATAAATAAATCGCTCTGCTCTGCACTCAAAAACTGAAAAACCTACACTTATAAATAGCTCCAGTGGGTACCGTTCCCCAAAACAATTGGAGGGACATTTAAGGTCCGCCATAAGGGTATGACGCGACAGCTTTAATGGGTTAATGCACATATATGCGGAATGGGTCATTCTCTATTTAACACTCATAGATCCCTGGGAGTCCTCACACGACTCCAGGCGCTGTGGAGCAGCGGTCAAACAATGCGCCACTGCCCTGCGATGGCAGCTGCTGCAACATGTGGGGCTTGTGCGACCCAGGTTCCAGATCAGTAATTTACCCCCCACGGTAGTCGGTTCGCTCACAATCCGGTGGCCAGGTTGTGATGACGCCGCAAGGTCACGTGACTTAGGTGGCCCATCGGCATCCTAGGTTGATCTCCGTGCACCAGCTACCAGAGCCATGCCCGTGATTTTTGGCTCACAACGCCGGCACCGGATTTTGTGGAGAACAGGGCTTTTAACTTTATCGCATAAAAAAAAATAGAGAAAGACGCCACAACTCCATGACGGTCGACGTCAAGCACATGCAACCATCACAGCAGAGACATGTATGACGATATACACGGACGCCACACGGTCTAATACGGGGTCATACGCGTGGGCAATACTTGCACCCGGACACACAGCACCGATCACCCACACAGCTTGGCCTTTTCCCAGTCCTCCCAACATAACCACCGTAAATGCCATACAAGAAGCATCTCTTCTCACTAAACACCAGACCACCAACATCAACCTCTATAACGACCCCAGAAAAGCCGTCCGCAGTATACAACGCCGACTACTGGAAACCCACCTGCATGCCATTCTAGAAGCATCCAGTAACAGGATTCCGAACATCACAGATCACCCTTCGTTGGATCCCTGGTCATGCTGGGACAGAGGGAAATGGGTTGGCTCATCAACGGGCCCACGAAGTTAATATCCGGGCGCCCTCGATGCCCTGGCCAAATACAATGTCAGCGGAAGATGCCGTAACATACAATGAGCAAATATCCAAAGACTACCAGAACCCCAGAGAAAACCGCACAATTCTACCCCATCCTCACCCTTCACTCAACACAGAACAAGCACACGTCCTTCGCAAAGTTCGAACTGACACTGTCCTCAGCCTGCAACTTCGGATGGCGTGACACTGCTCACTGTCCGAACTGTCCTCGGACGAAGGCAGACACATAACACTGTACTCATGTAGCACTGCCATTACATCTCCTTATCTCCCGTACCCTCCCCCTCCTTCCAGGACTGCTCCGCTTCACTCGGGCTCGGCGGATATCTACGCTGCTTAGCGGAGCAAGCGCTCTTTTTCACTGGGCCTTAGTGCTGGCCTTGAATAAAGTTTTTCCTGCTCCTCGTCACATCCTGTCTGCGGTTACGCCGCAGAGAGAGAAGTATAACACTAGCAGCGTACGTGCGGTTGCAGGCGCCGACTCACTTAGCGAGTACCAGGCGTTCCTTGGGAGGACCTTAACCCACATCACAGCCCTCTACTTTCTTTTAAAGATATTACTGAGCCCTATCGTGCCGAACACCGGCGCTATCCGGTTCCCATGAAGGGACTGGGTAAAGCTGGCGAACCAACTCTCCTTAGGCTCTTTAGAAACACCCTGCTGTGCCCGGCGGCTCTCAAGCACTTTGATTCTTCTTTTGACGGCCGCTGCTCAATCTGTGGGTCAGATGGCCGACACCTTTCGCATGGTTTGGGCATGCAGGCAAATTCCTACTCTGCCCCCCATCACCCCTTCCCCTACCCGAGAGGACTGGGAGGCGGCTCTGCTCGGCTGCCAGGAACTATCGGCCCAACAGGCCTTGGTTCGGCGGACCAGCGCAGCGGTCAGGACCAACGGGGTCCCGGAATGAGGGACTCCGCCTTGTATTGTTAACGGCGGGACCCACTATAGACCTCTCCCCGAGCACCTCTCTGTATATATAGCTAAATAGATTCTTTTCGCCACCACCACCCCTTTTTTTGCCGTGAAAGCGGAGCGCGCGGAGGCCATTTCATGTGTGTGCCTCTTGTGAAAGCTGCGTTCGATTTTTGTTAGCGATGTTTTTTCGATATCACGCGCTGCTTACTGGACAGGGTGCGCAGGGGTATTGCACAGAAGCCTTGATCAATGACCAACGTGCTGCGGGTGCCTTCCACTGTCTCAACTCCTTACACACCGAAGCGTCCCTTCTACCATACGCGCGAACACCCAATCAAGCTGAGGCTATGACAGTGCTCCTAGCTAATACTAACGTCCTGGCTAATCCCCATCTTCACTGACTATGCTGGGAGTATCAACAGCCTCAGAATAATCGTTCAACGTTCGGCTGTTGATCAGGCCGTCATTCACGCCGAAGCCGAGCTCGCACAACGAGGCTCACCTGTGAAGCTGCGTTGAATTCCCGAGGGCCCCCTTATTCCGGGGCATTACGAGGCTCACCTTGCCGCCCAGTCCCATACCACAAGGCAGGCGAAGGGCGAAGGCCCTAAACCCCTGTACACGCTCTCTCCCAACTTCATGAAGTCCGGAAGAGCGAAATAAAGCGATGAGCCCGCCAGCGCAATGCCCCTTCCCCGTCTCTGCAATTCATCCCTCCTCCACCCAGAGACTCCAAGAAAGCCCAGTCTGCGGCCACCAGACGCCTCTAAACTCGCATTCTTTTCTCCTCACGCATTCAGCACGCCATCCAAACCCATTCCTCCAAACCTCCCTCCTCGTCCTCCTGCCCTTCCTGCAGGATCCCAGTCCACACCGAGCGCATCCTGCCGAGATGCCCACTACACGAACCCGGCCGACAGCAGCACTTGGCTCCATTCAAGCCAGCCTACAGTACTTTCGCCCAATGAGTAAAACGTCCCGCAGGCTCAAAAGTCTCTCGAAAACTGATCTAGGCACTTTAGGTCAAGCCACCTCCGGACCACGCTCGTAATGTTTACATCTCCCTTTCGGCCTGGATCTTGCAAGACCGCCAGCTTCGGACACGACTCCGGTTCTGGCTGCACAGTGACCAAAACCTTAATCAGATCCCTATCCCTTGCCGCTGTCCCTGATCCCACGGCTGTTTGAAGCAGAAGAGCCAGGAGCCAGCCGAGCCCGCCAAATTCGTAAGGCGGCGCGTTGGCGGCAGCGCAAGTCCTGTCCGCATGTGTTCTTCTTGTCCTCGTCCAGGCGCCGCTTCATAAATTATGAAAAAAAAGCAGCTAGTTAAGGGAATCTTGAGCAGCGAGTGTTCGGGTTTTTCACGACAGCGTAAGGTATACCATACGGTGAACAAGTTGAGCGCCGTACGCTTTCATTGAAGCCGTTCAGCGTTGCAGAAGGCACAAACGGCAGACGTATAAATCTGAGAGGTACAAAAGAACGGACCGCGACCTTAGGCTCAACCTTGGTAGCCCACCGCTCAATCGCCAAGGTGCCGGACAATGACAGACCGCTGCGACACGCCGTTTCAAGAATTCGGTCCCTAATTTGCATCCGCAGAATGCATATTCTAAAGCTTTGCCAAAAGCACTGAGGAGGGCAACGTGTTCCTGACAGAGCTGGAATGGGTGCCACACGACCCGGTATCACTCGAACCGGGGTCTTCATGCGGGTAACGCGAGCGTAGCACAGCCATCCATGACACCACGGTCACTCGCCACAAGGGCGGGGCGCGACCGTATGCCGCTCACTTGTTTAGGACAAGAGTAAGTGAAATGTGGTCTGACGGAATGCCGCGACACGTATACAGGCCAAATTAGTGTGAAAGGGGACGCCTGATTTTTACGCATCCAACAATTACTCCCAAGTTATGAGCGAAAAATAGACTTATTGTTTGCAAGAAAGTTTTCTTCTGACCGCCACGATGCATTTTCAGGTTCTATGCAGAAGTACACAAGAACCTGGGTTTTGAGTGTGAACCCCGCGCTGTCCTTAACGTTGCTAGTGCAGTTTAGGTCAAAAGGCTTCCGGCCACAGGGTGCGTCTCCAATCCGCATAGTGGATCACTGAAGGCACCTTAAAACACCAAAGGGCCTTGAAAGGCTCAGGTGTCCTCGCCTCACAGAAGTTTACAACTTGGCGGGTGCCTTGAATCCTGCCCCACAGGGCCGAAAAGCAACCCTTGAGGTCTGGATACTTTTGACAAGGGGCGAGCATGTATGAAGACTGCAGAAACCAAAGAAAAAAAATACTGGTTTATGGTTTATAGGGGCTTAACGTCACAAAGCGACTCCGGCTATGAGAGACGCCGTAGCGGAGGGCTCCGGAAATTTCGACCACCTGGGGTTCTTTAACGTGCACTGACATCTCACAGTACACGGGTCTCTATAATTTCGCCTCCATCGAAATTCGACAGCCGCGGCCGGGATCAAACCCGCGTCCTTCGGGTGCAGCAGCCGAGCTCCGTAACCACTCAGCCACCACGGCGGCAAAAAAAAAAAAAAATACTGGCGACGGCACCGTTTGCATGCGCTGCGACAAATGGCAAATCAGCAACGTGTCTGTCGTGATCTCGTTCTGCTCGCCGCGGCTTTTGATGCGGTTGGAAACGGTACAGCACGGAAGATGAACAATATTGCGACTTGAACTTTTTAAAATTATTTGTAGGCTAACGCTCACATAGGAAGCGCGCGCCAGTGTCATCGATAAAATGCATCAGTATCACAAGCGTCCCCCTCGTCTCGAAAATGGAGTTTCACCGTGGGATCGTGTCGCTGATTCACTCTCAGTCTTCTACTGCGCAGCCGCCAGAAACGTACACACAATCTTGTGCGCTGAACGCAGAAGTGCACGAGAAACCATTTCCTGGAGCGTTCGCAGCGTATACCCCCGTCACTACGCCGAAACAGCCGGATTGCGGAATCACTAAGTTGCGACGTGTTGGCTACGTTTGGAAGACGTGGTGGTTGTTACACCCGTACGACTTACTTCCCCTCCAACAGGAAAAGCGCTAGTACACGAGGAAGGTTCGAGCGATGGACGACCGCTGCGTCTCAGGACTGACACGAAAGCAAACAGGATATGCTAAATTAAAATGAAACATTTAACAAGCACACACACACACACGATATATATATATATATATATATATATATATATATATATATATATATATATATATATATATATATATATATATATATATATATATATATATATATATATATATATATATATATATATATATATATATATACACACACACGTACGAGAGCAGCAGATTGGACAGCCGTCGCCGTAGCTCAGTTGGTAGAGCACCGGACGCGGTATTCGGAGGTCGTGGGTTCGGATCTCACCGGCGGCATAGTTGTTTTTTTTTCTGTTGCTTTATAAGTAAATTTCTTTAAGCGATAGATTAATCTAAGTATTATTATCCCACTGATCAGCGCTACACATTAAAAAAAAAAAAACATTCCCCTATGCACCTCGCTTTCGGTGAATGTTGGCTTCTTTCATATGTTTGTGAAACGAGCCCATCATTTCAAATATATATATATATATATATATATATATATATATATATATATATATATATATATATATATATATATATATATATATATATATCAGGTGCTTCAGGGAAGGTAAAATAAGGTAACGAGAAGTAATTTGCGGTATAGTAATATGAGTGTTGGTGGACGTCAAATAACAGGCGAATCATCTTAACTAGCTAAGTGATTAACGAAATTCTAATAGTTACCAATTCTAATAGTTACCAATAGGCACCTGACTGCAATTAAAGATTTGTAGCCGATCGTTAGTAATAGCCATATTAGTTTTTAGAATTTCAAAAACGCCATTACTCTCGTCGCTGTGGCACGAAAAAATTAGGCTATTTCGACTAGTTACGACCGCTGGAGGGGTTGCTTTGGCTGCATACTTTTCGAAAGTGCATGTATTTTAGCACGATGTAGCCAGATTTTGTAGTGCCACAGCGGCGAGAGTAATGGCGTTTTCGATATTCTAAAGACTGTTTTGGCTATTAGTTACACGCAGTGACCGAACGCTCCGCGAGTTCTACCTTGAACGATTAATAACTGGACGCCCCACCCCAGTTGTAACCTACACAGTGCTGTGCGCGTGTGTGATTTAATTCCTCTTAAATGAACTAATCACGCGCACAACTTGGACACATTACTTATTGTGTAAATAGTTTGTACATATTACTTCTCCCCCTGTCCTCTATTCCTGTCCCCTCACCTCTTTCATTTCATTTCTCCATTCTGCCTGCTGTCCTTTATTTCCGCTGCCCCAGCTCAGGTGCTTCAGTATCGATGGCAGATGCCGGGGCTAGCAGAAATCTTTTCCTTCCTTTTTACTATTATTTTTAATAAAACCACTACCACCACCACCTATTATTAACGGCCGGCTACAAATCTCTAATTGCAATCAGGCGCCTATTGGTAATAGTTAAAAAGTTAACTATTAGAATTTCGTTAATCACTTAGCTAGTTAAGATGATTCTCCTGCTTTTTAACGCCCGCCAACGCTGGCATTACTATGCCGGAAAAAGCTTCTGTCTACCTCAAAATCCCTATTTTTAAACACGAGTGAACACCTTCCCTGAAACACCTATATATATTTCCCGAGCACCAGCCATCACCGCCAAATTTGGCGGCCTCCTGTGTCACCATATAGCCACTGAGTGCGCATTACGAGTTTTCTACGTCATGAAAACGCGATGTACGCCCTTGCTAATTCTCGCTGACCTCGTGGCGAGCCACTCGTCTCCCAGAGGCCCCGAACAAGCCCAACCGAGCAAAGCAAATCTGTAGAAAAAACAAAACAAAAACGGCGGAGCATTTTATTAGTGGCGACGTTCTGCAGGCTCGCGCCCCTGCCCGAGGAAATACAGCAACATACTATTTTCTTATCATTTACTTCAGAAGATACAATGCAGTCTAGTGCAGGATCAGATGATAAAAGATATACAACGACTGACGTAGCCTGGGTTCCTTTGCGATTCAGCATAGTGCACGTGACAAGACATGGGAGATAACTTATGACCCACGACAGTCCTGTTACGGCACTGCGTCAACACAGAGATAATTAATGCACACGGTATACAGTATATACTCCAGCGTATGAAGTAGAGATTACCTACAAGTACAGATTCTGTTCCCGTGCACAGTTCTCCTTGTGACGTGACGATGTTCGTGTAACTGCTTGTCAATTCGATTATAGGGCAACGTATTATCGCGATTTCGCTTCATAAAATGGGGACCATAGGCGCGCATTCGCCTGATGGGTCTTTTGTATGCTTGGTCAGTTCTCCGATAAATAAACAAAATCAACTCAGTGGACTGCCGCCATTACGCTTCACTGCATGCAGTATCTATTTTTGTGATCAATGAACCGGTGAGTGCGGGCCGAAAAAAAAATGCGCTAAATTTACACGAACAGAGGTGGGACTTACATTATACGACCGCTGAGATGTACAGTCGCGCTTAGTATGACCTGCAGCACGCGTCACCGTTTAAACTAAATTAATGCGCTCCGATAAGCCGCACCAAACAAAAGAGAAAACAGAAGGCAGCCTTCTTCCTCACTGTTTACTTTGCGCGAGCGCTACTTTGAGCCCAGTGCGGCGGCTCATTGGATGTGATTGTGGCGTCCGGCTGCTGAGCCCAAGGACACGGGATCAAATCCCCGCCGCGGCGGTCGCGTTTCGACGGAAGTGCATTCCAGAGCCCGTCACTACGGCGCCTCTTCATCCGTTCTCTCACTCCCTCCTCCATCCCTTCGGTTTTGTTTGGTTTGGTTTATCGGGATTTAACGTCCCAAAGCGACTGATCAGGCTATGAGAGCCGCCGTAGTGAAGGGCTCCGGAAGTTTCGACTACCTGGGGTTCTTTAACGTGCAGTGACATCGCACAGCACACGGGCCTCTAGAATTTCGCCTCCATCGAAATTCGATCACCGCGGCCGGGATAGAACCCGCGTCCTTCGGGTCAGCAGCCGAGCGCCATAATCACTGAACCACCGCGGCGGCTCCTCCATCCCTTCATACGGCATGGTTGAGGTGTCCACCGAAAGTGAAACAGCCAACGATCGTTTCCTTTGCTCGTATCGATTATTTTTATTTACTTGCAAGCGGATGAACAAGTTCTGTTTGAAAGTATATACTCACAAAAACAAGCAATGAGAAGGAAAGAAGACTGTCCAAAGAGAAACGGATGCCGGTTTAATATTGCTAAGCAAGAAATATTGTGCGAAAGCACAGTTTTTTGCAGGTGGACACCCCCGCCACGTACCTGGATGCGCGATTGATTCTTCCACTGACCCAGGGAGCCAGTTAATTGTGCGCGTCTTTAACTTTTTCCACCGTCAATGCCAATTTATCTAATGCACGCCGGCGGCCTATGCTCCAGTGCCGCGTTTCTGCTACAGTGCTGTCAGCGCAAACTAGTTTTGCTCTAGTGCCTTGTCTCTGCAACAGCGTTGTCAACGCCAACGCATGCAGCGCACACCTCAGTCACTACCTCCGCATAGCTCAAAGTGGGATTATTCGTTCCATAGCAGTATTAGTGGACGAACATGACGGTATGCAATGCACAGCGCGAGTGTGTGTTGCAGTCTAACACAAGGCGTGTTCGGCTGCGTCGATACCCTAGTGTTCTCGCGCAGTATCCAACGAAGCTGATCTGTTCGCGCTGCCGTGGGTTCGAATCCCAGTCGCGGATACTCATTTGATTCAATTTTATTTGCTCCTTTCATTTGGCCCAAACCCACAAACATCGTCAGACCTTGCTCGGGGTTTACCCATCGGAGAATAATACTTCCGCACTGAAAACCGCAAACGGTGCTTTCTGCCCCATTCTCAGAAGCTACAGTCGCCAAATCACGGCCCCCGCTTAGGTTGGACACGAACCTTTCAAACAAGCAGCCGCGCGGATGGAACGCAGCTGCGTGCCAACATTTGTCGAGGAGGAAAAGGACCTGGGGCACCGGCGACGTACCCTCGGTTGTGGTCCCCGAATATGCCAAAGCAAGGATTGCAATAAAGGAAAGGCGACGCGGGCGAGGGCGACTCTGGCACCGCGCTCGGAGGACACACAAAAGAAAACCGTAAGAATAAATACCAGAGGCGACCTTTACTACGAAACAGAGCCGCCTTTGCTGTTGACGTTAGTGCTGACTTGACTATTTACTGCACAACTGCTGGCGACCTACACCAAGGAAGAGAGGCGGGAACCCCACGGTGAGAAAGAGCGTGTTCGATTTTGTACAGACAACTGTCCGGAAAAGCAGGTTACCAGCGCGCCTGTACGCTCGCCGCGGCACCAGTTTCAGGTACCGAATATCCCGAGCATTAATGAATACGCAACCTCTCGTATACCACGTGAATATTTATCTCTTTTTTATTGCATTGTATTTGAATAAAATCACTTTTCAAGTCGCTTTCAATTGTGGCATGCACAAGCGAGGTTTCTCGCGTAAATAGGCACTACAGTGTCTATATTTAAACGCTACGGTTATCTTGCGTTAGATAAGAATACAGAATAATGCAGAGCGAGAAAAACGAGGGGGGGGGGGGGGGGTTCAGTTGCACAAATGGGCATGAAATAAAATGCAGATTTCCGCGGTGAGATCTGATGGTACTGAATGAAAAAAGAAACGCACTCGCTACTTGAATGCAAACGGTTCCAATGTGAAGTCCGCATCCCTTGAAATTTGCCACTCGCAGCTCGTTTTTAAGGCGGTCTCGTCGAAGCCAACATGCGTCCACCAATCGAGTCCGCAACGCGCCTCAGCGAACGGCAAGCAAACACACGGAGTTTACTCTGCGTGGGCCATTAGCACAGTGGTGCACCTATAGGCCCCGTGACCCTTCATGTATAATGTACATGATCCACTCGAAGACGCCGCGCTGCGCAAACAAGGACGTCCCCGACAATGGCAGCACCAAATTCAGTCACTGTGAGTGGCACCTATAAGTCATAATGTCATAGATGCGACATGACGTTATAATATATATATATATATATATATATATATATATATATATATATATATATATATATATATATATATATATATATATATATATATATATATATATTCGCTCTCTTTTAGGCGGCAATTAAAATTCCGGGTTTCCCATCGTTCAGGGGCGCTTTAGAAATGCCGAAAATACCGGATTTCCAATCCGCTCTTTAGCGCCGCCTGCACTGGCAGCTATCTTGCACGTGCGGCGAGCGGTTATCAGCACACGCGGTGCTTTACGACGGCTGAACAAGAGTTGGCCATCCTGGTATATTATAAGTTATCATCATGTTCTTTACGGCTAATTCATAAAATGATTACGACACTCAGGTGTGCAACACAATTACACGCTCTATCCGCATTCAAACTGAGCGCATGACAGTATAGTGGATAGGCCAGCGGGCGTCGCCTAATGTCGCATCCATTGGGTGGCTGCAACAGCGGACAGAGCACGTGCGACAAACAGAGCTGGTCGTCCACGCGTTTCGCTGAGGCTAGCGCCGCGTCATACCGCGATACGGTTGTCAGCCGCACCGACGGGAAAGAAGACATACGTGTGCTGGTTGGCTGCAAACAAGCTTAAAACCATCCAAGTCGGCGGGGGACGCAAATAACGGCTAACCCAACAACGGCGCCAGCACAGGCATTACCAATTGCAACATAGTCGATACGATATGAAGCCGTCCAGTGCCGTGTTCCATTGTGCGGATGCTAAAAACGCACGCTTGACACGGTGTGTCGTTAGACGCCTGGTCAAATGGACAGCATGCTCTTTCGCAACCTGAGTTTCCCTCGCCTCCGAGTAAGCTGCAACAGCAACAAGAACAGCACGAAATTTATTACGCAAAGTGCTGCGTAATGCGCGCTCAAGCGGTCGCTAGGGGAACAGTTGAAAGGCAGGAGCAATTCGTTCAAACTGCGCCCCCCCCCCCCCCTCGGTCCAAGAAAAAAAAAAGAAACTTAGTAGTGCTAATGCCACAGCAAAGCTTCGTTAAGCCCTGCAGCATAAGTGAATGCGAACGTATTTATGAGCAGCAATTAGGGCCCTTGCCATACTCGTAATAGCTCTAGCCTGTTCTACGCTGGGCCAGCATAGCCTCGTATAGCCGAGCAAAGGCTCGGCTCGTCAGCGTAATTCCAAATACATATCTCAAGTCTCGGAGTTCTCGTGAATGTAGACACGAAATATGACAGCCGTAGACCCAACAGTTCTTCTCTTGTGAGTTTTCTCCACGCTCTCGGCAATGATCTCTGCCCTACACAAAAATGCAGAAACGTTTTATGTCGTCTATTTGGTTAAATACATGCACGACAATATGCGTATTTAAATCAAAATTACAAGAAATTTCATGGAAAAGCATGAGAGACTTGGCAGCTATTCGGCCGTTGGGAGCAGAAATCCGGTTTAGACAAAACGACCAACTTAGGAGGCTGCTTTAACAGACAGCCAGAAACACTTTATTTCTGAAAGTGAGTTTTAGACCTTGTTGGGTCCCTGGGCCACTGCGCGGTTCCGCACTGCATCATGTTGGTCATGTAGGGACATGACCTCGGCAGCCCGAGTCACCGCAGCAAGCTGCGATGTCGGGTCTGCAGACGTGAGCAGGACCTCCCAGTCCTCCCATTTTGAGATGGCGTGCTGCCCCTGCGGGGGAGGTTCAGCAGGGCAGCCGAAAAGGATGTAGGAGAGTGTGGCGTGAGGGTCACCGCACACGGAGCATGGAGGGGATGTGCCACAATAGTGTGATAACAGCTGAGGGTATGACAGAGAGCGGGTCTGGAGGCGTCTGAAGAGGATCTGTTGGGAGTGCGTAAGAGAGGGGTGGGGGGGGTAAGTCCGACGGTCCAAACGTGGTATCTGCGTGAGCTCCGCAAAGGTGTGCGCCCGCTCCCTCGAGGATCCTGGATCGAGACTGCCCTGAGCCCGGCAAATCAAACCTCGGGCCAATTTATCGGCAGCCTCGTTTACAGGGTTCCCAGAGTTAGTGAGCCGGCACCCACTGGACCTCTACCCTGCGCGGTAAATTTTGGGTAGGAGTGTTCAACAAGTGCCAGGCAGGGGTGTGAATCCTGCCCCTGGAAAAGTTGGACAGAGCCGTTTTGGAGTCGCTGAAGATGTATTGGGCGTCAGCATATCCCTCGCCGCGTAGCTCGCGCTAATGCCCCCCATAATTATTACGGGGAAGCCCACGATGCCATTTGGGTAGACGCTGCATGTACAGCGCATGAAGCAGTAGCAGTTGTCTACAATCAGACCGTACCCCACCCCCTAACTCACCGTCTTCCCTCGGGCTCTACGCCCGAGGAGGCAGAGGAGACATCCATCGCGCTAGCCCTTGCACATGCTTAAAGCGCCCCACTTCTTCCACACGTCTTGAAAAGCTGACTGCGGGGGAGCACACTGATTACTCCGACTTCCAATGGCACTTAGGTTGCGAGAGTGATGCGTTTTTTGTATTTTTTTTATGCGAGGCATTACTAGGCTATGTGGACAGGGATCGTGTCGCAAAACATGTCCGCAGCAGTTGTGAGGAACTCAGAAGAGAGAGCGCCAAACGAATGGTTGTGATCGATAGAGGACGACGCGAGGTTGATGTCGCAAAAAGAATTTTCAAAATCGGATGAGCAGTTAAATAATTAGAGCCAAAAATGTCAAAAAAGTGGGCAAGGCCACAGCAAAAGTGGCGCGAAATTTGAAAACGCCGGAAGTAGGCGGAGCTACAGTGTAGAGCCAAATTTGAAAAACCGGAAATGTGGACAGAGCCAAAGCGTGGGGCCAAGTCTGAAAACTCGAAATGAGCAATCATGTGACCAGTGATAAGTGATCCATACGTAACCAGAGTAAGTAATTCATGATCGATAAGGTATCGATAATAACCAAAGAGGAGCAAAGAGAGTCGACGAGTGCCGAGGAGGCATCAATGCTTTCGCATTACTCCAATGCGGGTTGCCGCAGTGATCTCTAACGTTTTTTTTTTTTTAAGAATTCCATGAAAGACAAACGTGCATTATAAATTATAATTCTCTACGCAGGGCCTGACGATAATAGTGCAACGATTCTACTGCGTCTATTAGTTTCTAAGAAAAAAACGGCAATTTTCCGAAACTGCGTGACAGCAGGATGCATCGTTAAAACAAAGCAGATAACAGCAATAGCGAGCGATGTACTGCGGCTGCCACTACCGCATACGCTGCTATTTCAACATATAGCTGTTTTGTTTTTGTTTTTTGCCAGTGCAACTGAATTCTTAGCCAACGCTGCAGGTCGAGGAGCAATTATAAAAGGTGCAGAGGATCGGACTTAAGTGAAACTACATCGCCGAGGAAATGCGGATATCTCGTCCCCATATTGACAATTGTAGCTACAGCTTGTGCGGCGTCGCCCACGGAACTAACCGGGAACGAACCGCTTCCTTTCAATGCGCTCACGGTGAACCCAAGGAGGACGCGGCCTGCTGGACTCCCACGAAGTTCAATGTAACTGCGTCAAGAGTATGCCACACGCAACCGCTACGTGCAGCCGCAATGAAAGTTCCGCGGTTCCTAGTATGACTGTCGCTTAGCAGTCAATGTCGTTTTATAAATCAATTTCGACTACCGCCACAAGCTGAAAAAAAGCTAAGGACATCGACCAACGCTGCTGAGAAGGGGACCGAATTCTGTCCTTGATCGGCAGGTGTGATCGAAAGCGCCCTCGTTCGCTGACATTTGGCATTTCCCAAGAAGGGATGGGCGCAGAGTTGCAACATTCACTCCGTTAACGTTGTCGAATTTGTCGCCAAGGGGGCCTGGCTGAAAAGTCCACGAAAGGTTTGTCAGACTTGAAAATGTGAATTACAGCAGCCTCCTTCCAGCTTCTAGAGTGCGTTGTCCTCCTGGGCTTTACTTATGTGTGCAAGCCAAGGGTTCCGTCGGAAACTTCGCAGCACGTGGAGTACGTTCAGTGTTGCATAGTTTGATAGGAGGGCTACTTCCGTTCTGGCGTAAAAAATATATATGAGCGCTCGTATGCGACTAATCGTTGTCGGAAGATTTTCCAGGTTTCTGTATACCAATTTTCTTCAGCAACTATTTTTTCCAGAGCAGGCTTCTGGTATTCCGTTTGTTGTTCACGATTACCCAGAATACTGCGCATCCTCGGGGGGCGTATGAACGTTGCGGGAAAGGCCACCGCAGGACCACGAAGTGACGTCAGAGCGCGTATACGACGCCAGTCCTGGAGATCCGGAGTTAAGGTTTTCCGAGCATGCCACGCAAAAATTGTTCATTTCGCCCAGCGTCAACCTGCAGCAGTCGGCCGCCGACTCGACGGCAGGTAAGGGTTGAAAAGGAACGATTGGAAAATTAACACCATAGCTGCGTTTACATACATGCGAAAGCAGCGAACTTTCTGGCGTATCGCACTTAAGCAAACAGGGAAAATGCGCCAGGAGAGCGCGTCGTGCTAATCCACCAGGCAGGGGTAGATATAAAGGGCGAGTTGACTTCCGCCGTAAGCAGAAACTGGTTTCGAGATGCCTTGCTCCTCTCTGCAGCCGGATAACAAAGCAGACTGCGCTCATGATGGGGGCGGCTGGACCCTTCCATCATCGCGTGGACTTGGCGAGGGGCCACCGTCTTTCCAGACTTGTAGTGGTACATGTAAGCAGTGACGTGTCGGCTCCGCGAGATACGCTAATACTGCTGTCACACGGGCACTTTCGATCGCAGTCGAACTCGATGCAGATCCGGCGTTGCTACACGGCGAATTCAATCGCGATCCTGCTTAACTGCATGGAGCACGATCGAGGCGCCGCTGCGAGCCTCGTTCCCAGACTACGCGATAACTGAAAAAAAAGAGAGCTAAAACTAAAGAGTACTAAAGCTATACTCCAGCAGCGACAAAGGATGCCTGCTTATAATGCGAGCTTTCGGCAACGGCGCCGCCAGCGGGCGCTCCGGGCGACGAGCTGTGCTGCTGCCTGGCTGCCCTGGTCGTCGCTAGGTCTATAGCCTGTTTCGCATCAAAGCCGCAGCGGTCTGCGCTTCCGAAGTCGTCTGCGCTATAATAAAAAGCCTACTCTTCACACCGCTTTAATGTAAAGAGCATCACCTCGCAATAAAATAATAATATGGTCAATTTCCGACCACTTCGGCGGCAGCGGAGCTAGCGGGCGAGCCGGGCCCCAACGGCGGGCCAGAGACAGATGCGAGACGCGGCTGTGGCAAGAAATTTGCTCGTGTCAGAGTTGTTACTCCCACCAGCAACACAGTATTGGTCAGCGATCCTCACAAATGATACATTTTACACATTTCTTACCCAGGGGTTTATTATTTACGCCAAGAACAAATTTAGCTCATTTTTATGACGCCGGCAGACGGGATCCAGGCTGACCAGGCGGCCGGCAAGCTCGGCGTACTTCACGTTCGCACAAGAAAATACGAAACAGCCATACTACCAGAAAGGATGCCTCCTAGATTCGAGCAAGGACAAGCATGCCTGTGAAAGAGTGAAACTTCCGGCAACGACGCCGCCTGCGGGAACGCCGGGCGACGAACTACGCAGCTCCCTGCAGCTGCCCTGGTCGTCGCTAAGCCTAGCTGGTTTCGCACCGATACCGCAGCTGAGGGCGTTTCTGGACTGGCCAGCGCTCAAATAAAGGTGCTAACTCGGCACCCCTTTACTGTGAATCCGTCCCATAATAAAATATATGTTCGATTTCCGCGACGCCTTCAGTAACAGAGCTAGCACACGCCAGGCGAACCGCACCAGGCAGCAGCGCCAAAGTGGCAATGGGGTGAAATTTGCTTGTATCGCAGTCGTCACTTATACCAGCGACTCGGTATGGGCCAACGATCCTCAGAAATTAAGCATTTTCGACATTCATTTATCCCAGGGCTCGTTGTGAACGTTAACAAACTATTATGTAGCGCATTTTTCTGACGCCGGCATCCAGGCTGGCAGGCCCCCCAGGCCGGCCCCGGGGAAGAGCGCCCCCAAGACACCAGACGCTGGCGCTCTCCGCGCTTGCATTGGCTGCCGCTTCCCGTCGTTGCGTTTGCCGCGAGCGGCCCGTCGTTGACATCTAGCAGGTTTGACGTAGGCGACGAGCTGCGATCGGACGTTGCGACGCCGTTCGCAACGGCACGCCGCAGAAATCGCACTCTCTTTTGGCACATGTGTCCCCGCCGGCTATCGCAGCGTCAGGCCATCAGTGCAATGTGTAACCATGGCTGCAGCAGAAAGTAATTGGGTTGCTTTGTCTGCTCATGATTTGAAATTTTCACAAAAAGTTTTAAATAACGACTGTTATTTTTAATTTTTACAAACCAAACCAAATGATACAAATGGTAGTAGGCGCAGCGCCATCTCGTATGTAGCGATCTAACTAGTTGATCGGAATCGAGTGGATAGGTGTAGCAGCCGTCCATCTCGATCGCGCTTCAAACGTCAACCGCGATCGAGACCAATCGCGATCCGAAGTGCCCGTGTGACAGGGGTATAAAAAAACACGATGCGCCACTGTCATATTCATGTAAAAGCGGCTCATGGTGCCGCAGGAGAGTTCCGAAGATTCATTGCCAAGTTCGGTCTCCTTATCATGCGGTACTCTACGCCATGCACCGTCAAACGGTGCTTGGTTCACTAAACAAAGTTGTGAACTTTTCACCTAACTGCTACAGTTCACCACACAGTAATTAGCGAAGTATCTACATGGCAGCCCGAGGCTCTAACGCGACGTTACGAAACCGCTACTGGTGAACTGTGTGATCATGACTGCATGAACGAAAATGTCCTGCTGTGCGATAATGCAAGGCTGACAGCACAAAGCTTCAGTCGAAAGGCTAAAGGCTAGTTCACATGCGAGTGAAAACGATCGCGAAGCCTGCCGCCGCGGCGGCTCCAACTGCTGGAGCGGCGAGGTTCGGGCAAGGTGGAATTTCTTCGCGGTGGCAGCACAGCTTCTGAACCAATGACGGCCCGGCATTGTTTATTTCTTTCCTGCACGTAGTGCCGACGAGATGTCACGCGAGCTCTTTAACGAATTTCTAATCAGTGAGGTCCCAAAGCGGCCACTGCTGTGGGACTAATAATGCTCATATATTACGATTTACGGTGTTTGCAGACCGTCAAAACCGGTTGCAAGCGCATATTTATGCCTGCAACATTGGTTTTCGCAGCGTTGGCAAACGCGCAGGGGCGACGCATGTGAAATGAAATCGAGCGAAAAGCTTCGCAGCGCAGCGCCGCTGTTCGCTGTTGCGATTCGACTTCCATCCCACCGCTGACCACCAGTTGCTATACGGCTCGCCGTGCTATAGGAGAGCGTTTCACCAATCATTGTGTACAGGAACATCGCTGCTGTGCCGATTCAGGAAGGAACGTGGGCCAGTGACGGGGAGAAGGAGAAGCAGGGAAAAACTGTATTCGCACTGAAGGGTTACAGTCAAAGACAAACAAATTAAAAGCTGAGACGACGGATCGGGGAATCGCTCCTGGATGAACGTGTCGAGACGCTTTTAATAGCCTCTCCCGTCGTCTTCCCGCCTTTTTCGTCCAATCACAGGGACTTGGTCTTGGGCGCCGCCTTTGGGTGGAGTCAACGACGCTCAATGGCTCACTTCCCCAGCGCGCCGAGGTCCGGTATTCATTTACGGCGGTCCTTTTCCATCGTCTTCCCCGGCTGACGAGTCACTGGGATAAATCTCGCGACAGTGTCCTCTCCTCATTTTTCCCCCGGAGAGACCTAGCCGTCCGGGCCGGAACCACTCGCGGGCAGTGTGCCCCCACGGCGGGCGCAAGATGTCGGGCGTGGCAGCGCACGTGAGCGCGTGCTCTCTGCTCGCGCGGTGCTGGTCAATAGGCGCCGCCGACGGCGCGGATGGGTCGCGGGCCCCGGCTATTTCAGGACAGCATCGATCTCGGGACTCCTTCCGTCCGGGGCCCCTCCCCGGTGCCGCCCGCGTCACCCACTGACGTCACGCGTCGCGTAGCAGCTTATTACCCAATCTGCTCAACCATGCAGTAGCTGGCCCGAGCATGCAAATAACACCGCCGGCTGTGTTTGCTCCGCCGCCGCGACTTTTACCTTCCTCGGAGGCGGCGGGGCCGCGTCACCGGCCTGTCACGCTCGACGGAGAAGGCGTGCGGTCACAGGAACAGTTCGGCATGAGCAGGCCGTCTGGTCCCAGTGACCTGGCCCCGTTGGTGCGCGCCGGCGGCGAGACAACCCGCGGCACCGCTGGCGACACGCGCCGGATGCCGGGGAAGGGGATCAGTCAGAGCCCCTTCCCAGTGAGTGGGGAAACTGCCCGCACGTGATGCGGCGAACCGCGTACGACAATGAACACGACGGCATCCTCAGCGTGAATCCAAAGCGCGAAGCCGAAGAACTCGCGCTTTCAAACGCGGACAAGAAAACAATATAGGAGAAATCATTTCCAAACTACTCGCGTACGTTTCAGAGCCACGCAAATACTGAACAGCGACGTTGTCGCGGATGGCTCTCTGTAAAAAAGGCTTCCTTTCCTCGTGAGCATGTAATACGTCGCCACAGGCAAGTTGGCGGGGGGTTTAACGTCTTGAAGCTGCACGTGGGTTATGTGGAGGAACGCCGTAGAGTTGAGGGCGGCTCCTGTTGAATTTCGACCGCCCGGGGTTCTTAACCTGCACTACAGTCGCACAACGCACGGGCGTCTGCTGCACGCATTTCACCTCCATCGAAATGTGGCCGTTGCCGCCAGGATTCGATATCTCGCGACCTTGGGATCAGCAGCCGAAGGCGGCAGAATTCGCTGCCGTTGTTCTGCTGCGCAGCATTAATAACGGTACATTGCTGGCGCCTACATTCTGGCTCGGCGCTGGCTGATGACGTCGCTGCTTTCGAGGTAGCTGTGGCTCCACGTGATCTCAACATCGGGTTGTCCTATTATGGCCGCGAGCAGCCGTGAGGCAGTTAACGGCATCAGCGAGAGATAAGACAACTGGAATCCACGAGGCGTATTACGTGGCCAGTTGACAGCTTGGCTTGCGTGACGGAGAAAACCGCTGACGCGTGGTTTTGTAACCGGAGTTGGTTCTGCTTTCTCACTCCCAGAAAGAAGTCAGCATGTAAGCGTCACTGAATGGAACAAAAATGAGCAGCCTTAAAGTTGAAAGTTTCAAGAAACATCGACTAAAAAAATCGAAAAAAGGAACACACAGCCACATAGAGCCAATGGTGCAAAGTAGCGCCCAACTATTATCACCACACTGCATTCGAGGCACGCTTTTCTTCTGATAACTCTCCTCGTTCGTATTTCGCACTGACACTGAGCGGAAAGCCAACAGTAGGCACCCCCCCACCAAGGAAAGGAAAAGATACCTAAAATCGCTGGTGTTTAAAAACCGTTTTACAGACTAGAAAGACATAGCGTTTCTCTATCGCTACGTTCTGCCTAAACAAGTACCCGCTAAGAGAACAAATGGGTCACTCAGCTGTTCGCTGCGAATCAAACAGCACCAAAAAACTGGTCGAAACAATCTCTTCCTCCGTGTGAACGCTACGCAAAAATAAACTGGGGCTGCAAAAATTTACGAACCGCGGAATCCGTGGAGTGAACTCATGTCCCGTGCAACCCGGGCACGTGGAGCGCACAAGTAGCACCCAGCACTTGTACGTGCGACCAACGCAAGTGTACAGCAGCAGCCTTCGCACCCAAGCCCGTCAGCAGAATCGTCTCGTTAATTTCCCCGACAACTCCCGCGTTCCGCAAGCCTTTCCAGCCAACGGTATTCCATTCGTGACCACCTTTAGCGATGAGCGCGCACGTAGCGGCAAACGTATCGCAAGGTTCTTACAAATTATCTGTAGAGATACAGTTTACAATGTGTGCGGAGAGCAGCAGGCTTCCGAGACGCGCGCCTGCACACGCGAATGCGGGAGCTGTTTCAAATGTTCGGCACGTCGCATCCACGTTTAATCTGGATGCGCCAGCAGCACTCCAGAGGCGAGCCGCAAAGGTTTTTTTTTTTTCTCTCTCGTTCGACACTTCGCGGACGATAAAAAAGTGCTCCAACGAGACGACGGGCCCGCCCGACCGACCGCACGCGGGCTGAGCGATCGCATCGTCTGCGCGCTTTTCGAAAGGCAGCTCAAATCGTCCAGCGCCGCAGGGGGTTGCGGGCGCACCCGACGCTCCCGTGACGACTGTCGGGCGGAAGCGTGCCACAACTGTTGCTGCCGCGTGCCAGTCTCCGTGACGGCGCCAGTTACGTCGGCGCGTCGCGTTATGACAGCGCAGTAAAAAAAAAAAAGAAAGAAATAAAGCCGCAAAAGGCTTATCAGGCTGCATTCGCTTCATTTTTATTTCGTTTCTATCGAATTTTAAATTATCCTTGTATTAGACGTACCCAAGTATAGCACCGCAACTTCTTGTCCTGCAGGGAGCAGGTAGAACAACAGCACTTCCCGATTAGAAGTACGGAAGATTATGACCCTGCGAGCTCAGATGCAGCGAATGGGTTCAGGAATGGTTCATCATTGGCGCGATAGTGTTTAAAGAAAACGAAACAAAAAGATTGGCTGTGGATTTGCTCAGCTGATCCAGGATATGCAAAGCGAAAGCTGTCGGCGTTTATTGTGTTCATTGGTGTTGGTGTTGACAACGTTTCTAGACTCCGATGATATTGAGGAGAGGGGCGCATAACTGGCTCTCTGGGTCAGTGGACGCCTCAATCGCGCTTTGAGGTACGTGGCGGTGTTGAGAGAGATGTGAGCTTCATGCATTAGCGCTGAGAACGTTGTCGCAGACACGCGGCACTGCAGCAACAGGCCGCAGCGTTCATTGGGTGACCAGCCTCTCACGGTCAACCATTAATTTAACTGCCACCTGCCAGGGTGGCAGTGTCGGCGCGCTGCCTACCCAGGGTGCGGAAAATTACGCCAAGCCGCGACTACTTGCCCCTATACACCACAGCTTTCGCCAGGTTCAGCATAAGTTAAACCGCAATTATTTTTTTTTATCCAGCTGAGGCTCGGCTAGATCACATGGTCTGGCAGCAGCCGCGCCGTGGCTGTGGAACCCCGGCGCAGCGACGGCGAAGGCTCGGCTCAGAGAAGTCACGTGATGCGTTGCTATGACAGCGGCGCCGCGTCACGTCTTTGTGACGTCACGTTTCTGGGAGCCGAGTTTGCTACGGTAAAGCTTTCGCTTTAAAACGCACTGGAGCACGCCCTAAAGTGCCTAGACGCGAACAATTAAATTGCATTGCAAACAGATTGGAGCTTGATTCAGGAAATACCGTGACGTTTTCAGCTGGGACTACATCACCTCTAAGTTTGGTTTGGTTCGGTTTATGGCGGTGTAACGTCCCAAAGCGACTCAGGCTACGAGAGACGCCGTAGTGAAGGGCTCCGGAAACTTCGACCACCTGGAGTTTTTTGACGTGCAGTGACATCGCACAGTACACGGGCATCTAGAATTTCACCTCCATCGAGATTCGACCGCCGCGGCCGGGATCGAACCCGCGTCTTTCGGGTCAGCAGTCGAGCGCCGTGACCACTGAGCCACCGCGGCGGCAGAAAAAAATACTGGCGACGGCACCGTTTGCATGTGCTGCGACAAATGCACAATTGCCCGCCAGCGG